>NC_132915.1:18454015-18762765 GCF_047675955.1 Chlorocebus sabaeus
TTAATCAGCTTCCACAATCATACAAGATCAAACCCCTGTAATGATTCCCTGGCAGTTCAGCTTCTCTGATTGATCCCTGACTGATAGGTGGAAAAGAAGTTAGTTGAAAAAGGACCACAAAGTTCCAAGCACAGTTGCACAGTAGGTAAATTAAGGGTAACAAGAAGAGGAACACTACTATGATGTTAACAAACGGTATAAGCCTGAATCTTAATCAATGCAAAAAGCTGACAGCTTATAGCAAAAGTCCTTCTTTTTCTTCTAAACACCCAGGCTACACTATTAAACTTGTTAGTTTATTGATGTTGCCTGTGTTTTCACTGTTTAAAAGTGATAACTTTTTCCACCAAGTCACCAAACAAACCTGGAATAATTTATGCTCTTTCAAAGAAGTTAAATACAAAATTCAGGGAATTTTGTCTTTCATATTGCTGTAGACAACATAATTATCATTTACTAATACTGTAACTTTCTTCTAAAAAATTTTCAATACTTAGCAGGTATTACTTTGTTAAAACTCTGCCAGTGTCCTTCTGATTTAAGTTATAGTACAATTAATTAACATTAAATCTCGGTCCAGCAGCTGGTCAACAGGACAGTGAGGAACAGCACCCTGGTGGTTGTTCAGATCCCCACACAAATGTGTTATTTCCTCATGGAGAATAGCAAATCTCCATTAAGCTTGTAGATTTCCTGAGATTTTTATTAACATTATTACAATAGTTTTTTCTTAAGATTGCTAATTGTTTTAGATCTAAGCTGAGGAAACTTTGTTACTAAACTATACAACCTAACCATAGAGAAATGTGTTCAAGTTAATTTTCTCCATGAACAAAAGCATTTTAATATCTCAAAATTTGCCTTTGAATTGTTTGCATATTTTTATACAGCAAGATATCATCTTATAAATTATCACTTATTGATATTTAATCCTTTCTTTTAAAGACTTTAATCAGATATTCAGAAAGCTCTCTGAGACTCAACCATTTGTAAAACATTTTATAAGTAGTCTTGGCAAAACAAAGATTTAGTGGTCATCCTTAAAACACTGCCTTATCGCCTTTAAGCAGGTCATCAGCTCAGCTATAAACTCCTAGAAGTATACCAACCCGTTCTCAAATAGATTTGTGAATTTAATATCTTTTCCAAGGTAGAACACAAGAACAAATCTAATCAGCACAAGCTCACGGTATCTAATGACTTTAAGCTTGGTTCTGGTGTTGCTTCTGTACTTGATACCATATAACTTATTTATATTAGTATGGAGAAGCTTGATACGGAATATTCATCATTTTGTCAAATTCCATTTTCCTTTTTATCCTGTTCTGCATGCTGCAACCAATATAATTATGTAGTACATCCATTTAAACACATGACAACTCTCCCGTAAAGCAGCCCCTATGTAAGAGGTGGTTTTTCTTTTTAATAGCGTGCTCTATTTCAGTTGTCTTTTAAAAATATTAAGATAAGGGAAAAAGTAATAAGCTATTTTTTTACCAGAGATCTTTGACAGAGTAACAATTAGTTATTGGACTATTTTAACTCCCCTAAGCAAATTAACTTATTTGCTTCCATAGTCAAAATAGTGAGTTTAAAGTTAGCTGCAGGAGGTGACATAATTACGGTTGTTAAGAATAAAATATTTCTGGTTAAGGGAATCACAGACATTTTGCCGAGAGAGTAAGCAGGAAGAGAAAGACTGTGAATACATCAATCATAGAGCTGTTGGGAGCAAAGTCAAAGGAAAAGGAGAGAGGCAAAAGGAAAGAAGAGAGCTGGGAGAGAATAGGAGTAGAATCAGAGTGAGAAAGAATCATATACCAGTAAATCAACAAGTAATAAAAAGACAATGCTTTACTTCTTTGCATCATCAAGGAGAAGTGTTGCAACCAAGGAATTAAATACTTTATTCAACAAAACTGCTCACACAATAGATGGAACAGGCAGAACTGGCCATATGGCATCAAATATAATAAAGTCGATTAGTAAAATAAGAGTTAAAATGACAATTAAGTATTGGATAGGGTTTTATAGAATTCCATTTTGGGTGCTCATAGATGTATTCATATTTCTTCTAATTATGTGCCCAGTTGCATATTTTCTTAAGAAACAGAGTTAACAAAGTAATAATTTACATATCATTTAGTAAAGTATATTTGCTATAACAGAAAGGAAACATTGCCAGGATCATTGGTGTGGGAGAAAGCAAATTAATTAGCTTTTAAGAGGCCTGGCTTTTGGTTCTAATTCTGCCATCAAATTTCTTTTCACCTTGAATAAGTGATTACTTAAAAGGCTCCACTTTCTATACTTGCCAAATAAAGAATTTGAGGTAGACCAACATTTTTCAAATTTGATTTTCAGCCATGCAACAGTTTCTTCCAGCATGCATTTTAAAGGGAAACCCAGTCCACAAACCTAGAGTTGCTTTGCTTGAAGCTCTGGTGAGGAGAAGAGCCTTGGGAGGCCAACTGAACTCCATCCTTCTCCTGTCCCCACCACATCCTAACCTCCAACAGCAGGGGGCAACCTGTTCCAGAATTGTAAGCACTGGAGAAAGTAACCATCCTCCAGAGGCTATATTTTGGTGCGCTTATTTCTCCTCTCAACTGAACCTGAAATGCCTGATTTAAGCTGATCTGCTTTGGGGACCATATGTAATTATTCTGGTTTTCTGTTCTTTCGGTTACTTACTTCAGTCATATTGTGAATTTCCTTTTCTTTTGTCATTGGTTCTCTCCAAGCCCAGGCGGGCAGATCACAAGGTCAGGAGATCGAGACCATCCTAGCTAACACGGTGAAACTCTGTCCCTACTAAAAATGCAAAAAAAAAAAAAAAAAAAAAAAAAAAAAAAAAAAAATTAGCCCGTTGTGGTGGCAGGTGCCTGTAGTCCCAGGTACTCGGGAGGATGAGGCAGGAGAATAGCCTGAACCCAGGAGGCGGAGCTTGCAGTGAGCCGAGATCACGCCACTGCTCTCCAGCCTGGGCGACAGAGCGAGACTCTGACTCAAAAAAAAAAAAAAGAACTTGTCCTGTGCCTTATTAGCAAATTAGCTCCACGTGGCTAATCCATTTTCATTGGAAATTCTGTGATTTGGGTTATATTTCCTCATCTTGGAGAAAATCTTTCATCACCCGTTTACATCAGCTTCACCCTTCAACATTTCGGAATGCTCAGGCTTCCTTCCATTTTCAGTACACTGTAATGCGGGTATTTTATCATTTCAAACACTTTACACAGAGTTGTGTTAAAGGTTTATTTATCAAATGAAATAATTAATGGCAAATTCATTCAGTCATAGTCTTTTTGCTTATACTATCAACTAGAACAATCTACTTGTTTCTCTTCAGGTTGCCATATTTCAGTCCCTGCCACTAGTTGAAAATTTAATAAAAATTATAATGAAATTTTGCAAGTATATTTCAATTGCAGATTTATGTTTTAATTTTTTGGAGTCAGAGAATATATGTGCATGCTTTTAAATGCCTTCCAGCTTCAAAACGCTTGTAACATAAAACAACACTTCTTTCTTCACTTCTCCCTGATTCTTGATTCCTGTCTCTGGCAGGTGACCATTACTTACATTTACTTCTGGTATCTGTTTCTATATTTCTAAATGATATCTTATTTTTTTAAATGTTATTTTAGATATTACCTATTGACCATTGCCCAAACCCAAAAGGCACACTTCTACTCCTTCTAAAAACTTAATGAAGTTATGTCACAATTTACATAAATAAATAGTGTTTACATGGTTATGGGCTCTGTGAGTGTTATCTGTAGTTGAACCATGTAAAACACAATAGTTACATTTTTATATGCACTACTTTTTGTTTTTCCCAGAATTAGTAATTGCCTTACTTTTTTATTTTACAAGTTTTTTAAGTGCTTACTGTTCACAAACTGTCTTTAGAATTGTAATTCCTGGCCAGACACATTGGCTCATGCCTGTAATCTCAGCACTTTCAGAGGCCAAGGCAGGAAGATCACTTGAGCCCAGGAGTTCAAGATGAGCCTGGGCAATATAGTGAGACTCTGTCTCTACCAAAATTTTATTTTAAAAATAGCCAGACATGGTGGCATGTGCCTGTAGTCCCAGCTACTTGAGAGGCTGGGGTGGGAGAGTCACTTTCGCTTGTGAGTTTGAGGCTGCCATGAGCCTATCATGCTACTGCACTCCAGCCTGGGCAATACAGTGAGACTTTGTCTAAAACAAACAAACAAACAAACAAACAACAACAACAATGTAATTCTTCACATATCCAAAAACATCAGGTAATCTGTTAGTTTTATTATTTAATTTTTTGAGGGCTATCTTATTCTTGCTCCAATTTTGCCTGTTTGCTCTTTTGTCCTGTTGCACCAGTGTAATTCTAGGGTTTTACTTCATTACCTCATTTTGGTGTCATACATTTTCTAGTGGATTTCTGTCTGATAAATGGTGCATGGGAGCTACATTTCTTAAAATATGCATATCTGAAAATGCCTTTTTTTCTATCTTTTCTTTTGGTTGATAGGTTGACTCCACAAAAATCCATGGCTAGAATTTCAAAAGCATTTTTTGTTATTATTTTTTATCTTACTTTAAGTTCTGGGATACAAGTGCAGAACATGTAGGTTTGTTACATAGGTATATGTGTGTCCTGGTGGTTTGCTGCACCTATCAACCCATCATCTAGGTTTTAAGCACCACATGTATTAGCTGTTTGTCCTAATGTTCTCCTTCCTCTCACCCCATACCCACCGACTGGCCCCAGTGTGTGTTGTTTGCCTCCCTTTGTCCATGTGTTCTCATTGTTCAAACCCCACTTATGAGTGAGAATATGCAGTGTTTGGTTTTGTGTTCTTCAAAGGGATTTAATCATCATCTTCTATCTTTCAACTTTGCTTTTGAGAAATCCAGTACCATATTGATTCCTAATCTTTTGTGATGTGCTTTACTAATATGTTTCTCCTCTTTGGACGTATTTACCAACTCCTGTTGAGCCATATTATTCTGAAACTTTACAATAATGTACTGAGTGAACGTTCACATTCAATTGCAGAACTCCTGGCCTTATGTTCTAGAATTTTTGAGTGTGGGTATTTTTTTTATTTGATCATTTATTTCTTTCTGCTTTTTTTTTTTTTTCTCCTTCTGGAGATTTTGAAGGTATTGTGCAGATTCTTCAATTTACTTATATCTTATTTCTCATTTACTTTCTCTTTTGTTGGTTTTATTTTGTTTAATTTTCTTCTCATGACAGAAGCCCAGAAATCACCTAATCTTTCATAGGTCTTAATGAATTTTTTATTTATCCTATTTATGTTTAATTTCAATAGTTCTTTTAAAATTTTCTCAATGTTCTTATTTTTAAAAGAACTAGGATTATTGTTATTATAATAACTTCTCTTTATCTAAAGATAGTAATGATATTTTTATAATATAATTATATTTTCTACCACTAATGTATTGATTCCTCATAGTTTCCTCTTACTCTTTGTTTTAGTCCTTATGTTTCTGGTTGAGGTTTTCCTCAAATATCTGATGATCTTTAGCTCTCCCATTCATATTTGAGGCATTAAAGGGTGACATAGAAACTCTGGATCATTAATTGGACTTGTCAGGTGATCCAACAGGAACTGATGGTTTAATTGAAAGATTCTTGAGTATTCTTTAAGGCTGGTCAATTTCCTCTGAGAAGAATTTGGTCAATCTTCTGGCCGGTGGTATAAGCTTGGCTGCAAATATTCTCGCTCTGGTGAAGGAAAGGAGCTGGTAATCTCACCATTCTCTATGTGACATTCATTAGGTCTCCTGTTTCCAGCTGTACCTGATGTCCTCAACACTATGCTCCTTTTGATTCAATCTTCCCAGAGAATATACCTCTGACCTTTCAATCCGGGATAGATGCTTGCCTATGTGGGTAAAGGGAGAAAATTTAGGATGAACTGGCTATATAAAGTGCAGGTCCTAGCGAAATATGAAATTGTCAAGCTACTTGTTCAACATTTTTTAAGAGTTTCAAGATGGCAATAGCAGATCAGTAAAGTGCATGGGGTGTTCCTAAGTATGGGACCCTGTGCAAGTACACAGGTTGCAGGCCCATGAAGCCAGCCCTAGATTTAGATATCTAAGTACCTATTAATTAAATTTTAATGTAATTATTTACAGTCCTACCTGCATGCCTAGTTCTTCAGGGATACCTGGTGCCTCTAATCCCTAAGTTTCTTATATTTCTAAGGCACAAATAAACTTATTTTTTGACTTTCCTTTTCTTCTCCAAGACTCCCTTTACCAAGTGCTTGATTGTCATGTTGCTTTAGTCACCTTTGACTAAAGCCTGTCTTCGAGCCTGCACAGTTGTGTTGAAATCTTTCACATGTTGTCCTCTCCTTTCTTGTTCTCTTCATTCTTATTGATTATTTGTCTTTTCACAAGTCTATTGTCTCTCATTTTACTTGTGTTTTGGAAGAAAATTGAAATACATTTTTGCCATATTGAATAGGAAATCTAAATTTTAGTTTTATAGTTTTCCCAAAACTTCTTCATTGATTTTTAATATATTTATATTTTCTGTAAGGAATAGAATGTTTATTTGGTCAAAAATTACTATATTTAAAATATTCTAACAGAAAAATATTAATCTTAATAACCTGTAATAAAGTAATAAAGGCATTTAACGATTACTTACTTTGGTAATTAAGCCAAGTTAATTCTTAGATGTGCTTTCTATATTAAAGTTATCTCTATTATTTAATCATTTGACATTCAACAAATATTTACTGAAAACTTCCTATGTTCCTATTGTTACTGGCAGAAGGTCCTGACTATGAGACTTCCACGTTCCTGGTGTTTTGAACAAAGAATTGGACAAAACACACAAAACAACGAAAGGATGAAGCAATAAAAGCATAGATTGATTGAAAGAAAAGTACACTCCACCGAGTGGGAGTATGCTCAAGTAAGCAGCTGAAGAGTGCTGGTTACAGAATTTTCTGGGGTTTAAACACCCTCTAGAGGTTTCCCATTGGTTACTTGATTACAATCTGTGTAAATGAAGACATGGCCCGTGACCAGTCTGATTGGTTGTGGGAGGGGACCAATCAGAGGCTGAAGTAAAGTTACATGCAAATGAAGACTAGGCCTGCCACCAGTCTGATTGGTTGTGGCAAGGAACCAATCAGAGGTACTTTTCATTCTTCCTCTGCGATGCAGTGCAAAAAGAGTAGCCTCTGATCCTTTTGTTACTTTGCTGTGGAGAGGTGGGGTTTTCCTTTTATTAGTTCTAGGAAGTTAGTGCAAATCAGTCATAGGTTCCCTGCCTCCAGATCCTATTCTCTTTCCTCACAAATGGCCAGGAACTGCTCTGAGTGCTTGGTTATATAACATATTTATGGAACATTACTGTATTAGAGAGCCTTGGAACCTCCCTTGGGGAATCTTGGAGAAAGTCAAGTTCAATGTCCTTACTTTAAAGATAAAAAAGTGAAGAAGATAAAGATAAAGAATAACCCAGAGAGGTTATTAAATTATGAACTTCTTTAAGAAAGAGACCTAAAGTCTCTCTAGGCTCTTTGGTTGTTAGTTGCCTTGTATTAAAAATTGGTGATTCATAAGATTTTATTTTTAAATGTTTTAAGAGATATAGCATAATTTAAAACATTAAATTGGCCAGGCACAGTGGCTCATGCCTATAATTTCAGCACATTGGGAAGCCGAGTCTGGCGAATCACCAAGTCAGGAGTTCAAGACTATCCTGGCCAATATAGTGAAATCCCATCTCTACTAAAAATACGAAAATTAGCCGGGCGTGGTGGCAGGCACCTCTAGTCCCAGCTACTCAGGAGGCTGAGGCAGAAGAATCACTTAAACCCGGGAGGTGGAGGTTGCAGTGAGCCAAGATCGCACCATTCCATTCCAGCCTGGGAGACGGAGTGAGACTCCTTCTCAAAAGACAAACAAACAAAACATTACATTATAGATCACATAACATCTTCTTTGTTATAAATACTTTGATATGGTGAAACGTATGAATACGTACATAGTTCTCAGATATTTGGATTTTGAACATTAAAAAGCAAATAATTTTAAAAGATGAAAATCGAACAGAAAAATTATATTAGGTTGGTGCAAACATAATTGTGGTCTTAAAAGTAATGGCGAAGACCACAATTACTTTTCCACCAACTAATAATTTATTCTATACAAATGAACCAAATGAAGACCATTGATCAAAAATCCAAGAACCTTTGCCTTAGGGAAGAGCACATCACCGGTAACATCTCCAGTCAAAGTCTTCTGGGGCAGCAGTGATACTCTGAATGCGACCTTGGTTGGGTGGCCCAGGAGACACAAGCAAGAGAAAGACCAGGAAGAAATTGGAGGCAATTCAGTGTTAAGGAATGAAAGCCCCACCACTGCCTTTCACTGGATCCCCAGATTTGTGGTAACCCCAGTAGTCAGAGTCCTCATGAGCAAGAAGCATTCAGCTGTAGCCCCTGTTAATAGAGTGGTCTCAGAAAGAAGCTGAAAATAAACTTTCATTGTGTCTCTTGTCAATGTCTTCTTGATAATAGATTAAATAGTTTTAAAAGGTAAAAATTAGACTCCCAAAGTCTCTTGAAAGCAAAAAGCAATTAATAATTTGAAGGGTCATTTGCTATCTTTTTGTACCTTTTGCCCCACTAAACAATGACTAAAATAGTCAAAATTGATTAAATATCTAGTTGCATCAGGAGTTGGGCCAAGTGCTTTTCCTACATTGTTCTATTTGAATCTTATGGTTAACAATTTTGCAACGTAGATGTTTAATAGAGAAATTAAGGTTCGTATAGACTAAATTCACTTGTCCAAAATGAAAGGGTAAGGGAAGGTGCCAAATTTTGAATTCAGTTTTCTCCTACTTCAAAGCCTGTGTCCAACCAAATACGCAGAAACCATGTTTATGACATATGGATTAGATTTATTTTAGTGTACATTTTTTCGTGGCTGGCTCTGTTGACCAACTGATTACCTGATTATGAGAAAGAGTGAGATGAAGACATTAGTAATATCAGTAAAATTGTATCAAACAGGACTGAATGAAAACAACTGAGAACTTTATGGAAAGACATTCATAGGGCCCTCTGATTCCAGTGACATACATATGACTTCTGACAACAGGTCATCAAATATGACATGGTGACTCAAATTTATCATATCATGTAATGAGAACCATATCACAGATTATTCTTACTTTACTCATTAGTTGTCCTCCCCACAAAGTATGAATTGAACAAAATGAAACAAAACTAAACTCAACTCAAATCTGAATTCTTTCTGCAGGATATTGCATTATCCCCAGAAAAAACATTGTATATCTGATAAAACACAACTACTGGGAAAAAACACTGATGTTGTGTTTTAAGACTGCTCTGTTTATGCCAAAGCATTAAAGTTTTCCGAAGATTAAAAATATCTTGCTTCTAGTAGAAACCTCTGAGAAGAGTCATGTGCCCTCCAAATCTGCAGAAGATGCAAAATTTATTGAGTAAATTACTAGAATATAGATGGTAACCGATAAAAAAGGAAAAAATGAGTACAAATTAGTTTTTCTTTTCCTTTCTCCAAGACAATATGCTCTGGTTAAAAAATAAATTAAAAGTTCGTTATGAGAGAGAGAACTTAGCTTGGTAGAGCTGTGTGTGTGTGTGTGTACATTCCTAACTCAATTATTTATTTTTCTCCACCAACAACAAAGCATAATACTATATGAATTTAGATCAAAGAAAAAGTAATATGGACTACAGAGAGTGTTTTAACGGGAGAAGGAGGAAGGGAATGAAGGAAAGGAGGGAGGGAAGAAAAGAAGGAATGAAGAAGCCAGGTGCAGTGGCTCACGCCTGTAATACCAGCACATTGGGAGGCCAAGGCAGGTGGGTCACTTGAAGTCCGGTGTTCAAGACCAACCTGGCTAACATGGCAAAGCCCTGTCTCTACTACAAATACAAAAATAAGCCGGATATGCTGACACACAACTATAATCCCAACTATTTGGGAGGCTGAGGTATGAGAATCATTTGAACCTGAGAGGCAGAGATTGTAGTGAGCTGAGATTGTGCCACTGCACTCCAGCCTGGACAACAGAGTGAGGCTCTGTCTCAAAAACAGAAAGAAAAAAAAAGTAGGAATGAAGGGAAGGAGGGAGGGAAAGAAGGATTATGGCTCACTGGCATCAAAAAAATATATGCATAACTAAGGCTATAGCTAAGTGAACTTCAGGAAAGCCAGAACAAATAGTACCGGGAAAGGAAAAATATTTTGTGGTTCTTAAACCAGTTGCCCAAGTGCCAGTGCTATTCATTGCTTAAGGTTTGGCAAATATGTTCTTTAACTCAGGTAAAGTGGAGTTCAAGTTTTTAAAAACAAGATATATAAAATTTATCAAAGTCTTTGGTGGGTTTATGTTATCTTGCAAGTAGAGTAAAATTTCAGACTCTTCACAGTTCTTGACATGCTAGCAGAAGACATGAGAGTCCTGGGTCAGAGACAAAAAACTTTATTACTCATTGCACAGCAAGCATGGGTTTCCTTTGTCTTGGCAGGGAGACATGGAGGGTTCTAGGTAGATGCTGCACACACTGTGCTTTTATGTCACAGTTGAGAAAAGCTCAGCTTAGGGAACCTGAATTTTTTATCATATGCAATAAACAAACCTGCTTGCCCTTTGCTCCTGATAGAAATGTTCTGTTTATTATACTTGGCAGTATGAAGACCTGCCCTCTGCTCCAGAAGGAGGCACTATCTTCTGAGGTTGTTAGCTATCCAGACATCTATGAAAAGAGAGCGCGGAACAAAACCACACTGAGGACATTCAGAGACATGACAGATTCATGGAAAATTGTCTTCTGACAGAAACATAAGGGTATTATAGTAAACATTCTAAGCGTGGATCAGTAATGAATTCCTAGGGAGATCCCCTAGATCATAGATTTGGCAACTCTTGTGAGTTACAGGCAGGATGATAATCAGAGTAGGAAAGACCTCCCCCAAGCCTCCAAATAATGCATCATATGGCTTAATAATTAGTACTGTATTTGGTAGTAAGCTTCTCAATTACAAATTAGACAAATTATTTTGATCTTTCTGATTATATATTATTCTATCTATGATATTTAGAATAAGATTATATAGGGATTACAAAGTCAAATATCTACAAGGCCCAGCAAGTAACCGAAATGTGAAGTGAGTCATGTATGCACTGTAGCAGGGTTTCTCAATCTCCTTACTCTTGACATTTGGAACTGGATAATTCTTCCTGGTTGGAGGCCATCCTGTGCCTTGTAGAATGCTTAGTGTTATCTTTCGTTTCTACTTACTAGATACCAGTAGCATACCCACTCTTAGTTGTGACAACCAAAAATATCTTCAGACATTGCAAGATGTCCCCAGAGGGGCAAAATCATGCTGAGTTGATAACCGCCGACTATAAAAACTAAAGAAATCAGCTTAAAAGGTGCAGGGTCTATTTCCCCAGAACTGATGGTTGCAAGGTGGGAAGACTGGTCCCTTATTAAAAAATTTTCAGAAGAAGAAATCTATACATTTTAATGTATGAAAGCACTCAGTTTTAAAATATTGGTGTGTATATATGTGCCTTTCCTACATTATTTCTAGAGTATGACCAAGAGGGTCAGATATTTGAGGGGTTTTGGTCCAATATTTATCTGACCCTCATAGTCAGGACCGTGTCCAACATAGAAACACAAATTTTTATATATGTGTGTGGTTGGGATAGGTCATTTTTAAGTAATGCCCAGTAGGAAAGAGAGTGATATAGGGCGTCGGAAGCATGCAAGGCAGCTTGAAACAATGGGGAAAATGAGTCAATCAGAGAAAAAATGAGATTAAAAAATGTTGCTTTGAGATTGCCATGTGTATTTATCCTTTATGGACCCTGCCTAGTATTCCTTTTACCTATTTTGGCTGCTCAGGGACTGCATCTGTAGCAAGTTGTTGGAAATTTTGACAATGGCATTGTCAGGGAGCTTCCCACCATGTCTTAGCTCTCCAAGAGAAAAATAAACTCTTGGGAGGAAGATGTGTTATCACAGCTCTTTTATCAACCATATGCACCATTTGCTGGTTTATCTACCTAGGATATGAGGTATGCAATCCACTGGAAATAAACATCTTTATAAAATCAATTTTTAAAACATTTTATTCATTTGTACTAAGACTTCTGCTCACTCTCTTATTATATACTATGAAATAAATGTCTATGAGTCAATTCTCCAAAAATAATACCTTTTATAACAAAAAATTTTGGTAATAGTACTATATTTATGGAACATGAAGCAATATAAAAGTAATTCTTAGGATGATATTCTCCTTTTTTTAGTTGAGAAACATTCTAAATATGTCAAATCTACTGGGAATATAGTAATTAACAATTATAGTTATTTTCATAAAGTGTTAAGTAATTGATTATGCTATTTAGTAATTAGGAATAACAAGCTTTTTTCATCATAAAAAACAGAATTCAGAGTGATTCAAATGAAACAACACCATATTGTAATTAAATGACGTGGTCAGAGGAAAGTGAATGTTCACTGAAACTTTTACCTGTTATTCATATACAGCCACTTATTCCATAAATCAATTTGCTGACTTGGAATCCCTGAAGTCCAGTTTTGACAAGACTAACTCTCTAAAGTGTGAGAAGATAGTGATAGCAGAGTCTAGCAGTTTAAAAGTTATATGCTCGGGAAATATTTCAAAGGGTGTTAGACTGAATAAAGAAGTCTACCGTCTTTATGATGCCAACGAATCTAAACTTCACAACATGATATCTTCAGTTGCCAAGGTGTGTACTTTGTAATTCAATGACCAAAAATGGTTTCTGAAAACTTCATTCTCACAAATCTCTTTAGAAACAGATAGAGTTCTAAGACAAGCATGAGGTAGAGGAAGGTTTGCTTAGATTTCCCAGGCCAATATTTCCTTTTATTTTACTTACTGCTCTGCCTACTTCACCTTTGGTTTCCTCACATTTACTCCCAAATTTATTCTCAGGAAATTATCTGATATTTACAATTTAGAGTGTGTTTGAGTCATATGTGGATGTATAAAGTAAGCCTTATATCTGACTATAGAATGAATGACTATTCCTTGTTATATAAATTTCAAGCATCAGCTATTAGATGTAGAAAAACCTGTCATGTAAGAAATCCTTTCTTTGGCCCTTGTAATCACAACATATGGATGGCATGAAAGAATTGCTAAAGAAAGGTTATATTTATGATGATTATGTCTACGTCAAACTCTTGTAGCCTGGCTCAGCCTAGGAAGCATTCTGGATTTTTCGTTACTATAGTTTAACCTGAAAAGTTGGATGTAAAACAAGGATACGTATATATGAAACAAAGACAGAGTTGGAGCTCCCCAGAGGGCATTCAGACACAGGGCAGTGGCTCATGGAAACTTTGAGTCATATTGGCTAGGCACTGTGCCTCATTAATTCCTCTTCCTCACCCTTATCTAAAGTCCTCAAAGGCATCATGGAAAATTTCACGTGTTAAAAATCTTTTCAAAACTGTGCAGGCAAAGAGATGGAATATAGTCTCCCTGTTAGATTGCAAGAAATTGTATACATTTTATTCCTTCCAAAGCTGATACACACTTGGTCACTGTGGTAGTGAATGAATCAAAGCGCCATCTGTCACCTGTATCTTGAGTAAGTGCAACCCATGCAATGTAATCCTCAAGCAACTTCTATTTTCACTCCCACTGTCTCCCTAATTGCTCTGTTGGGTTAGTTCTTGCTCCTGGATAAAAACTCAGTCCCCAACTAGTTCAACTAGTTACTTTTGGGTAACACAGGGTATTCTCTAGTCACTTCCTGTAGTAAAACACAGTCTCAATTGAGTAATTATAAAGTCCATCTTGATTTGAAAATCAACACTGCCATCATGATTTAACTCTAAAAGCTTCTTCTCACTCATCTCCTACCTGCTGCATACTAGAAGCCTCTGGTCAGCAAAGAGAGGGACAGCAGTCAGTTTCTCCCCTTCCAACCTAGGGCAGTGATCATTTTTTCCCCCTTTCTATGTTGCTAACCAGGGTTAGCTCGTAGGATGGGACAACATATAAGAAGTCAATAATATAACTTAATGGTTACTGTCATTGTAATCCAAGGTCAGTGTATTAGTCTGTTCTCACACTACTGATAAAGACATACTCAGGACTGCGTAATTTATAAATAAAAAAGAGTTTTAATGAACTCACAGTTCTGTGTGGCTGGGGAGGCCTCACAATCATGGCAGAAGGTGAAAGGCATGTCTTACATGGCGGCAGACAAGAGAGAATGAGAGCCAAGCAAAGGGGTTTCCTCTTTTAAAACCATCAGATCTCGTGAGACTTATTCACTACCATGAGAACAGAGTGGGGGAAACTGCCTCCATGATTCAGTTATCTCCTACCAGTTTCCTCCCACAACATGTGGGAATTATGGGAGCTACAATTCAAGATGAGATTTGGGTGGGGACACAGCCAAACCATATCAGTCAGTATTTTCTGGGCTCAACAGACATTAAAATGTGACTCTTTCTATGAATTTCTGTAAGTTCTTCAGAGACCACTCCCATTACTCCCTTCATTGCTGAGGATCTCTTATCTACAATTCATTTGATGAGATCAAACACATCTCAATTCTGGCTTACTCCTTTCTCAGTTGCTAAGAATAGGGTGACTCTTTCAGCATCCTCTACTAAGGTCTGGTCGCACTTTTGAATAGGCTCTAAGATGCTCTGAGGCCAGCTCTCTGCCGGGCATGGCCCAAGTCATGCACAAGGGAAATAATCACTCATTTTTGGCCCTGAGAAACTCCAGGAGTATGAATCATTCATAGCAGCCCTGCTCCATTGCTCAATGTCTGGTACTGAGACCAGGGGTTAAAACCCCTGCAATGTCAGTACTTTATCCACTTCTATCCTACTTAATCCATCAAATAGTGGACTTTGGAGCTATGAAGCTAGAGACAACACTGTAGTCTTCAAATGATTACCAATGACTGCAATTCACATGGTCCCTCTTCCCTTGCCTTATTAATAGGAAAATTATGAGAGTTTTCAGGAAGAAGATACGTGGTCACTTGAGACTTTGTGTGGGTGGACATGACAGGCTTTAATGCCTTCTTGAAAATAGTTATCTACTTCCAACAATGAGAAGAAATGCTTTGTGATTCTTCCATTTCAAGCATCAATCTCTTGGAGGATCTCTCCCTAAATCCCTTCTAATAAAAGCACTCCCCAGTGATCTAGTGTCATAAGAATTTGCTCAGTCTATGGCTAGTTTATTTCCCAAAAAAAGCCATCTATAAGATTTACGTCAATTTCCTTTATAGCAACATTTTATGTAGTGTAGGGCAATAACAAAATAATTTTTAATCTTCATTTTGCGTGGGTTATTCACTGAAGAAAACTTCTAGTCTGGAGAATTCTGACAAGGACTACAATTAAAGCTAAAATTTAGCTAGAAAGCAGAGTTTTAAGTATATTTATGGCCACCAACTTGAACAACTCCAAGGTCACTGCTTACATTGCAGTCAATGTGCATGACCTTATGTGGAGACTTGCACATATTTTGGGTGACTCCTATACATGTACATGCATTCTCATTCCTTTTTGGCAAGAGCAACAGAAAAGAAATTATGCAGCAGTCACAAAGCATATGGGGTGTGTGTGTGTGTGTGTGTGTGTGTGTGTGTGTGTGTATGTGTGTTCTATTAACTGGAGATAGGCTTTGAAAAAGAACGAAAAAGAAAATATCTTGCTGCTCACTAGAATATAAGCTTTGTGATGGCAAGAGTTGTGTTCACTGATGAATCCTAAGTACTTAGACTATTGACAACACATCATAGAACCTCAATAAATATTTGTTAAGTGAATGAATTGTTTGTGTTTCATTTTTCTCCATAAGAAAGGACTAAAAGTGATATTCCACCCAGTTCCCATGTGAGTCATGAAAAAATCTAATTTTATTTTACTTTATCTCTCAACAAATGACTTTTTCCAAAAGATACTTTGGAAAAAATAAATTTTATTTTGATGATAATTTATGAGGATTCTAATATGTTCCAGTTACAATCCCAGGTGTTTTCACCTAAGTTATTTAACTTGATCTTCCCAATAATTCTACAAGGAAAGTATCATTATGCATGTTTTTACAGGTAAGAAAACAATACTACAGAGAGTTGTCTAAGGTAATGCATAATAAATAGCAAAATAAGGACTTAAATATTGGTCTTTTGACTGCAAGCCCAACAGTTTATTCACTCTACTGAAACATGCACTTTAATTTTCATGCAGGAATTAGGTTATGTTATTTTATGACATGCTTCATTACATTATGTATTTCAGATTTGTTTCCTCTGTTGTAGTATGAGAAACTCTATACCAAAGGAGAGGAGAAACTTAGAATACTTTTAGTCTTGACCCTAAACTTTTCTGCCTAATCCTTCTTCCATTCAATTGGAATAAACTCTTAGGCTGGATTGATTCCAGCCCAGATGTGTAGTTGCTATAGATATATAACACCCTGGGGTGGGTGGTAGAGTGGAAGTGGGTTGGGGAGTATTGATACGGGCATTGTATTGACTAATAAGGGTGCATGGTTGTGAAAGCAACCCTCAGATCCAAGGCTATTTGAAGCAAAACCTGTTTTAATAACCATAGGTAGGCCAGGCACAGTGGTGGCTCACACCTGCAATCCTAGCACTTCGGGAGGCCAGGGCGGATGAATCACCTGAGGTCAGGAGTTTAAGACCAGCCTGGCCAAAATGGGGAAACCCTGTCTCTACTAAAAATACAAAAATTATCCAGGCATGGTGGCACATGCCTTTATTCCCAGCTACTTGGGAGGCTGAGGCAGGAGAATCACTTGAGCCTGGGAGGGCAGAGATTGCAGTGAGCTGAGATCGCACCACTGCACTCCAGCCTGGGCAACAGAGTGAGACTCCATCTCAAAAACTAAAATAAAATCAAAATAAAAACCACCACCAACAATAGGTAGATGTTAAAGACTTTCTTATGATCAAGATACATTGAAGCCCACTTTCTACATTACAACAGGTATCTTCTTGGCTTGGGCTTGGCTCCTGATTGCAGTAAAATATATGAGCCATAATGAGGAATATATCAATTCTGAGACAGAAGGTAGAGAAGCAACACTGATTTTGAAATATGATTATCCATGTGCTCCTAATTGAAGATCTCAAGGGTTTTGGAGTCAACTTAATAAATTATAGAAAAGCACAGTTAAAATGAGAAAACTAGGTTTTATTTTAAATAATCCTGATGATATTTCTTAATATAACATAGATAAAGACTATCCATAGCCTTTAGTTTTCTGATTCTGGAAAAGTTAGGAAGTAAATCTGGGCATTGGGCTTCAACTCAAATGTTTGTCCACTCTGAAGGATTTCTTAAAATACTGAGGAAACATAGATGTTCATCACTCACATTCACTCTGTATCTCCTTTAGTCACTTATCTTATTGACCTGGAATTATTAATTTATTTACCTGCCTTCCATCATCAAATGTGTATTAAATGAATCAATGAATGAGCACCAGGAAACAGTGTCACTGGAACATGTTGTTTTCTTAGAGAACTGCTATGGTTTGAATGTTTGCCCTTTTCAAAACTCATGTTAAAACTTAAGCCCCAATGTGACAGTATTGAGGTGGGGCCTTACAAAGTGATTGGGTCATGGTGAGGGCTCTGCCCTCGTGAATGGATTAGTCTATTCACGGATGAATGGATTAATGGGTCAATGAATTAACTGGTTATCATGAAAGTGGTACTAGTGACTTTACAAGAAAAGGAAGAGAGATCTGTGTTAGAGCTCTCGGGCCTCTCGCCATGTGACACCCTGAGCTGCCTTAGGACTCTGCAGACAGTTACCACTAGGAAGAAGGCCCTTGCCAGATTTAGTCTCTTTACCTTGGATTTTTCAGCCTCCATAACTATAAAAATAAATTCCTTTTCTTTACAAATGACCTAATTTTAGGTATTCTGTTATAAGCAACAGAAAATGTACTGAGACCAGAACTTTGATTTAATATTTGCTAAACCATGCTGTGTCAAATAGTCTGCATCATAAATATGTCTCATGATTGTTCCTTAGCTTTCTTTCCATTTCTAAGGGTTAGTAGTGGCTATAGATATTCTTTTTCCAGGCCAAACCAAAGGGAATAGAATGCATTTTATAGTAATAACAAACAAAGGACAAGCATCAATGACTCTTTTCTTAGAAATTGGTGATTTTCAGCTTCAGTTTGTATACACATCATCTGGAAAGATCATGAAGAACACAGAAGATCAGGCTGGTTGTAGAAGGATTGCTTCTGGCCTTCTTATTCTTACCAAGTTCCTAAGTGATTCTGGTAACTGGACAAAGTTTAATGATAGTTTCTCTGGTGGAAAACAATTGAATTGTAATACAATTTCTTTCCCCATTTGCGAAGCTCTGAATTAATGGAAACTCGCCAAGGAATACAAGAGAAATACATAAAGAAAGAAATAGTGGCCGGGCACAGTGGCTCATGCCTCTAATCCCAGCACTTTGGGAGGCCTAGGCGGGTAGATCACCTGAGGTCAGGAGTTCGAGACCAGCCTGACCAACATGGTGAAACCCCGTCTCTACTAAAAATACAAAAATTAGCCGGATGTGGTGGCACATGCCTGCAATCCCAGCTACTCGGAAGGCTGAGGCAGGTGAATCTTTTGAACCAGGGAGGCAGAGGTTGCAGTGAGCCGAGATCACGCCATTGCACTCCAGCCTGGGCAACAAAAGCGAAACTAGAAAAAAAAGAAGGAAGGAAATTGTGCTAATGTTTGACAGCACTCCCTACCACAAGCATGTGGGTATTACACAGGCCATAGGCAACTGAACAACCAGTAGTCAATTCAAATCCTTTGAGTTTGAAGGGAAATACATATTGTTTGAGGGTTTTCATATAGAGTTTGTGTGTGTCTGCATGTTTCCACAATTTTTTTTTTTTCCAGATGAAATCTTATGTGGAATCTGGGCATGTAAAACTTGGTTGAACAGAAGTGTCTCTATTGAAATAAATGTGGTCGAGGGCAAGTCAGGCCTACTTGCCCACAGACCTACTCCTTTGCATCTTATAGTGGCTCTTAAGGGCTCCATGAATTCCTATGGTTTCTTACAGCACAGTTTGAAAATCAGCAATGTATTTTATTACCTTTTCCCTACTATCCTCCCATATTCTTTTTGGTGGACATGAGCAATGCTGATTTAAGAAATCATTAAATCTAATCTATGGCCTGGTGTAGTGGCTCATGCCTGTAATCCCAGCACTTTGGGAGGCAGAGGCAGGCGGATCACTTGAGGTCAGCAATTCTAGACCAGCCTCGCCAATATGGTAAAACCCTGTATGTACTAAAAATGCAAAAATCAGCTGAGCATGGAGGCACATGCCTATAGTCCCAGCCACCTGGGAGGCTGAGGCACGAGAATCACTTGAGCCTGGGAGGCAGAGGCTGCAGTGAGGCAAGATCATGCCACTGTACTACAGCTTGGGTGACAGAGACTCCATCTCACCAAAAAAGAAAAAGAAAAAGAAAAAAAATTTATGGCCAGGTGCCAGTGGCTTCCCACTGTAATCCCAGCATTTTGGGAGGCCGAGGTGGGAGGATTATTTTAGGGTAGGAGCCTGGGCAACATAGTGAGACCCCATCTCTAAAAAGAAATTAAAAAAAAACCATTCAGGTGTGGTGGGCCATGCTTGGAGTTCCAGATACTTGGGAGACAAGGCAGGAGAAGTGTATGAGCCCAGGGGTTTGCAGCTGCAGTGAGCTAGGATCACATCACTGCACTCCAGGCTGGGTGACAGAATGAGACCATGTCTCTTAAAAAAAAATGCAATTTATACTTGATCCTAACATTTCAAAAGGTACCTGTAAGCCAGGAAATTCATGCCAGATCTACTGAAAGAAAAGGCAAGATGAAATTCTTGGTGTAGGTTTCCCTCTGGACAGACAGAAAAGCCTGAAGAACAGCAACACTGGGCATGCCAGGCAGATGAGTTTTCATCCTGCAGTTGCCAGTTTGGCTTCTTAGTCCCTCCTTCCCCTTTTAGGAGACACGTGTCTTTTTCAAGGGGAAAGGAAAGGAGAAAAGGTTCCTTCTGCTATTCCATGTGGGGCAATTTGCTCTCTTATCCTCAGAAAATGGTAACATGACTTTCAAACTTATTATTCAGATTGCCTCATTATTGCCTTATTTAATGCAGTCATTTTAACCAGAAGTTAATTTTTTCTTTTTATATGGACCTTGAGGAAAGTTTCTTCCTTTAATTTTAATTTTATAGTTAAATTTCTTAGCAAACTGAATGCAGCTTTTAGAGGTTCAAGGGAATACCTGATATTGATTATTAATCAGACTATGTAATCTCTGAAGACAGGAAACAGATGTACATTTCATAGAGCTCCATCTACTTTACTTCAAAAGGAACTTGTCTGATATGTACATTTCATAGAGCTCCATCTACTTTACTTCAAAAGGAACTTGTCTGATATGTACATTTCATAGAGCTCCATCTACTTTACTTCAAAAGGAACTTGTCTGATATGTACATTTCATAGAGCTCCATCTACTTTACTTCAAAAGGAACTTGTCTGATATGACACACAAAGAGATGATACAATTGTTTTATTTTTAAAGCAAAAACCATATTTATCCATGTTGCAAAGAAACCTAAGAGACATACAAGCATAAAAACAAGATAGAATGAAACCTGCAAATATTCCTTTCATATCTAACATGACAATCTCCCTTTTACAATTATCTCCTAGGATTAAGTCACTAGAGGATTAGCTCCTTAAATCTACTTTCCTGAAAACAATTGTCAGGGAGTGCTAAAACTGATCCTTAATTCTTTTAATAGAGTAGCAGGAAGAAAGTGTACTTTTCCTTCAGACTATCAGAATCCTTTTGGGAAAAAGATATTTAGATGATAACAGTAGAATATTTTACTCTATGTTCTATATTTCTTTATTGTCATTCTTAAAACTTTGCTCACCTGGCTGAATTTAGAGATGTTTATGGGAGAAAATTCTCTCTAGCTCCAAGAAGTGCAGTGAAAGAGAAAAGAGGTAAATTTCTTATTTGTATTAAAATACACATTTGTAAATGTAGACTAAAATCTAGTATTGGCATATTTAAAAATTGGTGGAAATAGGCAGCAAGATGTGCAGTTAGCTCTTCTCTGACCCTCATACTTGTGCTTATACACGAAGACCATGCACCTGCAGGCATGTCATCAGTGCAGTGTGGAGCCTATAGTCCATCTGCAGACAGATGTTATGCTGGCAAGCATATGTATCAGCTAATATCAAGGTTGCACATTCAGAATGGCACCAAAAATTTAGTCTTTACATTCGTAAGTGTAATACACTTTGAGGAATTTCATCTTCTCTGGTTGCTACATCTAGACTCACACATTTAACAAGAGCTTAGAATTGAAACTGGTTTTTCTATCATGCTACAAGTTTTTCCCCATTTTGGTTTTTGCCTTTAAAAAGGCAGACACAATATAAATATAGAAAGCAGTGGGCAAGACACACAAAATAAATGTAATTCGCTTTAATATCAGACCAAACAGTCTTTTATGTAAAAAGTTTAAAAAGATAAACTGAACTAAGCCAAAAATATTACTTCAGGCATCAGGATGTTGATGTTTAGGGATGTAAAAAGAGATCGAATGACCCTTTCTTTGATAAATCTGCAGGTTTTTAACAATCTGGGCATAGTCCATGCAAAAGAAATCCAGATGGTTCACTATAGGTTGAATGAATTTTAACCAATCTAGAATGTTAAAATAACAGTATGTCAGTAGTGATGAGAAAAGAGAATTATCCTATCTACAATTCTTGGAATATTGCCTAACAATCAGTTGAGAAAAGCCCAACCTCATCTGTGTAGTCAGTGCTTGTTACCTTCTGATATGGAAGAGAATGAAGTGAGTTCTATTAGAACCTCAGTGTTTGTACCAATTCCTCTTCAAGATGAGAATGTTAAACTATTACTTATTTATTGCCCTACTTCAGGGTCTCGGTAATCTGAAAATATTTCCACTTCCACTGGGATAGGTTTATAGGCTTTTCCTAAATGCCATTTCTCTGTTTGAAGCAGCATTGGGAGAAAATGCCATGTTCTGATGAAAATGACATATCCCTACAGGAGACAGAGAAAGATCTCTTACAAGGGAACTGACGTGAATCTCCTAAAGTTGGAACATTAGGGAACTGGGTGCTGGCTAAGTCCTCATAGGTGAGTCACATCTATGGTGGCAGCCCAGGCCAAAATCCTAAATGATGACAACTACACCATCCGCTCTCCCCCTTTTCCTGGTAAAGATGAGTTTAGGGGCTTACAGGGGTGTGTGAAGGTTAATTTTACATGTCAACAGGCTGGGCCATGGGGTGTCCAGACATTTGGTGAAACATTATTCTAGGTGTTTCTGTGAGGGTGTTTTGGGTGATATTAACATTTAAATTGGTGAACTTTGAGTAAAGCAGTTTGTCCTTCACAACGTGGGTGGGCCTCATCCAATCAGTTGAAGGTAGGAATTGAACAAAAAGACCAGCCTCCCTCAAGCAAGAGAGAATTTCCCAGAAGATAGCCTTTAGATGTTACGTGCAGCATCAGCTCTCCTGGGTCTCCAGCATGCTGGTCCACCAAGCAGATTTTGGACTCTGGTTTCTTTAATGGTGCAAAGCAATTCCTTATAATAAATCTCTTTCTCTCTGTACATGTAAATATCCTATTGGTTTTGTTTCTCTGGAGAATCCTGACTAATATAAAGGGTAAAACTTATATGTGATTTCTGAGGACTTAGAAACTAACACTGTTTGGCTCAAAACCAGAAGATTATGGTCACCAAACTCCCTGGTAATGATTTGATGACTCTTTGATTAGATGTGACAAAAGTGGGGATGATGCGCTGTCAGGAGACATTGAAATGCTAGTCTGCAAGACAGCCAGTGTGCAAGAGTTAGCGATCCTTTACCCCTCTCATTCACTCATCCCTCCATTCATTTGTTGAACATTCAATGAATATTTACTGAGAGCTTCCAAGGTGTCAGGCACTGCACTGGGCAAAGAATATTCTTGGATTGTAGTGATCAGGAGATAGAAACCACACTCTGCAGGTTTTACAGAGGAAGTTTAATATAAGAGTTAAGCTATAAAACTGAAACTCTGTAGGTTTTACAGAGGAAGTTTAATATAAGAATTATTAACTATAAAAGATAAGGAAACTTCACATAGTACCCTAGGGCTGAGGGAGAGTAGCCAAGAAAAAATAAACTTGGTGATCACATTGGAGAAGTTATATTCAGCCACAAAATAGGAGAGATATTCACCAGTTTAGCCAGTACAGTGTTAGTCTGGAATTCTGGGCAAACAAGAGTCAGCCCTTAGGACTGCAGGTGGGGAACAGACCATCAGCAACTGTGACATGGCCATTCAGGCGGCCCTGTGCGTGGTGGGATGTGGGGCAAGGGGTCTTTGAGTTCTGCATTGAGAGTGTGGTAAACGGGTTATTACCAGGCCCAGGCTACGCCGTTGGGTAGTTCCTGACTGTCTGTGACTCTGGCAGGCGGCAATGGATAACTCTGGATGTCCTTCTGCCTTCCTCCCACCAGAAATTACAGAATGCCCCTTCCTCCTGCGATGCCCTGCCAGTGCCCTCTACTAAGAAGGCTTCACATCATGTTCCCTTTTAAGGAGAAATGCTTATAGGAACTCTGTGGTTTATCATAGCATATATTGAAGGATGCATTTGGAGCTGAGAGGCAATAAACTGGTAACTGACACACAGGTGAATAACACGTAGTCCCTTGCCTCAAGTTGCTCACTGCATAACATGTGGCACAAACCACGTATTAGGCTGCTTCAGAGGGACGGAACCAGTAGGATCCATATGAAAGTGGATTTATTAGGGGGAACTGGCTCAGACAATTACAGTGGCAAAGACTTGATAGGTCGTCTGCAAGTTGGAGAACCAGAGTCTGGTAGTGTGGCTCCCAGAGAAGCCAGTAGCCTGGCTCAGTCCAAAAAGCCCCAGAACCAGGGAAACCAACAGTGCAGCCTCCAGTCTGAGGCCGAAAGCCCAAGAGCCCATTGGGGTCCAGTGGTGCAAATCTCAGTGTCTAAACCTGAAGAACCTAGATTCTGATGTCCAAAGATAGTAGGAGAAAAAGGTCTCCCACTCCAGAGGAAAGAGAAAGAGTGCTCTGTGTCCCCTTCTTGTGCCTGCTTTGTACTAGCCAGGCCCCCGCAGATTGGATGGTACCCTTAAGAGTGGCTCTTCCTCTCCCAGTCCACTCACTCAAAGGTCAGTCTCCCCCGGCAACACCCTGAAAAACACACCCTGACACAATGCTTCACCAGCCATTTGGCATCCCTCAACACCATCAGGTTGACACCTAATAGTAACCGTCACAGACAACTACACAGACAGTATTTAATAGTGTGACAAATGTTGTGTCTGAGGTGTCGTGTGCTAAAGGGAGATGCAACAGGGCACCGAATCCAATCTTGCCATGGTGGAAGATGGTGCTCAAGCTCCACCACAAATGTTCCCTTGAGTGTTATCCCCATTTGGTGGCAGACTCATGAATCTATACACTCCATGCACGTCTCCTCAACTTAGGCAAAATGGAGTTAGAGTTACCCTCCAATAGCATGGTCTACAAATTGTCCTGAAATCTCTCAAGATAATTTCACATTTTTTTTTCACGGAATGCAGTCTACATCTTACAATCATTATTCCCATCACCCAATTGAATCAGATTTCTTATGGGGCATTTAGATCTCTTGATTTCCTTAGAGAAAAAAAACAAACCAAGGAATAGAAAGACATTTTAAATCGTGAGTTCTCTCCTCCTCTCAATGAGGAGAGGACTGAGAGCCTCTCACCCCTCCCACCTTGTACAAACACAGTAAAAGAAGAAGATGAACCGTTCCATGGGGCAGTGCCCCACACTGGACACATGCACTCTGCCAATGGAAAAGTGATTTCTTTCTTTTGTCTGTGTCAAAAGAACCAGGTGTCTGCAAAAGCTTATGCCATCAGTGAACACTCAGCATCCTCTTAATGTAGAACTTATCCTAGACATTATTGTATTAAATGACATAACATCCTGGAAGTCATAAAGAACCATATAAATGTTATTGTTATTTTTTTTTTTTTTTTTTTTTTTTGAGACGGAGTCTCGCTCTGTCGCCCAGGCTGGAGTGCAGTGGCCGGGATCTCGGCTCACTGCAAGCTCCGCCTCCCGGGTTCACGCCATTCTCCTGCCTCAGCCTCCTGAGTAGCTGGACTACAGGCGCCCGCCACCGCGCCCGGCTATTTTTTTGTATTTTTAGTAGAGACGGGGTTTCACCGTGGTCTCGATCTCCTGACCTTGTGATCCGCCCGCCTCGGCCTCCCAAAGTGCTGGGATTACAGGCGTGAGCCACCGCGCCCGGCCTATTGTTATTACTTAGGATCATTGACCTGTAGGTTGGAAGAGCTGAAACAAGTATTTTTTATGTGTTTAAGTATGACAAAAAGACCAATAAAGACTACAGTCATGTTAGACCCTTGGCTTTCATTTCCAGCCACGCCTCCTTCCCAGACTTGTTGCTGGCTTTTTCTCTTTTACTTCATGGCTCTCAAAGTTTGCCATCTTAACTAGCCCCAGAATAGCTGGTGTCTGTTCAGCTGGGAGCATTGCTCTGGGGAAGCAGTTTTTGGTTTCATCCCTGATTAACTGGGGGGAAATTCTAGGACTTGTGGGTTGATTGAATCATTTCTTGTTAAGATTCACAGGACTGGGCATGGTGGCTCACATCTATAATCACAATGCTTTGGAAAGCCAAGGTGGGTGAATCACTTGAGACCAGGAGTTTGAGGCCAGCTTGGGCAACATGGTGAGACCCTGTCTCTACTAAAATTAAAGAAAAAAAAAATCCTAGGTATGGTGGTGTGCCCCTGCAGTCCCAGCTACTTGGGAGGCTGAGGCAGGAGGATTGCTTGAGCCCAGGAGTCTGAGATTACAGTGAGCTGTGATCACACCACTGTACTCTAGCCTGGGTGACAGAGAGAGACTCAGTTTCTAAAAACCATCATATATAAATATAAAACAGATTCACAGAGCTAAAGAGAAAGAAATCATGGGGTTGGGGGATGGGGGCAGGGAACTTATCTAGAATAGAAACTCAAAATCATAATGGCAAAAAAATAAAATAATAGGATAAAATTTGAGTTGCTTAGAACTACTTTCTTGTCTTTAAAATCAGCATATCTTTCCATTCTTTTCTCATATTGGAGTGATAAAAAAGACCACACTTTCCCTAGAGTGATTGCTTTAGGTCATAAAGAACTGAGTGGTCACAAGTTGTCTGAGGTGCTCCTTATAAAGGACTTGACAGCTGATTGTGAAAATGCATCCTTATCACAGGGCTGAAATCAGAGCCCACCCTTGCTTAGCCTCAGTGAGGATAAGCTGAGGAAGTTTTGAAAGATTATATCTGCCCATACCATAGGGGAAATGTTTCAGATCCAAAAGAATACTTCTCTCTGTAAACCCCATGGATGCGTGCGTACATTTCTAGCCAGACTGCTAAGATAGAGGTTGCTCTTACTCACTCTCCTCAACCACATTAACTGTTAGAGGTATCTTATGTTAGTATTAAAAGTTTTAAAAAGAAAGAAAAAACTTCAATTTGTTATCACGCATATTCCTTGGTAGAATAATGAACTAGAAAGTATGTATACAATGTTTAACTATAAATTCTTCTCTGAAATCTCCTTTAGGAAAAGCTACATTCACAGATCTTATAAAATAACTTTATATCATATTCTTTTCTTTTCTTTTTTTTATTATTATACTTTAAGTTCTAGGGTACATGTGCATAATGTGCAGGTTTGTTACATATGTATACTTGTGCCATGTTGACGTGCTGCACCCATCAACTCGTCAGCACCCATCAACCCATCATTTACATCAGGTATACCACCCTGAACGCTCCCGATCTCGTCTTTTCTTTTCTTTCTTTCTTTTTTTTTTTCTTTTTGCCTTTGAAGGGAGAAAAAAGCTACTTTCTTCTGAATGGGACAAAGAAGTTTGTCTTGCACCTCCTGCTTGATGCTTTCCTGGGTTTTAACGAAACCCTCATAAGTGAACAGCTAATCAACCAATTATTTGAGTCCAACCTTTACATTTAAATATGGATAAAATATAAAGCATTAGTTATACAAAAGGGAATGTGCCAGATTTCTCAATAAAAAGCCCCCTATGTCATAAAAATGTCCTTTCACTAATCAAAATATCACCTGAATGAAGTCATCATGTTAGCCTGATTGCATTTCCCTCATATATGTGCAGCTGCATTTGCGGCTCCATAAATGTCATTTGATTATGAGAAAATAAACAGGAAGAGACTCAAAGGGAGTCAGTACAGGGCCTGCTTGTTTACCTGCGGCAGCTTTCTTAGCTGAAGAACAAATGTCATGCAAATGGTGCACCAGCAATGAGCTGCCAATCACCCTGGCTTGGCATTCATGATGATTTGCTAAATCATTTAAAGAGACATGCTTTACTAAATGAAAAAATATCAGCGGCAAGGGCCTGTGTTTAAACACGAGGCTGAGTTATTATCCCAGTAGGCTGGAATGAAATGAAGACATCTTCCAATTAAAGCTTGCAGATGAACCCAGACAAACCCCCCTTTTTTCATAAAGACAGGCAGATTATGATTGGGAAGGAACAGCGACAGAGGCTTTCATTACACGCTGATTATGGTGATAAAATTCCCAGCGCTGTGTGTCTGCGGGCCCAACTTCACATTTGAAGGTTTTTAATATAATTTCCTTAGGGTGAAATGCTGAAGATTTATTAAACTTTATGAAGGGCTTACAGATCCAATTTAAGAGGACATATCATAGGGGCAAAACTGACAGACGATAAAATACATTCCAACTATAAGAAAAAAAAGCAAGGAGAAAGTTGAGCCGTGAAACTGTTTTTAAACATTTTTTGTTGGTGGTGGTGTTTAAGTGAAATCAATCATTTCCCCCAGTGTTACAGCCTTATTGGTCCATTGACGTTTTCTTCACGCTTTTTACAGAAGGTGAGTATTGAGCCCAGTGAAGGGATGGAGAGCTTATCTAATTTTATTTGGAAGCAAAAATTTACCCAAATAATTTTGAGATCATCAGTTTATAAGAACTTCTCAGCATTTATAGTTCTTCTGCAGTGAAGCATGCATCACTTTATTCCAGCATACCACCATTCAGACATCATGCTGATGTGGGTGCGAATCTGTTTCTTCAACCATTTTCATACAAACAGACACCTGTCAGGAAGACAAGTTTAGCAACTTTCATTGGCTCTTTTCTTCTTTGGAGGTTTCAAAATAGTTGTAGGGACAACTTTTCTTTCATTTTTATCATGATTTCATGAGCCTGTGCTCCTGGTATGAATTTAGGGTAGGAGTTTTATATAGGAAAACAAATAGTACAACATCACTCTTCTATTTGGCAGTGAAGAAAGGTTTCCTAGGTACCAATATAGTTTAGATAACTCCTAAGCTTTGCCCTTTCCCTCATATATGAGCAGCTCAGAATAGATCACAGGTAAGAAAGCAGTCACAGGAAACTCATGTCTTCTGTGGCCTTTACTTGAATTTGCCTAAATTGCTTTATGGATAAGACTTCTCTGGCCAGATATATTTTCTGGGCTTTCCTTCCTCTCTTCCTTCCTGCCTCCCTCCCTCCCTCTTTCTTCCTTCTTTCCATGGCTTTTTTTTTTTTTTTAAAGTAGAATTTATATAGAAAAAAATTACCTGTTTTAAGCATACGATCCAATGATTTTTAGTAAATTCACAGAATTACATAACTCTTACCACAGTCCAGTTTTTAAACATTTTTGTGACTCCAAGAAGATCCCCCATGCCTGATTGCAATCAATACCAGTTTCCACTCCCCAGCACCAAACTCGAATCTGCTTTTTGTCTCCATAGATTTTCAGTTTCTAGACACTTTATACGCATGAAATCATACAATATGTTGTTCTACCTAGATTTTTCTTTTTTAAACCATTTCAGGGCCAAATCCAGATCTCACACTGGCACTTAGCAGAGACTCAATTTATATTCAAACCATCCTGGAAAACAGGTCAAGTCAATATAGGATTAACCTTGTGGCTTTTTCATGATAAAAGACTTTTTTTGTTGTTTTTGTGAGAGAGGGTCTCACTCTGTCACCCAGGTTGGAGTGCAGTGACATGATTTTGGCTCACTGCAGCCTCTACTTCCCAGGCTGAAGTGATCCTCCCACCTCAGCCCCCCACGTACACACCACTATGTCTGGCTAATTTTTGTAGATACAGGGTCTTGCCATGTTGCTCAGACTGGTTTTGAACTCCTGGACTCAAGCGATCCACCCACCTCAGCCTCTCAAAGTGCTGGGATTACAGGTGTGAACCACTGCGCCTGGCTGAGAGACTTTCTTAAGTAACCTTTGTGAACGTCATTAGAAAGGTGGGAATAAAGGCCCTCTGTTTCTTTAATTTATTTATTTTTGGCGTACTAAAATAAAACTAATATTACTTGTAAAGAATCTATTATATCTCAAAATTATTTCGCTTTTTACTGGGAAAAAAGTTTTCATTAGAGAATTTTGCACTACGCAATCACAAAGCTCTCAGAAGAAGGATATAAACCCCAGACGGGGGCAAATGGGGGAGAAAACTAAATGCAACACACAGCCTAGCTTGGATCCTGGATCAGGGAAAATACACACTATAAAGACATATTTATAAATAATTGGTGAACTTTAACATGGACAGTATAGAGAAAATAGTATTATATTGATCCAGGATTTGATCATTTTGCTGAGAATGTATTTGTTCTTAAGAAAAACATCATGGCAAAGCATTTTGGGTAAAGGAGTGTAGCGTAAAAAAATTACCTATGCAAAGAAAGAGAAGAGGAGAGGGAGAGAGCAAGACATAGGAAGAGAAACAGAGAGAAAATGTGAGGGATACACAGAGGTGAAACATTGCCAACTGGTCAAGGCTGTACTGGAATATTTTTTGTACTCTTCTTGCAACTCTTCTGAAAATTTTAATTTTTCAAGAAAAAAAGGCTAAAAACATGACAATGGTGTAATGGTTGTGTAAAGAATAGTTACAAAAAATTTTAAAAAATAAAGCCTGCCCATTTCTCCATCTGCCTTTTTCTCAGGGTGAGCCTTACAGTTTAAACTCAGGCCATCAAGAGTGATGATGCTGATATTTCATGAGAGCTCATTACATGCCAGGCATTGCTAAGTATTTTGTTTTTCTTTCACTTCTAAACAAAATGCAAAGAAAATGGCCCGACAGCCAAATGCTTTGTTTAAATATAATGCAAGAACAAGGATGTTCATAGCTTTCTTGACAACATCTTGACTATAGTACAAGCACATGCAGAGTTCATGAAAGGCAGAAGATAGATCATGGTCCAGTATCCATGGCAGGCCAGCAGGTGTTGGATCCCAGTACCTGACTGCAGGCATCTAGGAGGAGGTATTGAACACGGCAGTTGCACCATTGTAAACACTAAGAAAAAGTAGGTGCATTTGTTATAACAAAACTACCAGCCACATTTAATGAATACTTACAAAGTGCCAGCTATTCCACAAAGTGTGCATGTGCAATGGATGCTTATGGGTGTGTGTGCGTTTATATGTGTTTGTGTATGTGTGTTAGATCTATATCCTCATTGATTCCTCACAATAACCTCTGAGATAGGTACTAAATGTCCAGAATGAAGAAATTTGAGCTTGCCCAATGTTACATGGCTAATCAGTGACAATGGAAGCCTCAAAGCCAGGTCTGTTTGACCTTGGGAATGGCTCTCCACCTGTAGTAGGTTAGTCTATATATTCAAATACAAGAAATAAAAATATGTGTTTCCTATTTGCTTTGTAACAATGGTAAGAGGATTTATGAAACAAAGATATATTATGATATGCTTTGTGGAAGAAATAAAGTTTCCTTAGCAGAACAACTGAAGCACTGGGAACATGATTACATATCAAAGAAAATCCAGTTTCCTGTCCCCTGGCTGTGTCATTGTCATGTATACTAATTGTATATCCCCATGGTTTAATAATAGGACAGAGGTATGAAGAAAGGAGATATGTCTTGTTACCTACATTATTGTTAAGAGATTTACTTACCAATACAACTATGCATGACTCAGAATGGATTCCTGAGAGCAGATTAATTCAACTAATAATAGTTATATAAAATAAATATGTATTTTATTATATAATGTAATATTTATGACTCTATGATACATAATAATGATTGACATCAATGAAGATATGTTCTATTTTTACCTTATTTATTTTCATCACATGGTAGCTATTTTACATGAATGGGATTTGGGTTTTTGTTTTGTTTTTATTTTTATTTTTTACCCTAGCTGCTGCCACCTATCTTTTGTGGAGAAATATGGCTCAAATCACCATTGCTTCTCTGATTGCCATATTCATTTCTAATTATATCTGGAAAGTGCCTCAAAAAATTTACTTGGGGATTGGAAATGTCCAAATCTGTTCAGGTTGCTGTAACAAAATATTATAACTGAGTAGCTTATAAATAATGGAAATTTATTTCTCACCATTCTAGAGGTCGGGAAGTCCATGATCAAGAAGCCGGCAGATTCAGTGTCTGCTGAGGGCCAACTTTCTGGTTCATAAATGGCAACTTCTCACTGTGTCCTCACGTGATAGAAGGGATAAGCTAGCTCTCTGAGGTATTTTTAAATAGGGACATTTAATCCAATTCATGAGGGCTCAGCCCTCATGATCTAATCACATCCTAAAATGCCCACTTCCTAATACCGTCACCTTGGTTAGAATTTCAACATATGAATTTAGAGTGGACAAAAACATTCAGACCCTAGCAAGCATTAACTTTTCATTCCATCTGTCCCCTGCATAAACTTTCCTTATTCCTCTGTCATCTTTTAGAACTGAAGAGTAAGCCAAAGTTAAATTTTGCAATACACAGTTCTTTCAAAATTAGGTCTCACTTAATTCATATTCCTGGGACATTGCACTGATACATAATCCCTTATGGTAACTTGGGAACTGGCAACATTGTTATTATACAATATGATAAAAATATAACATATTCCCCAAAGGCATGGTGGAAACAAGAAGGAGACATGGCAGCATTCCTCCCTTGGAGCAACCAGACAATGGATTTTCCCAGTCTGCAATTTTGCTATGTTGCTATAAATGCATCTTAATCTCTTGACTCTTGACCACACTAAACTGTTCACGCCAGGATGGAAGCTTCATTGGCTAATGAATTACTGCACTCTTCTTTCCTAGTGCCCCAGAGACCTCTGTACAGCTTTAAAATAACACCAGAGTTAAAAATAAGAAAGCTTAACCAGAAGACAAGTGTTAAGTTTCTCATAACAGATTCTCAAGTTGTGAAACTTGTTAAACTGTTGACTTGTTAAACTGTTGACTTTTAATGGAACTAAAAGAAATGTTTGCGATCATCTGAGCTGATATCAAATGTTCTAGATGGATGTATTAGTTTGCTCAGAGTTGTGGGCAAGGCTGAAGGAAAGGAATAGTGGAAGAGAAGTGAAAGAAAGAATTAAAATGACAGAGAAAGGAGGTGGAGATATAGAACAAAGGTACAAAAAGTGAAAGAAGCTAGTTTCCTTTGGGGAATTGTAAAGTGACATTTACATTCTGAGAGTGAGAAATAAAATGGAATTGCAAGATGATATTGAGAATTAGAGAAATACCAAAGAGTCTTTTCTCTTCTATGGATAAATATGAATAAATTTTAGGAGACTTAATTCAATCAAATATTTATTGAAACCTATCATGTGCAAGGCATTCTGATAGGTACTATAGGTTATACCGAGATGAATCTGACATGATTCCTGATTCAGAAAGAATTCAAACGACGGAGAGACAGAAAAATTCTCAACAAAGGAGAGATCATACCATTTAGGGAATGGGACAAAAATAAAGACTTAGTGAAAGATTGTGCCCTTGGACTAGGCTAGAAAGATAAGTGAGATGACAATAGTTGCAGATGGCAGTCTACAGGTGTGGCCATTTGAGAACTGCCTGAGAGAAGAGACATAGCAGAAGGATTTAGGTATCTTCCAGAACCAACAAAAAGTCCAGTTAGACAAGCCTGTGTGTTTTTATGTCAGCCAGGACAGGGAAATAAGCTTTCCTGTGTTGGAAGAGTTTATAATTTAGTAGGCAACGAAGAACACTGGACATTGACTTTGGGTGTATTTGCTTGTTTTTTATTTATTTTAAACAGAAAACTGTAGGTGAAGAAGAGTTGAAGCAGAGTCAGAAGGAAGAAGTAAAGGCAGACTGAAGTCTGAAGAGACTCGAGGTAGAAAGCTACCCCTGGAGAACCAAACTGAGAACTTAAGCTGGGGCAACGGCAGAGAAGAAGAAATGATAGATTTAAGAAACATTAGGAAGGAAGACTGAACATTTAGAATTGATTGGGTAAGGGAAGGGAAGATTCAGAACAGACTTTATTTGCAGATTTTCCTACAGGAAAACAAATTTGGAATTGAAACTTTCCTTTGATTCATTTAACAGATAGATATTTAGCTTCGACTCTGGACCAGATCCTACATTAAGTGCTATATGGATGAAACAGATCAATTAGATGTGATCTTCCCCAAGGAACTTACAACCTGTAGTCAGCGTTAAACAAGACACAAATAAGCATTGTACAAAATGGAACACAGATCTTGTTACAGAGGTAAAAGTCAAGTTCCGTGGGTTTATGGAGAGAAGCACCAAGAAAAGGTTCAGGAAGGAAGAGGTCTTCGGACAGGGCCAGGAAAGAAAAAACAATTTCGACAGACTAAATTATTTTAGTGAGCAGCTGGAGGAGGTGGTAGAGAAAGCGATACAAACTTAGATAGCTTAATTCCAGAAAGAATTTATATAGGAAAAATGTCAATCTTTTTTTTCTCTCTCTCTCTCAAACCTTCCTTTAGATTTAGACTACAGTTACAATCAGAGAGGCCTCTTCCCCAACATCTTAATCTTTATCCATATATCTCATATGGATAGTGTCAGGATTACCTAAAATATGTAAAGATCTTCCATAAAGTCAGAGCAAAACACCAGAGAAATATGTGTAAAATATGAATATAAATGAATAAGTCTGGCTTTCATTATCAGCTTACAAATACTTCGAATATAGCTACACAGCTGATCCCTCAAGATAGTCACTATTGGAAGACTTCTCTTATGCTCCCAACAGAAGAGATATTTATTCAAATTTCTTTTTAAACAAAACTCCTCAAAACTTATTCAGTTACAGATATTGTTTTATTATTTAGGATCTCTAATTTGAAAATCTGACAGGTAATGCCTGATGCTAGCCTCTGAAACAAAACAAAACAAAATCTTACAGTGGGCTTTTCTTAGTAATATCTGTTTCTAAGGTCGTGAATTGAAAAGCCAGAGTTGTAAGTTCAAATCCACACCAGCTCAAGTTTTAAGCCAGTGCTGTAATGAACCTGAGGCATGGGGAAGATGAAATTATCAAAAAGCTACTTTCCGCCCTGAGCAAAGATTTTAGAACTAAATCAACAACATCACATACATCATATCATAAAGAGAATTATGAGTTTGGTGTACTGTTTTTAACCTGGTTCCTCAGTGAGCCAATTTAAAGGCAGGAAAAATGACCACTAAGGAAAAAGGGCTAGAATTAAGCAATGTTTGCTTATTCATCTCCAAAGGAATTTGAATGGCTCTTGACGAAGCATGAGGAAGCTCCAGCAGTGTTGAGCCTTGAAGTTATCTGCATTGATAATTGTTATCTGCATTGATCTTAGGGGATGATCTGCAGAACACCAAGTACTCAGGGTTAAATTCTGCATTTTCCAGTCGTGGTTTCTGCGATCTGGGAAATGTTCTCTCTCTGGTTTTCCTTTCAGTCATAAAAAAATACCAGCTACTTTTTCTCCCCTCTTTCAAGAATTACTAAATTCCTTAATGAGTAGTGTTCATCATTTGCAATGTCAGTGAAGAAACAGAATATGCAGCAATCTTCTGTCTGGTGCAGAGGTTTATTAAACGAACAGTGGCTAGAAGAAGGTAGTCATAGCTATTTTCCAAGTCAGCTGTTAACCCACAGCCCCCAGGCCCTCACTGCTTCCTACACAACAGTGAGGAACTCAGTCACCTACCTGGATTCCAGAATATCCACCATAGTTGTGCCACTTGAGACGGAGAAAATCCTTTTAGCTGTATGCTCAAGGACAGACTGCCATCAGATGGGATCAACAATTGATGTACGTTCTTGTTTTTATCATATTTTAAACTCTTGGACAGGCTCTTTATCATTGCACTAAACATTTTTCAAAGTACCTGGTCACAAAAGGAGACAGAATAAATTATTTGACCAAGCAGAGTAATAATTTCTTCCTAATATACTGCGCAATACCATCTTGACATACACATTTTTGATCATCACACATAGGTGGTTTCCTAATACCAAATTCACTAGGCGTTCCCTAGTACAGAATTTCTATGAATAATCCCCATAGCTGCTGCAGGGAGACACAGGGGAAACTAGATCCAAACAAACCACACAACTAAGTTTACACTATGTGCTTTGGAATTCTTGGCCATGGTGGGCCATGTGATAGTCCAACCCTGTTTTACTTCCATATTGTCTATTGCAACTACATTTCCAAGGACTAGGGAACAATATGCTAACTTCTAGTTAATAGCTAACAGTAACAGACAAACCCGTAACATTTCAAGCAAGAAAAATTAAGACCTATAAAACCATGATTTACAAGTTATTTCTTCCTACCATGAGCAGCTATTCTTAAAAGGAGCCTTATCCTGATATCACCGCCATCCCTCCCACCCACATTCCTCATTTTTCTTTCCATCTCTGGCCTTGGCCACATTGTCTGCCTTGCATTAGCCCTTGATTGACTGCCCTCTGCAATTTCCCTCTCCTGTTCTATGCTAGTGGGTATTGATTCTCAGTATTGGAACTCTCCTTCTATGTCCCTTACCAGGTACTATTAAGTCTGTAATATATTCTTTCTGCAAGGCAACACTGTCAGCTGACTGAGTATAAGTAGAAACACAGAGTCACAGAATGTCAGAGCTAAAAGGAAAGCCAGAATTTATGCCATTCAACTCCATCATTTTACAAATGATGACACTGAAGCCAGAGAGGTAAGAGCCTTGCATAAGATCATCCAGGTAATAAAAGTGAAGGTTCTAGGACCCAGACCTGTGGGTTCTGTTTGCAGGTCCAGCTCTGGACTTTACTTTGCACAGTGTTTCATCTCCTAGAATTGTGAGGCTTACTCAGGAAATAAACTCATCATCCTATGGGTTTGGTTATTAAAAAGTAACATATTAAAGAAAGAATTTAGAATAGACAGAAGCCCTTTACAGTACAGGATAATCAATTATTTAACATTTCTCAATGCCAGCCAAATTATAGACAATTTAAAATATTATTACTCTGTTACCCAAGATACTTCCTTAGGCCCCCTAGGTGAAGGCAGAAAATGAAAAAGAGATATTTTGAAAATTTCAAGCAAGCAGAATTTTTAGGGTTGGATAATCATTTTCCTGCACTAATGCACTAGTGCAGGAGAATGGCTCGGCAAATCCAACTGCTTATGACTTTGTTCTTTTTTACTTGGAGTGTACAAAAGCATGCAGAAGAGGGATAGGGTATAGAGTTAGTTGGGTATAAGGGACAGCAGAATCTAAGCAACTGTTTCCTATTTTGGCTCCTGTGTTGGTTATTTTCCATCAGGTTGTCCCCCATCCATTCTCTGTCTTCTCTGCATTATACTTGCCTGGGACAGGGAGAGGGAGAAGACTTCTGTGCTCTCTATGACCTCTACTGGCTATATCAGCCAGGTTCCCTTGACCTCTGGCTTCTGGTTAGAATCAGTTAATGGGAAGCTCTGCCTGGCGGGAGAAGAGAAAGGACTGTTTGTTTACTTGTTTTGTTGGTTTTTTCCACCACTGTCATCCTGCTTTATGCTGTGGTTCTAGTGTAATACCTCGATCCCTCGACTACAGCTTCTGTGAAGTAGTTCTTCTCCATGGCTCTAGATCTCATCAGAATCCTCTAAGACTATTCCCTCCCCTTCCTTCTTCATGTCTAGAGGTGTTAATAACTTCTCCTTGTTGCTAGTCTCTGACTGCCTCAATGTCCCCTGGAGCTTCCCTTAATGTTGCTACGTAAATAGTTCCTTCCCACTCTGTAAATTGTCTCCTCACACTTTCCTCTGAACGGGTTTTCTTTGCTTGCCTGGGCAGCGACTAAAACAGTTCATTTTGGGTTAATCATAGTCTGAAGTCACCATTTATCTTCTTTGCTGCAGCAGCAAAGCCATCATCATAAAGGATAGGATCAATTCTTGTTCATTTTGTATCTCATAGATCTGCTAATCCATGAGAAATGCAGCTAATCTGAGCGGAGGACTGACTCTCATCTCCAATTGCATTTTTGCCTTTTGGATTTGGTTGATACTAAATATGAAGAAAGACCATTAGCAGATACGAGGATACAAGAGCAAAGGTTATATGTGGTTTATGTTTTTACATTCTAACACTTTCTCGTGAATTATGGAGACCGACATAAGAACTTTATTGTTTATATAGAACCTGATAACATCCAATAATCAGAAACATGGCTCGTCTGGTTGATTATTGCTGGATAAGCTACTATATCTGCAAAATAAATAAATAAATAAATAAATAAATAAATAAATAAATAAATAAATATTAGTGGGTAGGTTTGAAACTGGCCCCAGTTTCCCTCCAGAGCAGAATTACTGTTGACTTGTTTTAATTTTTTTTCTCAATCCTTGTGGAGTTACCAGTGCTGATTAATGAGGGTTCATTCACTAATGATTATAAATATTAATTTTAGGTTGGATATTATCATTTCTACCAGTGGAAAAATTATTTACCTGTATTTTTTTTTTAAGAAATGGATGCTGTATGTTTACTCCTTTCAATGAATCTCTTATGAGTTCAGGGAGCTCTGCAGAAGGAAAAAGGCACCTTTTCAATAATAGATAGGAAATGGGACAAGAAGTAGAAAATATGGAGGGTTCATGTTTTATCCTAGATGTTGACTGGACTTAGGTGATAGGTCATTCACTCTTTTAGGCCATTTACATTTATTAAGTTAATATTTATAAAGTCCTATCAAGTATCAGAAGCTGGGGGTTGAAAGATTCATAAGACATGCTTATGTCACAGTGGACTCAATCCAACGGAGAAGGAGATACCTGGGGGAGTAACTGTCCTTCGCTAAGTAGAAAAATGGTGCCAGCCACTACCCATTCTTACTCACCTATTTAGTTTGGGCTAAGAGTAAGGGAGACTCAAATCCCGACCCCTTGGCTTCATCATTGTAAAGGTGGACTCTAGAAAAAGCTTCTAGCTTCACTTCGGGGAGCAGTGTGTGACAGGAGGGTCTTAAAGGGGAGCACCAGGTCTGTATTAAAGATTATTTTGATTGAAAGGTCAACTGCTAAAAGAAAGAAGAGAAGGAGGAAAGAGAGAGAAAGGAAGAAAGGAAACAAAGGGAAAAAGAAAGGAGGTAGGTAGGAACGGAGGGGAGAGGAAAAAAAGAGGGGAAGAAGACGAAGAAAAGCAGGATGAGGAGGTGGAGGAGGAAGGAGTTAGAAAGAAGGAAGGAAGGCTGGAAACCCATTGACCTAGAGCAAAGTTCTGTGAATATTTTTTATAAAGCACCAAATAAGAAGTCTTTTAGGCTTTATGGGCCATACAATCTTTGTCACAACTACTCTGATCTGCTTGGTAACACTAAAGCAGCTGGAGACAATCAGTTAATTTATGAAACACTGAAATTTGCATTTCATATAGTTTTTGCATGTCACAAAATATCACTCTTCCTTGGATTATTTTGATCACTTAAAAGCGTAAAAATCAGTTCTAAATTGTAGAACATAAAAAAAAAAAAAAAAAAAAAAAAAAAAAACTATATCCATGGGCCACAGTTTGTCAAATCCCAGGCTAGAGTGACAAGCCTAAAGGAAGAGAAGCATCGTATACCATTGCTCTGCCAGAATACCCAATAATATAGTCTCTAACACCTTTCATGGTTATTTGGTATATTCACTGATGAGGATCCGCCATTAACTAGGTGCAGTATCTTCCCTGAGAACCCTGGGTTGGGTGCATCAGTTGACCTTCACACCACGCTCTTCTTTGCCTGTAAAATAGGTAAGTTTAGGCCAGGCGCGGTAGCTCACTCCTGTAATCCCAGCACTCTGGGAAGCCGAGGTGGGCGGATCACAAGGTCAGGAGATAGAGACCATCCTGGCTAACACGGTGAAACCCCGTTTCTACTAAAAATATAAAAAATTAGCCGGGCATGGTGGCAGGAGCCTGTAGTCCCAGCTACTTGGGAGGTTGAGGCAGGAGAATGGCATGAACCTGGGAGGCGGAGCTTGCAGTGAGCCGAGATTGTGCCACTGCACTCCAACCTGGGTGACAGAGCTGGACTTCGTCAAAAAAAAAAAAAAAAAGATAAGTTTACCTGGACTACTGAAAACTCACAGGTTTTGATGAGGATAAACGAAATAAAGCCCATCAAAAGTACTTTGTGCTTTTGGGAAGAAAAGCATTCCACAAACCCAATATATTATTAAAGAAAAAGCAAAATTATCAGAAGGAATTGGAAAGCCCCAAAGCACAGTACCACATGACTGAAAAATGTAGCCATGATGGAGCTCTTCCTACTAAGATAAATGATGTGGCCTTCTCTTCTTAACATGCTCTCCCCATATTTCATCATCTGCAAATGGGATGACTTTACTGCCAGTTCTTTTTCCTTCTTTTTTTTTCCTACCTCATTAATCCATGAGAGAATCAAATTGTTCCTCAAATGGATTGCTTGGTGGCACTTGGCTGGCTCCTTCTGTCTGATGCAGCCCACAGGGCTGTACTTAATGGGCCAAGGTCTGTGTTCACTTTCCAAGTTTAATAATCACTTGTTAGGTTACCCCTTGTATAGTACACTACCGAAAAACCTTCTTACACAATTCAGAGAAAATATGCCTATGGTCTTTCTAGAGTCAATTTGTTTAGATAACCAAATAGTCCTTTCAAGGGTGGCAGAATGGGATAATTTTTGTGAATTAGGTCTTTCTTATTCTTGGTATGATGTGACATATCTTAGTATTTTATATGGTTTTTCAGGTTGAATTATTCTGGCATCTTCCCCTATAAAAGCAATTCTAAAATTGCCTGTTTTTTTTTCTGATAATTCTCATCCCCTCTGGGCCCAGGCACAGTTGACCAGTTACATTTAAAGACTACACTTTGTCCACCTTAGATTGGGTCAAATTTTATCTGAAAGTTTTGAGCTTTCTGTCTTCCAATGTTATGGTTTCCAGATTTTTCTCTATCAAATGCAGCTGCGATTTCTAAGAATGACTAAAACAAGATTGCATAATATCTTCCTTGTCACGAGGGAATTTCTTCTCTCCACTGGAGGCTGCCTTGGCCTCAAGTTCTTGGTATATTTGTCTTAGAAATTATTTATTTTCATTTCCTGCACATCATCTTGTTTTTTTTTTTTTTTTTTTTTTTTTTTTTTTTTTTTTTTAACTTTACCTGTCAAAGCTGGCTCTTCAGAGTGGAATTAGGCATACAAACACTTAAGTAGGAGACACTGAAGAGAATTTTGCACAGTAAAAAGGGATTACGCTTGTTTTTGGTTAAGGTTAAAATTTAGTTACTTAGCTTTTAGAGATAGTATGATTAAGCGCATCTTTTCTGTAATATCATCATTCATGCAACATACCTTTTTCCCTTAAACTTTAAACTTCCCTTCTTTATCCTGACTTTATTTCTCAATGTTCTGGTTATTATTACATGAATACTATTTCTACATGTGTAAGAGACATGAATTAGCCCTTTCCTATTTTATAGTTCTCTTCCATTTATTTCTTCCAAACCTTCTCTTGTGTGATATAACTCCAATATTATATAATAACCATCCTCATCGTAGTTCAACGCAAACTTGTAATGTCAGTGCTGACAGACTAAAAGATATTTTTCTAAAGCCTTGTCTCATGAAACTTGAACCATAATTTTTATCAGATGGAAAAAAATTGCTCCCAGTAGAGTGGAAGAGAAGAAAAGCACTTCTTTCCTTTAAAAGGAATTTTGAGTAGTTTTAATAACAAACCATTCTGGGCCATTGCTATTGTGTCTAAGAGGTACCAATGTCCCTCACTTGTGCAGTTTGTGCTTAAAACAGTGTCACTTGAATTCAATCAAGTACAGTCCTCTGATTACTTTTATTTCTGGGACAGATTTCAAGAGCAACTTCTAATTTTAGGTATTGTAGCTGAAATTCTTCCCATCCTCTGTACTCCACTGATGTTCTATGTGCATTAGCTTCCCTTTAAAGGCGACAATCATAGGCACTTCATAGAGGAAGCAGAAAGCTCATGTGGGTGGAGGTGAGGGAGGCCAGAGAGGGAGACAGATAAACTTTTTTGTGTTTTTGTCTGTGTGTTTAATTTCACATGACCGTTTTTACAGATAAGCAACTTTTAGAATCTATTTTGATAATTACGATCATAGAGACTAGAATACAACGGGGGCTATTCTAATTATTCAGAATAAGGCATAACGTCTCTTCTGTGAATACAACTCAGTTTGCATTCTTACTGTGCATGAGATACATATAACACATAGGGCATCCTCCTGGATATTTTAAATCTGCACGTAATGATCAGCAGTCTTTTCTGTCTGGTATTATTGCAAAGACCAGGGCAGATGAGCCAAAGAAGAGTGAATATGGGTGCGCAAATTAGGAAGTTCTGAAGTTTCATTCTGAAATATGTGTACCTGGGTGAGACTGGGACGCTCACCCAGATGAATGCAACTGTTTTGAAATGAAATTCTCTGAAATAAATTTGTTCGTGATCCTGAATGCCTGAGCTCTGAGTTCTTACCTGTCTGCATGCAAATACCTAAAGGTGAGCAGGCGCTAGTTCCTAGTCAGGAATCCCAGAGATTATGAGCGTCATAAGGACTGAAGATTAGTGCCAGCATGGGAAAATGAAGGAATCCATCATCTTTCTGTTTGGAATATGGAGAATCATTTATGTTTCTCACTTCAGAACCGGACTATCCACTGTGTACCTCAGCATGGTTTCCATTATGTGCTTAATCACTCTCCTTGAAATTGCATATGGGTACTTGCAACCTCCCTGTGAGTCAGGATCCCAGCCAGAATCGGATGGCATTTCCCTGAGCATTTAGTAAAGTGATTGCTTGCAAAGAAGTGAGCTGAATTAAGGGGAACAAATAAGGGCTGATGCCACACCCTTGGGCTAACCATAGGGGGAAGCCATTACCAGCTACAGGGTCAGGGTCAAGAGCAGGAGGCACATCCCAGTGGGAGCCGCTGATGGCTATAACCACAGTGACAGGTAAGAGTGCAACCACTACCACAGCACAACCCAGCACTAGGGAAGAAACTAACCTCTCTTTAGGCTTGTTCCCTGGTGGCTGAAATCAAGTGACTGCAGAGGGCACAGGAGCTCCTGATGATTCCGCCTTCTGGCCAGAGACCAGGGCAGAGGAGGCCGGGCTGAGCTGGAGTGGGGATAGAGGATGCCCGCACATTCTCCTCATATAACCCTGCTTCTTCATGTTCCTGAAGTTCTTGGCTTTCCTTCTTGGTTTTCTCCTCCCGGCCTTATGCTCTCAGTTTCCCTGCGTAGCAGTATTTCCTCACTCTGTGCTCGCTGTCTGTGCCATCCCATCGTGCGATTGGCACCGCAGGCCTCCTCCATATGCCTGCTCCGGCGCCTCCCGCCGGCTCCGCGTGGCGACATCCAGGGTGTCCGCCGCTCTTCCCGCCGCCGCCCTCACCTGCGGGGGCTGTGCACGGGATGTCGCAACCGCCTTCCGGAACTGGAAACCTTTCCGGCACCAATATTTTGAAGTCACGCTTTGAGGTTGCAAATCTGTCACTGATACATCCTTTCACATAGCACCGTTTGTATTTTGAGTGTTGCGTAGTAAATCGTAATTGCCACCAACTAAAATAGATTTAGGAAATAGGAAGTGTGGGCATTTCTTATAATTTACCATTCACGTTGAATCTTTTCCTCAGTGTGACTGTAATCACAGCTCTTGCATAAAACACCAAGTAACATGTTGGCCCGAACTGAACAAAACTGCTTATTCTCTTCAAATTGCATTAAGCTTATCGTTTCGAGCCTAGCAGATTTTCTCTCCACAGGAATTTTGAAGATGCCAGTTGATAATATGTCTACTTGCCAAAGCCCAGTTGAGTAATTTAAATTGTTGGTGGTGTGGTCACTGGAAGTGCATGAATGGATCGGGATGAAATTTACATTGTCATGATTCTCTTTATGAGAATTCAGAGAAAAACTTAGCAGACCTCTGCTAAGAATTCCTGTGCTCCATCTGACACAACTGTGGGTATTTCTGTAGCCTCTGGACACTGGAAAACTTGTGTATGTGAATCATGCATTTATCTTGGCTCTGGCACTTAAGTATTTCAGTGAAATTTGAGATTCACCTCTAGCATGCTGCTATGGTCTGAAGGTTTATATCTCCCTGGAATTCCTATGTTGCAATCCTCATCCCAAGGTAATGGCATTAGGAAGTGGGGCCTTTTGGGCAGAGCCCTCATGAATGGCATTGGTGCCCTTATGAAAGAGACCTGAGATAGATGCTTCACCCCTTCTGCCATGTGAAGACACCACGAGAAGGCACCATGTATGAACCAGAAATTGGGCCCTAACCAGCCACTTAATATGCCTTGATCTTGGACTCTCCAGCCTCCAGAATTGTAAGAAAGAAATTTATTTTGCTCATAAGCTACCCAGTCTATGGTATTTTGTTATGGCAGCCCAGATGGAATAAGACTGATACATTTTGTGCAGTACAACACCCTGTCATTATTATTTTTTTCACTTTCATTTGTTCATATTCAATCTATGGAAAAGCTGTTACTTCTGCTTCCAAAGTATATTTGAGTCTACCTTCAACTTTGTTTTTTTCTTTTTTTTTTTCTCTGTCTCTCAGGTTCAAGTGATTCTCCTGCCTCAGCCTCCTACATAGCTGAGATTACAGGCATGTGCCACCATGCCAGGCTAATTTTTAAAATATTTTTAGTAGAGACTGGGTTTCACCATGTTGGCCAGGCTGGTCTCAAACTCCTGACCTCAGGTGATCCACCCACCTCGACCTCCCAAAGTACTGGGATTACAGGCATGAGCCACCACACCTGGCCTGAGTCTACCTTCAAATTTACTCTTAATGTCCACTTTAGTGATGGAGGGAAAGCTACCAGCATTTCTTCTGGACCCCTGTCACAGCCATATGACTACTCTGTAGCTTTCCTAGTCATCTCTCTCCAATTTCTTCCCCACGCAGCATCTTAACTTTTAAAAACATGATCTAATTATTTCCCCCTAATTTGCAAGAATAACACAATGAACATTCATATACTTGTTACCTGTGTTTACTCACATTTTACCCATGAACACTGTAGCATATATTTGCTAACAAGAAGTTCAGCCTTCTACATAGCCACAGTAATGTTATCACACTCAGGAAATTTAACTTTGATAAAATACTATTATCTATTATACACTAATATTCAAACTTCCACAACTGTCCCAATAATGTTCCTCACAGCTGTTTTTTGCTGTTTTTGTCACCTGTGTGTATGTTTTGTTCATTATTAATTTAGTACCATATATTGAATTTAGCCATGATGCCTTTTTAATTTCATTTTGAAGAGTCCATGTCCATGGTATTGCAGAATATCTCTCAGTCTGGATTTGTCTGATGGTTTTTGCAGATTTCCTTCAGGTTAAAAGTGTTTATTTTAATTTTTGCAAGAACACTCTAGAGCTGATGTGGCCTCAGTGTATCACAGCAAGGGAACAGACTGTTAATTTATTCCATTAAAGGTAATGTGAAGTCTGATCATTTGGTCAAGGTATTACTCACCAGATTTTTTTCATTTTAAATGTTTCCTTTTCCTTTTGTAATTTATCTGTAATCTGCAAAGCGATGAATCTAATTACCTGAAAGATAAAAATTTCCACTTAAAAAATTATATACAGAACACTTCCGACTGTTTTCCATCTAACTGCCTTTGTATATGTTTTTCTCACCACTATGTTTATTGCATAATTAGCTCCTTCTTATATTTCATGCCTAGGATTAAATTTCTGTCTTCAGAGGAGCTTTCTATGATTATCCAATCAAAGGAAGCCTCTTACCAGCCATCAGCTACTCAGCACCTTAGCACCCTGTTTGTTTCCTTTCTAGTACTTTCCAAGGTTGTGATTATGTGTCTGGCTACGCACTTAATATCTATAGCTATAACTATTCTATAAGGGCAGAAATATCAGGACTTTCTTTTTCACTTTTGTAGCCCCAGTGTTAAAATATAGAGAGAGAGCTATACATGTGGTAGACTATCAAATAAACATTTATTGAATGAGAAAATCAATGCATGTAAGAATAAATGTTATATATTGATAGATTTTTTTTTTTACATTCTTAGATATTTTAAAATAATTTTTGCAGCAAGAAGGCCAAGGAAGTGGGGCAGAGTTGTGAGGGGTTTTTGTTTGTTTTTGATACAGCCTCGCTCTCTCATGTCACCCAGGCTGGAGCGCAGTGGCACGATCTCAGCTCACTGCAACCTCCACCTCCAGGGTTCAAGCAATTCTTATGCCTCAACCTCCCCAGTAGCTGGGACTACAGGCACGTGTCAACAGTCCCAGCTTTTTTTTTTTTTTTTTTTTTTTTTGGTATTTTTAGAGAGACGGGGTTTCGCCATTTTGGCCAGCCTGCTCTTGAACTCCTGACCTCAGGTGATCAGCCCACCTCGGCCCCTCCTAAGAACTGGGATTACAGGCGTGAGCCACTGTGCCTGGCCAAGAGTTGTGGGATTCTATCCAAACTTTATACTCCTCTTTTCACTGTGTGACTTTGTCAGTGGGAAGCAGCGGGAAGCAGCTGCCCTGACAGGGACTATGTTTCCAGTGTCCCTAGTATCCAGCTGTGTCCAAGAGATCAGTTCTTGCCAATATAATGTGGGTAGTGTTGTGTGTTTCACTTCCTGGTCCTGCTTTTAAGAAGTGAGTGGGACTTCTCCATTGTCTCTCTCTCTGTCAGCTAGAAGCTGTTAGGACTTGGCACAGCCACAGTCTAGAAGGATCCTAGGTCCTTGAGCTGTGACAGAGAAAAAGCTACCTATCAGACTGTGATGGGAATAAGAAATAAATTTTTAGTCCATTTATCCATGCAAAATTTGCCATTTACTTGTAATATCATCTCGAGTTACTCTGAATAATATAAAAACAAAAATTTGGAAGACTGGTAACCGCAAAGTAAGAGAATAAAAGTGAAAAGAAAGTTGTGATTACTTAAGATTCCCTGTTAGAACACTATTTTGAGAAGTATATATTTTCCAGATTCTTCAAGCCATACAGAGTAGGATTAGACCTGAAAACTCTCAGGAGGGAGACTTTGAAGATGATTTTACTATAGAGTAAAAGCAGGGGCTATCTTTGCCTTTGGAAAAGGTGAAAATGCAGTTGCTTAGCTTTTAGAGATGGTATGGTTAAACCTCCTCGTTTCTCAGATGCTATACCCTACTGCCAAACTAATCTGGGGAAATTCCAGTATGATTTAAGAGACAATCCATCAAATCTTTCCTTCGTTGCCGCCAGTAAATTTTATCTGTTGTGGGTAGCATTACTAATGGAACAACAATCTAACTTGTAATTATTTATTATCAAGCCAGTGAATAAAAGGATTTGCTGAACTTTAGAGATGGAGGGGATCTTTAGTTTATTTTACAGTGAGGCAGATAATGTAAGTGCTTGCCTCCCAGAGTTCAATACAGAGATAGCTACTGGCCAACATGAGCCCAGAAGCTAGGGCTCCTGGCCAAAGCAGTTAGTCACCTCCTGGATCCAAAGCTATATGACACTCTCACTATGACTTAGTAAAAGCGATTTTGAACGATTCAGTTGATATTACCCACGCCTCCAGTTTGTTTCAGTTGTAACAGAGAAAAGTTGGTAGGGCATTTACAAATGCATTTCCTATATTTCTACCTTGAATTAATGTGACTGTTTCTAAACAAACATAACCAAGACACATTCAAATATTTGTGAGATTTTCAGGAGTATGCATTTATTCTAGTGATAGTGTCATTACCCATGAAATGTTAAAATATGTATTTAACATTATTTAAGAGCTCATGACACATTATTCTTTCAATTGCTTTTTTCTTTTGATTACAAAAGTGATAGTATATACCCTGAGAACTGAAGAAAAAAGAAGAAACTTTAAAAGAACCCAAATTGGTTCACTCAAAAGTAAGCATTCTAAACATGGTAAAGTAATTCCTTAAATGTAAATATGTCTAGGGGTATGTTTATGTGTGTGTGGTTACGTAATACTATAGAAATGGTTTTGCTTTGAAAGGTTTATCATGTATATTTGCTTATAAAATAAATCTCTTAATTTTAGCTATCATATTGAGTTGGACAGCATTCATAGATCTTTGTTTAACATTCCAGCTATGGCAAGTTACTGAATAAAATATAAAGGCTTTTGATCCTTAAGTGGCACCATTCTCTTGAATTAATTGATTAAATCAGCAGAATTGCTTTGTGTTAGTAAACATTCATCCTCAGATTTGTCATTTGAAAACAAGCAAAAGATACTGGACCAAAATCTGGTGATTAAGATAAGTGATTAATTTAAGGAATGCTATTTTGAAGTAAATAGAAAGTGGCTAAATATATGGTGAGACACTCTGAAGGTGTCACAGAAGGCAGGTTCAAAAGAAGGGTTCCAAAAATATTTCAGTAATGGAGGCACTTACCAAATAAACATGTATTACCATATGATGGCCACTTTAAAGAAAACATCACTTCAATGCTTATGTTCTCATGTGAATATCATAAAATCAGCTTCTTGAAGCTATTGTTATTTCTAGGCGTTTGCACACATTAGCACGTAAAGGTGGAGGGCAAGCAATCAGAATTTGCCATCTTATGTGTGTGCAGGAGAAAGCTGGGTTTTGTCATTTCTTATATCCTGTCCTATTACAAATAAAGAAAGAGAAAAAAAAAAGAAGGAAGGAAGTTAGGAGGAAGGAAAAGAAAAAAGGGACATACAAAGCACAAAAAGGAAAGGAAAGAGAGAAAGAGAAAGAGAGAAAAAAGGGAAGGAAAATAAGAGGAAAGGGAAGAAAGGAAGGAAGGAAGACGGCCGACCCAATGTTCCTGTAAAGTAATAATAAAGCCAGTACTTACAGATGAATTTAGGAAGCTACTCTTAAACTTAGTGCAGACCAATAGTTTTCAAAATTTTAGAGATAAATGTACTCTTCTGTAATATTTCTAATACTCTGTAACTCCAATTACAGTGAAATTTGAGGATGAATTGAAGATGATGAGGCAGATCCACACAGATACACATTAGATACTGTCTTCATAATCACAGAGTTTCCAGAGAACAACTTTTGAAAACCAGTTTTAGGCTGATGAAGCCCATTAGTGTGGTTAGCCTATCTCCCCAGGGTTTCCAAAGAAGGGGCACTCATGATAACCAGATAAAGACAGCTGAACAAGGTTTTCGGAATCTGAGATCCTTAAAGATGAAGCACTTTGACCAGAAATGGAATCTTGGTGCCTTTATCAACTCATTATCCTGCGTGTGCTCTAAAAGGATAGCATTGTGCTGAATATGCCCATTAAAATCCACCACCTTCAACAATAAAATGTCACCCAGAATGACAGCCTATCTTTAATCATATTTTAATATAAAGCCTGAAAGAAATATTGACTTTAGAGATACATTTTTTTTTTCCAGATCTGGGAAATCCAGTCACTACTTTCAATAAATTTCTACTATTAACTTAAGTATAGTCTTTTTTAAAAAATTATGCACACAAATACACACACAGCTCAGAAACAAAAATTACTTTTCTTTTTCCATCTGACTGTTACATGATTCTGGAATGAAACCATAATTTGTAAAATTCTTATAGCAGTGATTGGATCATTACATACTAACTCCTATGCATATAACAAGTAGAATAGTAGATGCTAGAAAGAATCTTTTACTCTTCCACTTTGTGTAGTGAAATATTTTTCTGTAATATAAAAATATAGAAATAATAAATAATGAAAAAAACTATCTCAAATTTGTTGTTTACCTATTTATGCCTGCCAATAAAAATTCAGGGAAAGAAGGTAAATAATATACTTATTAAAAAGGGTTTATTTTGTGTATCTGTATGGGGCTAAGCAAACTGTTTTATAAAAGGATATAATACATCAAGGTCTGCTTTCTGGGAGTCTACATTTTTAGAGCAATTAAGACAGAAACAGATCAACAGAAAAGAAGTACAGGAGTAACATAAGTAAATAAGTAGTATCTATAAGCAGAAAAGGAAATAGGGATTACAAGAAGGAGGATGTGGTAAACAAAGTTATTGGCTGAGCGAGGTGACTCACACCTGTAATCCCAGCACTTTGGGAGGCCGAGGCGGGTGGATCACATGAGGTCAGGAGTTTGAGACCAGCCTGACCAACTTGGTGAAACCCCATCTCTACTAAAAATACAAAAATTAGCCTGATGTGGTGGCACGTGCCTGTAGTCCCAACTACTCTGGAGGCTGAGGCAGGAGAATTGCTTGAACCCGAGAGGCAGAGGTTGCAGTGAGCTGAGATCACCCCACTGCACTCCAGCCTGGGTGACAGAGCAAGACTCCATCTCAAAAAAGAAAAAAGAAAAAAAGTTATTTTTTATTACATTTTATCTTTAAAAATAAGAAATTTGTCTACCTTTTTAGATTTCAGTAATTGAAAATATCTATCATAAGTAAAGGATACACAAATAATAACTCAAAAATGTATTTCCACTCACAGGAGTGGTGGTGAATAGACTTTCAAAATCAAACTATTTCATAAGGTTTTTATTAGATGTGGTAGGCTAAGGAATGACCTCCTAAAGCTGTCCACATCCTAACTTCGAGGACCTGTGTATAGGTTACTTTACATAGCAAACGGGACATTTCTGTAATTGAATTAAGAATCTTGAGATAGGAAAAATATACTAGATTATTTGGGTGGGCTGAGTGTATTGACAGGGTCCTTATAAGAAAAACAGGGGGAAAGGAGAGTCAGAGGAAATGTGAAGATTGAAACAGCGGTAGGAGTGATGTGGGGCCATGAGCCAAGGAATGTGGGCAGTCTCTCAAAACTGGAAAGAATCAGGAAACAGATTGTCCTTTAGAGCCTCCAGAAGGAATGTGGCCCTACCAGTCCATTTTGGGCTTCTGATCTCCGGAACTGTAAGACAATACATCTGGGTTGCATTAAGTCATGAAGTATGTGGTAATTTGTTATAGCAGCAATAGGAAACTAATGCATTAGCTTTGGGGGGAAAGTGTTTTGTTAAGGAAAAGTCTTACAAAATCAGATGCAATTTCTCTTCAAACAGATGATTTCTCAATTCAGATTGATGTCAGATCAACCGGCAACTGTTTGTTTTTCTAATAGCTTTTGGACAGGAAATGAACTGTCGTTTCTTCTGCCTCTTCTAGGTACCAGTCAGAGTGATGTTTTTTTAAAAAATATTATTTCATTTAATCAATATAACAACTCTAAAATGGAAGCATCAGCTCCTATTACAGATGAAGTAGCTGATTCTCAGAGAAAATAAACAATTCAATGCATTTCAAGTTGGTGATAGAATGAGACAAATTCAATAATGGGATATAAATTAGAATGTAGATAAATTTATATTCCCTTTAGAGAGTAAATATACAAGACAGATAGATGAGACAGATAGATTTAGATATAGATATAGATAGGTAGGCAGGCAGGCTGACAGGAGAGGAGAAAAACACAAAGAATTTTACAAATAGAATTTAGTGTGGCTGAGTTTACAGAGCAAAGTTTTGGCCTAGATAGTTATTAGAAAAAAAAAATCTTTTGGACACTCCATCTAACCTCTTGGTTTCCTCTTCTATAAAAGAAAGATAACAATAGACGTCTCTCTCATAAAGAATCCCAAGGAACAGGGCTGAATGGTGTGACATTGAAGAGCTCTTTAAATGTTGATTCAACAGTCTGTGGTCTACTTAGGATCCCCAAACCAATTTGTGACTCATTCAACACTAAGAGGTTATCTGTTCTGAAGGAGGAAAAGAGACATTGTAAATCAGGTGGCAATCAATGATTCCAAAGGGAATTGAACATATTCTTTGTCCAAATGAACAGAAGATGTCGGTTTGAGTCGTGTGCTCTCAGTGAGCCGAAGCTGGTTACCAGAGGGTGAGCACAATGCAAGGGAATCTTCAAGAACAGCAGCTCCCAAGACATCTTGGGTAAGTGTCTCAAGTCATCAAGATGAATGAGGTCACCTAGATAGAGTTTAGACAACTGCAAAGCAGAACAATATGACTGAAGACTGGCTTAAGACCTCAGCACAACTACAGAGCCAACAGCAGCTGGAAACTCTTAAGAACTAAATGCAAAGGAGAGAGTAATTTTGACATCAAAGGGATCAGTTTGACAAATGAAAATCAAATTGGATGGACTTTAATGCAAACAGCTGGGTGTGATGCAACCTAAAGAGGCAGATTTCCTGGAGTCAGTCAAAGAGATTTATTAGAATCCCACATACTACCCAAGGAGAATATAAATACAGATTTTTTAATTTTCAAGTTTTTTCCATTTCAAACAAGGGAGAGGAGAGTATGGTAAGATAAACAGACTGTACCAAAATCTTTGGAATGACTTGGTGGCTAAGCTTGTTCTGTGTCAAGATGTTTTCTTTTGTTCCTTCTACGTTTTCCTTCCTTCCTGTCTTCTATCTCTTCTTTTAACGTGTAGAAAATTTTTTCTTGAGATAGTATATCTGAATGTAATATGATTGATTCAAAGAGTAAATATATTCCTGCTGAATGATGTTTGTTACTGGAAGCTCACCTGAATGGGCCAGGACTCCACAATGCCTTATGTGAAAGGGAATAAAATAGGTACATTTGCTTCTCAATATGTGCTTGGCAACTGGCTTTTCCACAAAATGCACCAAGTGTGATATGGTTATACATCGGCTATGGTTGAGACCAGAGGGTAGGTAGCTCATTTGCTGATGGAAAGAGTTTAGACTCAAGGTAAGTGAAAGGAGGAACCAAAGTTTATCATCAGTTATGAAGTGGCTTGAGGGAATACTGTCTGTTCTATCTGGCAACAGTGATCTACCCTTACTCTGTTACCATTGGTAAGCCACTTGATTCAGAATGCAAATATCAAGTGTAAAGAATTAAAGTTGTTGGAAAAGGCAACACTATTGCATGTATGATTGCCCTGATTCCTCTGCTGTAATATAGTGAAAACTCCTTGAAGACAGAAACACTTATCCAAGAAGCATAGAATCTGCTTATTGTATCCCCAGAAATTTAACAAACTATGGCATCCAGGGGGCACACAATACATAGTTGATGTGGTAATGAGTAACAGTAGCCAGAAATCTGTAAATACATCTAGATATGGTTAAGTGTAAAGGGAGAGATAAGATACCCTCTGTTTCATTGTTGTCATTATCTATTTCAATTACCTCATGTTGCAGGATCTGCAAAGAAAACTTAAGCCATGAACTCTAAATTTAGGATTTATTTGGGGGTTCCAATAAGACAAAGCAGAAAAAAAATCCTCTAGTTTTTGATATCACTTAATAGGGTCTGTTTGCCTAATTTGCGAACCTATGCAAGGATGTCTAAGCAGCATGTGGGAGACTTTAAGCTAATACACCACTTATCATGTTTTGCTGGCGGATCAGGGAACGATTTCATTGACCTGCAGCTTTGCTCTTGTTCTTGTACCCTTCTAGCTTATTTCATTAATATGCTGAAGAAAGATGTGCAGGTGAGAGCTAATGGGCTCATCAGATATTAAGCCCATTTTCTTTCTGTTTACTACTCACAACCCCTGCTGGTTTCAAGTGTTTGGTTTTTCATTTAAAGGTATATTTTGTTGACATAATAAGCTATTTAAGGCCAGAACTGATTTAACGTGAAGGTTTTCCTGAAAACTCATGCTTGCAAATCAGCAAAATAGAACATAGAGTAAAGGTACATGTATTTGTGTCTGGAAAGTCCTGTGTGCAATTAGCTGATGAATCTGCAGCAAAGCCTTGGGCACTGAAATGGTATATTTTGCTAATCATATTTGGAATAAAGTATTTCAGATGTTTCAAGATTTACTAATCTTCTAAGGAGTTTAAGAATAAATAACAATAAATATGAAGCAGTGGATTCCAACCATGATTTTGCAGCCCAGATTATATGTATATTTTTAGACTAGTTCAGAAGAGACCACACCAGTGTTGTGTGTGTGTGCTGTGTGTGTGTGTGCATAACTGTGTGTGTATACACATTATGTATAAAGTCTAAACACTGCATTGTGATTACATTAGCTAGTTTTCAAAAGCCAACTTGGCTAGCAAGGACCATCTAAGCTGGAAACAAAAATTATAAAATATGTTTTGGATATCAGATCACTTAAGCATTAGTAAAAAGGGTGAGATCAACTTTATCTGGCTAAACAGTCACAGAGTTTTGAAACGCATTGGATATCAGTTCATAGTAGCAGTTGATTTTGTCATTCTCTGGATAAAATTAACTTTCTTCAAATAATACATGAGCTCATTCTGTAATGTCAAGCAAGACTTGGAGTGTCCAGATTTAAATTTCAAATGGTTCCCAGAATACTTAAATCCATTAAAATTATTTTCAGATCACAAAAATTGCATTTTCTCCCATTTATCAAAACCATCTCCTTTCCTTCTTACCTTTTACACTAAGAGAATAGAATAGACAGAAATTCAACAGAATTCAATATTATAAACTTACCACATGTCCAAGATTGGTTCAATTTAGGCAAATTTCATGTGTTTGGGATGCTCTAGACCTGTGCCATTTGAAGTTCTCATGAATATTTCTATTTTTGTCTCTTAACCATTAGGAAGTTGACTCATTTATCTATGTGGGGAGGCTCTCAAGTACCTGGTTCATTTTAGAATAAAATAGTTTTGAGTCAAAATAGTTTTAAGAATAACACTAGACTTTAGACTGTGTGGACACACAGAAAAAGATAAAATGAAAAAAATAGACTGCACAACAGCAGAAAAAATATAGAGGAGAAGGAGCTCAAAATCAGCTTCAGTCATTTGTGAGACGTCCTGACTTTGCAGAAAGGGTGATCTCAGCATTTAGGAGTTTTCTACGTAGTTAGCAATGGGAGCCAAAGAGGTTAAAACAGCTCATCACTTTATCAGGATTACTGAGGGTATGAGGGAGGCCTTAATGGTCTGGCAGTCCTTTTTGTCACAATTTAATGGCATATCGATCTTGCAGAGTGAACAATCATGACCTTCAACTGTTTACAGATGCTTTGGAGGGAAAAGGCTTAAGAAGCTTATTCCAGGGAAGCTGAGAAGGTTCAGCCCTGACCAGTCAAGTTGAGGAAGTCAAACAGCAATCAAAAAAATCCCAGTTTGGGGGCAACTTTCCACTAGGGGTGGCACTTACAACTGGGAAGATCACAAGTGCTTAAAGAAAAGCCAGTGATGTTATAGACAATCAATAAATCAACCAGGAGTGTCATTAACCCAGAGGGGGAGGGGAGTGAGTAGTGTGTGTGTATGTGTATGTGTTTGCGCACACACAAACACACATGCCAATGAAAGAGGAACCCTGTGCATTGGGCTATGCATTTCTGCTGGAACAAGTTTCAAGAAAAGGTTTCACTTAGCGGCCTGTAAGGTTTGCAAGCTTGACATCAGCAGGCTGGAGATCCCAGGATGAGATCCCATATTTCATGAGACAAATCTGGGCAAAGAGCAATATGACAGGGTGTCTTTCTATATAACACAATGAATTTGAGGCTTACGGAAGACATTTGAGTTCACATGAAACTGCCTGCTCAGATGTGGAGAGCTGCTTTTTGAAGGAAGATGAATGCACTGCCATTAAATTTTCAGAAGGGAGAGGAGCTGTGATGTTTAGCTGCAGCATCTATTTCAATGAATCTAACCTAAACTACTGTTGAATTCCAAAACCAAGGTTCCAGCCCTGGCTTTGTCAAATCTCCACTATGTGATCTGCAAGCTCCTGGCTGCTATCCAAGGCAAAAAACACAGCTCCTGCCCTCAAACAGCTTATAAATACTCTAACCAGTCACAGTTTCACATATTATTTCTGGTTATGAGGCTCTACCCCTTTGAGGGTTGCATGGTACCCCCTCAAAAGATATCTACATCCTTCTCTGAACCTGTAAATGTTAGTTATTTTTTTCAGAAAAAGAGAGGTTTTTTGCAGATGTAGTTAAGAACTTGAGATCATCCTGCTTTTCTGGGGGAACCCTGAATCCAATGGCAAGGGTCCTCGTTAAAAGACACTCAGAGAGGAGAAGGGAATGTAAAGACAGAGGTGGAGCTTGGGGTGATGCAGTCACAAACCAAGCAACACAAGCATTTCTGGCAGACACTAGGAGCAAGGAGATGGGCATGGAAAGGACTCCCCTGTAAAGCCTCCAGAGGGACTGTGACTTTGCCAACACCTTGATTTTGGACTCTGCCTTCCAAAAATGTGAGGAAATAAATTTTTCTTGATTTAAGCCACCAAACTGGTGGTGATTTGTTAATGCAGCCCTAGACAACTACTGCAGACTTTTTACCGAGATTAGCTTTAACCTTGCTTGCATGTACTGGACTTAATGATAATACACAATGAGAGCCAAGATGTGTATCTGCAAAGTTACTAAATTGTAATAACAAAGTGCATCATTTTTGTCTTTCATCCTCACTACTGATTTTTTTCTTTCAAATTTGTTTATAAGGGATTTTCCCCAGATGCTCTGGGAAATGCCCAAAGAAATGGGCCCTGTACTCTACTTGTCCATCTCTTGCTTGAGATGGGTCTGAAACTGTGAACCGCCTTGCCCAGCCTCCAGCCTCCCTACAACCATTCCTTACTCTGACAAAGATATCTTCCCATAATGCCAATTTGATCACGGTTCCTGTCTATTCTGGCCATATGATGCCTTGGTGACCTGTCTCCCACCTAATTCCATCTCTCACCTCATATTTTCGCAGACCCTCCTTGCATGGAGCAACACTTTAACCATTTTTAAACTCTTTGCTTTGCATCTGCCAAGGTGCTGTGCCTTTTCTGCACATCCACTTGGCTAACTCATTTATGCTTCAGAACAGAGCTCAAGGGTCTTCTCTTGTGAGAATCACTCTGATTCTTACAACAGAGTTACTTATTATCTTGTTTGGACTACCACTAGCCTACACTGAACTCAAATTGGAAATTATTCATCACATGGCTCTGTTGTGTTTGTATAACTATCTGCCATAACAGACTAAGTGCAGGGAGTAGAAACTTTGCCTTCGCTGTAAATGCCTATCTTCTGGGTCAATGTGTATCTTTTGTATCTGGCCTAGAGCTGGACAAATAATTGGTATTCAATCAATGTTTGATGAATAAATGAAAGAATAACTCATTCTTACTGTGATTAGTAAGTTCTTAAAAGCTCTTAAGACGTAGGTTTATTCACAAGTCATTAACGTATGATGAGCTTGTCTCAGCACTTAAAAGATCTTTGAGGGAGGAGACCGCTTTTTCTTGTGTTTAAAAATTTAATAAGTTAATACTTTTTCATTATAAATGTAAAACAAGTTTCTCGCAGAAAATATGAAAAATAAAAATAAATATAAAAACAGAATTCTTCTTAGTCCTGTCACCCAAAGATAAACACAATTAATTTTTATTTGCATGTAATTAAAAATACATCCATATGGTCATGGGAACAGATAATTGTGATAAAGTATAATATATATGAAAACACAGACAACCATATGCTAATATTTTCTCTCTCTCTCTCACACACACGGACACCCACACACATTGTAGTCATAGTCCATACTAGTTAAGGTCACACAAGTTGCTATAAAGCCCAGCCCCCAAAAGTACAATGGCTTAACCACCACAGAGATTTAGGTCTCACTTGCATAATTTCTAAAACAGGTATGCATAATCAGCAAGATAAGGGACCCAGACTACTTCTACCTTGTGGCTCTGCAATTCTCACCAGAGAGCTTCCAGGGTTCCCACTAAAGAACAAGAAGCATGTGAAATTTCATGTGGGAGGTTTGAAGTATAGGCCTAGAGGTGGCATGGATTAATTCAATTCTCATTCCATTGGCTATGACTCCACCAATGTTGCCTATCCAAATGCAAAGCAGGAGGGAAAACATTGTTAATCTGTGTGCCCAGGAAGAAAAGAAAATGGGTTTGCCAGTTTCTGCCATACATTGACTATATTCTTTTATAACCTGATATTTTTCTTTAAGAAATATTTTGTTATCATGATGGGATAACATTAACTACTATTGTAGAATTAGTGAGGCAAGTAGTAATGTTTGTTTTGCCAAACTGTCAACTTTTAAAAATGCTTAAAAACAATTGTTTCATATATTGTGATTATATGTAATTAGCCACATACAAATCCCTGACAGTTACATCTTCATTGTGAATTTTGCTGTTAACCAACATACTATGACTCTACTTACCAATACCTGAGGGAAATTCAGGTTCCATTTTGCTTTAAATAAATGCCATCTTTCATGCCTCCCCTGTGTTTGCATTTGTCTGGACATGTTCTCAACATTCCTGAATCACTGTTTTGTTTGTATCCCTTGTAGATTGTAGACCAAATCTCAGAATCTTTGTCCCTTAAAGACCTTTAACTCTTTTTACATTTGATTGTCAATTAAACTATTAGTTAATAACACGTTATTATATTTTATCATTCTGAAAGTCATTGTTCTTACATACAGACTTTGTTACACATTTTATATTTATGTTGTCAATCAACATGCTAGTTTATACTTTTATTTTATATTTTATTATTTGCTTCGCTAAAAGAAAATTTTTTGCTATTAAATAGGAAAATATTTATTTTGTTTTATATCCTACAACTGCTAACCTTTGTAAAAATGATGCTGAATAGAAAACTCAGTTTTCCAAAATTATTGTTCCATCAGTGTATGAACACATGAAATAAAGGAGGAAACAAATCCAATTATTTCTTTTTAAATATGAGTAGAAACTTTTCTTGTTTTTATTTACTTCTACCTACTCCCACCCACTGCATAGTTTTAATAACTCGTATAACCTGAGCTACTAGACTCAATTTAACATTAGTAATTTCCCATTATATGTCCTTTTCATATATGAACAGGAACTTCAGTATCTATAGAATTGTTGGGTTTTATCTTAGTGCCACAAAACTTGTATTTCTGTGGCGATCTTAGTCATATTTTGCTTAACTCAAAACATTCCACCAAATCTTCAGCATAGCTTAATTCTGTGAGAACAGATAATTTATTCTGATAATTTCACAACAGAAATAGTCATATTGCCATAGTAACAAATGTTTGACAAATGTAATCCACATGGAGTCACATGCCAATTATTCAACCTTATTTTTATCTTATGAGGTATACTTCAAGTTCCACCTCCACCAAGGGGGCCATCCTTCTCCCTCCGCTCCACTTCCCTCTGGCTTCTATAATATTTGTGGTTTATGTTTTGCAGTTAAGTCATTGATTATAAGCCAGTTTCTAATATTACTTCATTGTTTGCACGCTTGTCTTATCTGACCAACTAAATGGTAATTTCCTTGATGGCAAAGGCCATGTTCAATTTTCTCTGTATAACCACAGTCATCTAGCATGGCAACAAGCACTATGGGCACTGCCTACATATTTATTGCTTGGTTTGATAATGTTAAAGGGTAATTTTAGTTGCTAATTTCAAATTTCTTTTCTCATTGAAGTTTGCAAAAGTTGGAAAGAGTATAGCAGCTATCTGAATTCATTTGTTTCGCTATAACAAAATACCCAAGACTGGGTAATTTGTAATGAACAGACATGTATTTTCTCAAAATTCTTAAGGCTGAGAAGTTTAAGATCAAGTTGTTGGCATCTTGTAAGGGCCTTCTCACTGTATCATCACATAACAGAAGGCAGACAAGCAAAGAGGGGCAAAGAGAGGCAAAAGGAGGCTGAGCCCACCCTTTTATGACGATGTGACTACTTCCCAAGGGCTCCAACCCTTCACAGTGTTACAACGCAAATTAAATTTGAACATGAGTTTCGGAGGGGTCAAACATTCAAATCATAGCTCTGGCCTAGCTCAGATCAATTATTTATTTTTAATCTTCACACTCAGTACAAAATGACATAAAACATTGACATAGTTGAAAGGTAGGCACCTAACTAAAACAAGAAAGGAAACAAACTCTGTGAGACACAAGAGCATCAGCTTTCTTTACTACTACTACAATAACAACCACAGCAACAACAATCGGCAGCAACCATAATAACTACAACCTTTAATGAATGTCAGACACAATGCTAAGTGCTCGCATTGTCTGAAATAATTCTTACCTCAATCCTGTAGTTAACTGCTATTCTCCCCATTCATAAACATGAGAAAACAGACTTTACAGAGAGAAAGATGACAGAGAGAGAGAGAGAGAAAGAGAGAGAGAGAGAGAAGGAGGGAGAGAGAAAGGGAGAAACAGAAACAGTGAGAAAGATTCTATGAATTTCAGGATTATATAATTTGGAATGTTGGAGCCAGGATTTGAATTACACCTCAGTTTCCTTCTTATTCTCAAAATTATAGTCCATATTTATTGGTTATGTATCATGAAAATACCTAATATCAAACTTTGCTTTTAGATGCAGCATCATATACTGAAAACAAAACACGATTTTACAATAAACAGAAATGGATTAGAAATTTTACTTTCTTGTAGTTACTGCTGTGTGAACATGGGTATGTTATTTAATCTCCTTGTCCTCAATTTCCTCATCTATAAAATAGGAATTACATTTACATCATAATCCTTTTAGGATAATGAATGTTAATGTATAGAATGTGTTGGCACATGGTAGTTGTTCAATCGATAGCAATTATTGTTAAAACAATTATCACTCATTATCATCCTGCCCTCTCCATATCTCAGGCTATCGAGATCTGAATTTTCTGTTCAAGGCTCATCTTAAATGACATATTTTTATGCTAATATTCATAATTAGGAGGTGACTAATATCCCTTGCATCTTAATCTGAATATCTCTTTATTTGTGTTATAGGGTGCTTCTTACATTTTCTCTTTAGTCAGTTATATCTATATCTGTGTTCCTCTGTCTCGGAGCTTGTTACTTTTTCAATTTAAAAACTATCTCTTACTTTTCTTCACACTGTCTGCAGCCTTATGTGGTGACTCACTTAGAGTAGGTCTCCAACAGTATCTGACAACTTTGATTGACACAGCACTGTGTATTTGTTAACTGTCATGTTTGCTGAATGATTTAGAAAAACACAACTTCATGTCCTTTCTGCCATTGGCCTCAACATTCTGATGGTTCATTCTACTGGTGGACTGTATCTGTAGGTACATAGTTGAATCAAGTGGGCAGATGGGCAACACATTTTTAAAATGTCTTTAAAAGAATGAATTCTTAAAATATTCTTATGGTAGGGCTGCGGTTCTCAGTCTTGGTTGATCGAGCTGACACTTGACATGGTTTTTAATAATCAACATTGCTTTGAGTGAAAATGAGTTCCAGTGAGCTAAGGAGAACTTTAATGACCTTTAAAATATTGTATTAAATAAAATACAGGGGAATTGGCATGGCAAGCTGACAGTGTTTGAAAGTATTTTATAAGGAGAGAAAAAAGAAGAAAGACTGTCCTGGAATCCTGTAAATAGCCAATAAAAATTCACCTTGTCTGTGTATTGTCCTAGGAGACACAATCTCATTTACATTTATTAGAAGTAATGATATAGTGTCCTGCAGATAATTAACACAATAAAATGCTGCTAATTTCACAGTGTCATTATAAAATTTGCCAGTTCAAATTAGAAAGTGATTAACCCTCTGAGTGAGGCAATGACATTTCCATTCCCAGTTTGTGAATTAAATTTGAAAGGATGTTTCCTCTAGTTTGAAAGTTCAGCTCTTTCCCCATTCTGGTATCTTCTCTTTACCATGCCTTTCCAAGAATGAAGGCTCAGATTTAGCAAGATAATTTATGACTATTTTGTATCTTAGAAGATTCAAGCTAAGAAAGAAGAACTAACGAACTAATGAAAGAAAGAAAGAAAGAAAGAAAGAAAGAAAGAAAGAAAGAAAGAAAGAAAGAAAGAAAGAAAGAAGGAAGGAAGGAAGGAAGGAAGGAAAGAAAGAAAGAAAGAAAGAAAGAAAGAAAGAAAGAAAGAAAGAAAGAAAGAAAGAAAGAAAGAAAGAAAGAAAAGGCTTGTCTTGGAATAGAAATGAAACTGATTTACTTTATTTAAGAGGAAGAGTGAAATTAAGGAAGGAAGGGATGAGAGAAGGGAGGAAAAGAGGGAAAGTGAGAAAGAGGGAAGGAAGGAGGAAGAGGGAAATAGTAGTTTCAGATGAGTGTAATTTCATTAAGTAATGAACTTCTTGTTGGTGCACATAAGTGTGAAAATTCTCCATTAACAAATTGCCTTTAGAATATGCTTCATTTCAGTTAATGGCAGTTACTCCTTAACCTTTGCCCAGACACTACTTTATTCATTTACTGCATATCTCTTCTCCACAACTGATTTTAATTAATTCCTTAAAAACGAATAAATTCATTAAAGGGAAAAGGTGTATGGTGCCCATTTTAAATAGTCTTACTCAACTGAAATCCTCTTAAAGAATATTTAATGAGGAAATAATATTGTAAATGAATGAAATCTTGAGTTAATGATAAAATTGCCCAACCTGTTAAGACAACTATTAATTGAATAAATCTAATGCATACATTTATAAAGCTGCTAAAAATATGGTGGCAAGCCCATATTCCCTCCTTCACTCCTGTACTTCCTCTAATGATTCAGGGCTAAAGAGTATATAAGTAATGCGTAGGATGCTCTCTTACAAAGCAGACATTTATTTCCAAAGCACTAGAACTTGCTAGGTATCTTCAAGGAATTAAAATAATGAGAAATGTTCAGAGAGCTATTAAAGACATCATTCTAAGATGGTTGAATTTCATAATTTCCTATATATTTATGAATGCATTTGTTACTGTTGATTCCTTCTTCACAAAGCTGTACAATTTTAACACTGAAATACTCAAAGGATTTTGTCTTAGGACTTATTAGGTTGCAAGTGGTCAAACTTTAACTGGAGCCAGTTTTAATACAAAGAAGAAATCTACTTGGCTATTGATCCTGGATCCAGGGCCTCAGAAGATCGCATTCAGACTCCACCTCTCCATCTTTTAGCTCTCCTTTCCTCTATATGACTTAATTCTCAGGCAGATTCTCTTTACATATGACCCTCCCAGCACCAAGTTCGTATCTTAGCAGCTAAACAACCCTTATGGAGAGACAGCAAGACCCTAATCTCGTTCTCATTGGTGGAGACTAGATCAGGTATAATGCCCTAACCAACCACTGTCATTCTGACTAGCAAGTCTGAGGCACATGTCCACCCTGAGCAGAAGGATTAGTCCTACCCAAACTAAGTGACTAAGATTGAGGGACAGGAGATTCTCTAAAAGTTAATGGGACATCATTACCAAAGAGGGGAAAAGGCAAAAACAAGGACTGTTGAGTCATTAAAATTAACTGATACCCAAAGCAATTATCTAGTGTAAACCCATTTTCTAACTGAGAAGACTGACATCTAAAGAGGCTATATGTGCATACCTGGAAGTGCCAGAATTCTGGAATCATGCTGAGCTTTAGGCATTCTTCCATCATTCACCTGTGCTTTGGAAAACTGATGGACTAAATGGACTCCACTGTCCTCAATCTGACATCTGGCGACTCTGATTCGGGTGGAGTATGGGGGCAGTGACTCTGAATGAGCCAGACGTCAGCAGCCTTAGTCCCAGCCCCATCATTTAAAAGCCATGTAACTTTGAGAAATTCACTTCTGTTCATTGGCCTTTAGTTTCTTTACCCATAAAAATAAGAAATTAGTATTAATCAATGGTTTTTGGCCTTTTTACTGGGGTTGAACCTTTTTTACAAATTAAATATCAATAACCCTCAATTAAGTAGTTCCGGGTCCATGTGTATTTAACTGATGTATGCTTCTGACTTGGATGCTTTATAAGTGCATCGCTGTTCAAAAGAACTTGTTCATCAAGGACTAGGAAAATTCTTATAAATGTCACAGCAGCACTCAGTGGGATTGTTACCAGACAATGTTGTAAGTTATATGGAGAGTCATCAATAAAATACCCCATAGAGCATCCCATCCTCCCATTCTTAACCAGATACCCGGCACTCCCATTTGGGACCTGGAGTTTATACAACGGCACTGGAAGGTTTTCTGTTAGAGTTGTCATTTGTGCTTTTAGGTAAGCAATTTGTGATTATCAGAAAAGTGTCCTTTAGTGGTTCAGAGGGAATTTATCAAAGACTATCTCTGGAACCCCAAAACTCAGAAGGACCTGTGGTGACAGCATGGGGAACTAAACTGAGGAGAGAATTGGAGCCAAGTGTCAAGGGTGGGCAGCATGCTGGTTCATATTTTCACTGACAGGAAATAAGCGGTCTCTTACGTGAGCTCTTTGAGAGTTGACTACCTACAACTGGCACAATGGAATCCTTCATCGCAATTGCCTAGAAACAAATACCTTTTGATGCCTGGATTTTTAAGTCGCACATGCTTTCCAAGATACATCCCTCTTGTTTGTGAGAGAGTCCCTGCCTACCATATAAATCAAATGTGAGGAAGGGGGTTCATCTCGCTAATTCCCTCTGTGGAACATTTGGGCTTCCCGGAACTTGTTGGGAAGCCAGTGAACCAGATATTCTTTCACATCCCACCAGCTCTAAAGTGTGAAACACAATAAAAAGTGAGCTGTTCTCAAATTCTTAATGTCCATTGGTGGGCAAGCTGAGAAAAGAATTTTCTCACATCTGAGTTTTCATTTACTTAAAGTGCTCTCTTGCTCTTGCTCTCTCTCTCTCTCTCTCTCTCACACACACACACACACACACACACACACACAGAATCCTTTATAGTCTTACAAGTAACATCCTAACCCACCACCTAGGGTCATCATTCGATTTTTGCTATGACTAGTTTTTTCCCTTGGTAACTTCACAAGAAATTAAAGTTTCTTTGCTGTATCTTCTGCTGGAAAGGCAGATTGAGGGAATGTACATATTTAGATCTGATTTGATTACAGCTCCTGCAAAAACCCCATGTGGAGATTATGTCCTGGTGGTATGTTCAATTGCACAACAGAAGGTAGCAAAACAGGCATTTAAAGCTAGTCCCTGATTTATGGGTGAAATCTTCAGAGTGGGAGTGCCTGGGAGCACTGAGTGTAATTGTTGAGTGTGCTGATTGGAAAGATAGGGGAAGAGAGAAAACAAATGTCTGGTTACACAATATTTTTTTAGTGTACTTAAACTGAGACTATTTTGTCCACCGTCCAAGGAAACAAATTGCTTAAACGTAATCTATGTAACAATTTCTCCCACACATAGATGTCATTTCACCATTAAATGAGGCCTTTTTCCTGCAAATTTCAGCCCACAGACTATCTTGCCTTAACGAGGAGGCTTTGCCTTTTCATCTCCCTGTACCTACATCATGCCTTCTCCCCGTGAAGGTTTTTCTCTCTGTATTACTGTGCACTTAATTTTATGCAATTTTGTAATGACATTACTTATAGTATAATTGTAGCTTAAAATGTATGTATTCTATTAACTAAAAAAACTTGAAACTTATGTGTTAAAGCTGTGCTTACATGAATAAACATTATATCTTTATCTGATCCTTGGTTGGAGTTAGAAGGCTAGCTCCCCCAATTTCCCTTTCAAACTAATGAAAATCTAAAGGAAGGGAAGGTTAAATGATGTATTTACATCTTCGCTTTTTTAGACAGCCCTTGAATACCAACAGCTGTGTGTATAATTTCTTTTTTCTTGGAGTTCAGACAAAACTGGTAAATCGGTTAATATATCTTCTTCATGGTTAGTTTTTTTCTTTGAGAAAGAAAACCTATGCTATGCACAATATTAAGCATTTTACAAGCATAATTTTATTTGTACCCCCTTTACATGTGGGGAAACCGCCTCTAATTTAACTTGACTGACCTAGAATTAGACAGCCAGCATTTGGATTGGGTGGGTCTGACTCTAATGTCCACACTTGCCCACTGCATCATGGAGCCTTCAGTACAAACCAATTTATTTTTAGTATGACAAATTCACATGAACATTCAGAAAGGGTATTGACTTAAATAGGGTGAGGCTGACTCAAGTATTATGTAAGTGCTGATTAATATCTACCAGTCATGTGACCACAAGACACCTCGTTTCCCTACTTGGAACCTCATTTTTCTCAATAGTGAGTTGAACAAAGCTATAAGATGCCTTCTAGTGCTAACAATCCAACAATGTGTTACTTGATGGAAAGTTTTAGCTTAGACTCCTATACCTAACTGTATAGGAATGTAAAACTGAAAAAGAAAATATGTGAATTCAAATCCTCATGAGTTTATAAACCTAATCTACATTAAGATAATGGAAGACTCCACTTAGAGAAACAACAGCCAGAAAAAAAGGGTAGAACCCCGTGTGTACCTTAATTTGCTACAGAAGCTGCTCCCCACCCGCAGGGGTAAGTTTGAGAGTGAAGTGCAAGATAGTATCATAAGCATTTGCAATGATACAAAGAGCCAAAGATTTTTCATTTATTATTTCACCTGGAGATATTTTTATGCTACCATTGATTTAGCTGCATTTATTTCTGCTTATTGTCCTCTTCTTGGATTGCATTAAAGCTTAGCTAACATACAACTCAAACAAATCAAGAACAAAGGCTTTTGTAAAAATGTTGTAACCATTTCAACTAAGGAACATGCCTGAGTCAGTGCAGCAGGCTGCTAAGCCCCACTGTGGCTTAGTAGCTACTGCTCTGGAGTACTTGGCTCCAGTGGCTACTGTTCCAGGTCCTCCTACCTTGATGAGGTTTTAGGGATGTGGTTGACATAAAATCCAGTAAGTTTTGCACATCGACAGGGAACGTGACAGGATACAGAATTGATAGGTTGCCAAAGGGGAAAACAATTTGAACATGGTGTTTCTTGGTTTTGTTTGTTTGTTTGTTTGTTTGAGACAGAGTCTCACTCTGTCACCCAGCACCCAGGCTGGAGTGCAGTGGTGTGATCTTGGCTCACTGCAACCTCTGTCTCCTGGGTTCAAGCAATTCTCCTACTTCAGCCTCCCGAGTAACTGGGATTACTGGTGCCCGCCACTGCGCCTGGCTAATTTTCGCATTTTTAATAGAGACGAGGTTTCAGCAGGTTGGCCAGGCTGGTCTCGAACTCCTGACCTCAGGTGATCTGCTCACCTCGGCCTCCCAAAGTGCTGGGATTACAGGTGTGAGCCACCGCACCCAGCCTGAACATGATATTTCTAATTTTCCTGGATGTGATTAGAAGGAGGTTTCCCGGGTGGGAGGAGTAAGCCAAAAGCCCTTAGTAATAGGATGATTAGAGAGATGCAGAGAAATACTTAGTTGGCTACAGGAATTGTTGTAGAGAGAAATGGGCAAAATTTAAAACGTGGAAATGACAATGAGAATTGAAAGAAAAATGGGCAGATAAATTTTTGTTCTGAAGCCGAATCACTGGATATGGAGGTCAATTATATAAAGAAGGTGAGAAAGAAGGCATGATCAAAGATGTTTCTGAGGCTCCTGGCTTAGACAACTAAGCAGAGGGTGGTGCCGTGGTGTAAGAGAGGGGAAGCAGGAGGAGCAGCATGTATAAGCGACATCTAATGAGCTCAATTTGGGAACACGGTGAGTCTGTGCTAGCCGCAGGTTATCAAAGCAGAGATGTGGAGTGGGGAAGAAGGCTGAACTAGCAATATAAAATTTGGATGTCATTAACATATAGGTAGCAGAAGCTACAGGTATGGAAGAGATCCTCCATCAATGCTAAGTAGACTGAAGCAGGAGAAGGTTTCAGAATAGGACTCTGAGGAACACAGGTATGTTAGATGTGGGCAGAGGGAAAGGTGTCTGCAAAGAGAAGTAAAGAATCACTAGGAGGTAGGAGGGTAATGGAAGGCAAAGATCAAGAGAGCTTCAAAAAGGTGAAGAGTCTAATGATGAAGAAAAGTCCAGAACAGGAAGTTGAGTGAAATCAGACAATCTCCACCAATTTTGCAACTTTGACTGTGGACAAGCTTATTCAAGTGCATAAAAATAATGTGATAGATGGTGTAGTAGAAAGATGATTGACCTTTCCTTTCCCACCTCTATGGCCTTGGGCAGGTCCTTTAAGTTATTAGAATCTCATATTCACATCTGTAAAACAGGAGCCAAATTAACATTTTTGTGTTTGGAGGACTGATATAAGAATATACAAATGAAAGAAAAATATTTGCACTTGGCAATATGAAGCAAATGCAGGGTAGACGTCTTGGTAGTTATTGATATGGTGTACATGTGTGTATGCCTAACTTAGGACATTTTTAAATGATTTACATCTTGCTGACATGAAGTATGAGCTCTCTGAAAATAGGTACTATTTTTTGGTAACATATATATCATCAGGTAGATGCCAAATACTTAATTAAACCTTTCCATGATGATAACCATTATTAGAACGAATAAACCAAACTCTAAAGTAAAAGTTTAATTGCCAGACTGTCCGAAAAAATGAGTTAAATTTGGCTTTTCCCACCCTAAGCAGGTATTTGGCAGCAAACGTTTCCGTTCGAAAAGAGAATAATGTACACTGTGAAGACTTCCAGAAAAGCAATGCTCTCCCATTCAGAAATAATACAATTTTCGCAGCTGTTTCTAGATTCCAATCCAATTAAAGCTCTACTTAAATTGTTCTCTCCTCATTCTTGATTGGTATGGAATGCAATAATGCCTGGCAATTGTCCATAGCAGACATTCAAGGTAATGAATTTCTTAGAATCCCATTCCTTACCTATAATGAAAATATCACCCACCTATCTCATACAAGCAAGATGCTAAATTAGCCATGAAGATCTTGGCAGCATTTGCAGAAATGGGTAAAACCAGTACTGGAAGCTGTGGCTTGCTAACTGCTTTGCATTCTTCATTATGGGTGAGCATTGAACACACACGTATTCCATAAGTACTGATTCTTGTATCTAAAGAAGGTATAGCATCTTCCTCAGATTCCATGTCTTTACTCACAGTCATTAAGTCTAAACTTAGAGAAGGTTAGAGTTATCACTTTTCTACCATGATTGGAGAGTTATTTATTCAAACAACCTGGTAAAAATTAATAACTCTGTAACTTTTTAAATATCAAAACCCAGCAGTAGCTTAAATGTGCAAAGTATCAAACCATGCTTGATTTAAGGTCTTAACTCTGGTTCCTTATTTAATGACCCTTCCTTCCTGACTTGAGCAATATCAGATACAATCACAAGAGATAATAAAAACTCGCAAGAAAGAGTAAAGGGTGAGATATTTGGCATCTGGGATGGGACTCTGAACCTATACTATATTCCTAATCTATCAAAAATAAAATAAAAAAGGAGGAGGAGAAAGAAAAGAAGAAATAAACTAAAAATGCAGAGATTAATTTGAAAATTTGCAAAATTAACATACCACTAAAGAGAGACAATAACTAAAAGCCACTGTTGGGGCTTTTGGAGCATTAATGAATACTTATTGAGACCTTTTAATGTTCTCGGAATGAGACTGTCACATTCCATGACTCTTTCTTAAAGAAATTCAACTGCTGCTTCTAACTGTTGTAAAATAGTTCCTGAGGAGTTCCTCAGCGCTAGGCACTCTGCCATGTGCTCTGCATATAGAAATCAACCAGATGTTTGTTTGATTTGTCACCATTATGTAAAGCTGTAGGGTGTGCAGCATAAGGAAGGGAAGGGTAAATTAGGGACCTAGAAGTCCCGCCATGGGTAATCTACAGCACTCTGGAGAGTTAGGTTCCATGCTAGGTTGTCAACCATTCTAAATGAAAGAACAATAGACTCCAACGAAAGAACTTGAAGAATGTACCTGATACTTTTCAAAGTAGTAATAAAGTGAGTTTTAAGTAAGGGGAGTAGATAATATACATATATTTTCATGCTCCAAAAAAATCCTTAAAAAAGCATGTCTTCTTCACTTATTTGTAAGTAAGCAAACTGATTCAGGGTTTTAAGTAACTTGTTCAAGTTCCCACAGTTGTGTGTGGCTGTATCAACCATGACTATTTTGATTTCAAGCGAATGAAAGAAACTTGACTTAAAACATATCAGGCAGTAGGAAGACTCGTGGTTTACTTAACCAAACTGAGAGAAGAGTGGAAGTGCAGCTAGTCCTCAAGGATGACTAGAATCAAGTTCAAATGCTGCCAGGAGTCCCTCCCTCAGTCCCAATTCCTATTATTTCTGGCTTCGTGCTTTCATATAGCTCTCCCTCCTTGGAGTTAGAAACATGGCTATTTGACAACTCAAGTTTGCAACTCCAAAAACCACCTGGGTGTCAAGTTAAAATTTTCTTAAGGAAATGCAGTGATTGGTTCAACCTAGATCTGATGCCCATCCTTGGACCAATCAATGATCCAGGGTGCTGGGATATAAGTGAACCACTTGAGTTAAGAATCAGGTAACTGTGGCCAATGGTGTAGGGGGCCTCTAAGATGGTAGAAACTTCTTTTCAAGCCACCACTGTGAACTGACAAAGACCAGAAGTCAATTACAATTTTTCATCGCCTATATAATTGCTTCCAAATTAAAAAAAAAAACAGATCTGTGTCAATCAAGTCATTTAAATTTTCAGTAGGGCAATAGGAAAGAAAGCTGCCTACATTCAAATTCTGGCTGCATAACTTATTAGTTGTGTGGCCTTGGACAAATTACTGAATGCCTCCTACTTAAGTTTCTCATCTGCAAAATTGTAGTATTAATGTTACTTACTTCGCAGAGATCTTGAAATTCAATAGCCCCAAATTGGATTTCGCCTCCTTTCCCCTGAAACCTGCACTTTCTCACAGCTTCCGTTTGTCAATTAACGGTGTCAACAATACCTCAGATTTCACGTTCAAAATCTTAGAGTTATCTTTGAGGCTTCCCTTTCTCCCACATCTTATTTTCAGATGGTCTTCTACTTGCTATTTCATCTTTCAAGATGCCTTTTATAGTTATCACCACCACGTCACATGAGGCCCAATCAGTATTTATCTGGAGTATGGTTACAGCCTCCTAACAGGTCTCTCTTCTTAGAAAACCTAAACTCTTTGATCCACTTTTGACAGCTTTTCCAGGTGACTCGTTCTCTTTGAAAATACTCTTCAACTCACTAATCTAAATAAGAAAAAGACAAAATTTTAAGTTTTCTGTCCTCCTATATCATTTGGTTTTTGGTTACTTGAAACTCTTAACTTTAGAAAAAGACTGGATGTTGGATTAATGATTATATACTAATGTTTTTAATATAATATATATGCTTATATATTCTATATTTAATAAATTTGTTTTTATAAAATAATGTATGTGCCATGTTATTATTTTATACATTTGTTTAGTATATATAATTAACAGACTATATCAAGAGCATTATTTTATAAATAAACTATAAACATATTAATGGAAATGTACATGATGTTAATATAGTTTATTATAAATTATTTACTCAAGGGATTAATTCTAAATTATTTTTCTTTTATTTGCAAATAATTTTCTATCATTCAAATTTTGCTTTGTTTTAGTTAAGTGGGATTTGAAATACTGGACTGGGGAGAAGGAGCTATACAATTTTTAAAACAGAGCATCATATCATATCATGAATGTGCTTGTTAAGAAGACACTGATTATATTGAGATCAGTATGTTGGATGGAATGAAAGCCTGGATAAAGACTTAGCAGGTAAATGTCAGGTGAATTACCAAATGGAGAAAGAGCATCACACTACTTTTGTTTTTTCTTTTTTTAATCTTGTTTTTTTCAAATAAGATACATGCCTAAACTCTAGTTCTTTCTTAACTGATGACAAACTAGAAAAAAATCAGAGAACTTTGAGTTATAAATGTTGAAAGGCAATACAGTACATTACTTGAATAATTAAAAAAGGAGGAAAATAATTGTCTTTTGAGGCTGTGAGATTTCAAACTGTGGTGAGAAATAGACTGCATAGATGTATAACATCCCTGGCACTAATTTAGAAAATATACTATGAGTATTTATTTATTCTCAGAATTATTTAAAGTGGTTTCAGTGTGGGTTTGTACATTTTAAACACAAGTAATTTATACCACTTGAAAGTTGAAAAAAAAAAAACTACAAAAAAACCTTACCTATTGTTTCAAAATGCTGTATTTTTTAAAATTTTGCCATAAGTTGTATAACATCCTCTTAAATATGTAAGTGTTCAGTAAACATTTATACTTTCCTGTGATCATTAAAATTTCACTTTTCATAGTAAATGTCATTTAATTTAAGCCTTGTTAATATTAAACAATGTAGAGTAAACATGAAGCAGGTAAGAATAAGTTTAGAAAAGTATGCTATTTTTGCTATCTTCTCTTAGTTGCAGATAATGTAGCATGTTGAATGCTTTCTACTTATGTAAAAGTACATAGTTTTGTATCATTCAAACCTCCCTTTTATAAAGTGGTGGCAAATGACTGACCTGCTTTTCATCCAATAACTGCCTTTTTGGTTTAACTTCTTATTAACCAGATACTGAAAATCAAACCAGCCTCTTTTGTATTCTAAAGAGACACACTACACACAAACGCAGACACTCAGACACACAGTCAAACACACGTCACTGCACCCCAATAATGTTAACAACAAACAAACTGAAGTTAAGAATCACTTGGTGATTTTGAAGTCAATGACTTCCATGACCACTTTTCCTCATCTTCAGTTTCAAAATAAGTCTACATATGCTCGTGACCCTTTCCAATATTAGGTCAGGGTCTAATGGTTTCTAGCTATAGCAGACACACATCTTTTGATTCTGAAGGGCGTCATTATATGAAAAGACAGTTGCTATATGAAAAACTTCAAGCTGACCATGGTTTCTTATTTTACATGGGTTATGTGACAGTTTATCTACTGCAGCGTGATATGTGAATAGGCTGCATTAAGAGTTAAAAATGACTGAGTAGAGTACCTAAATTATATTCTCTTTCTGATATTAAGTTACCACTTGTCTGTAAACTATAGGTATACTTTTCTTTGAAGGCAAAGGGGGTTGAGATAAAAGAAGAGTATATGGAGAGCTTCTGCTATATTTGTAATGTTTCATTTCTTTTAAAAAAATTATGAAGCTAAATATTAAGATTTGACAGGACTGGATGATGAACACCTGAGTTTTGCTATATTATATACTATATTCTCTATCATTATAGTTTTCCATTTGCTTAAAATATTTTATTCTGAGGAATTAATAGAATTTTCAACCTTGGCAAAAGGTTTCTAGGTGCTGAAAAATAAAATCCCAGCTTCTTAGCATGGCAAGCAAGCTTGTCATTATGTGGCTTCTGCTTGCTCCTCTGCCCTCACCACTCTCCCTTTGGCCTCTCTGGAATTATTGACTCATTAACAGTATCTCAAAGAGACAAGGGACTGCATTTCACCTCTTTATATTCTCAAAATATCCCCATCCCAGTACATTTGGTAAACTCCTATTCCCACTGTAAAACCTCGGTTAGGCATCATCTCTGTAAAGGCCCATGTGACTCTTCCCCACAGAACTGGATTATCTTTGCATCTGCAAGAAGCACATTACTGCATTGTGTTTTCGTATATTTGTCTCCTCTAGACAATGAATTCCTTATACGCCAGAGTTATTCACTCCTAGCACTGTCTGGCACAAATTTTTAAAAATTTTCATTAGTTATTATTTCTAATTTTTAAAGTAATGGTTCCCATTTTAAAGATTTCAACAGTTTGGAAATGTATAAGGTAAAAGTATGTCCTCTTTCTCATTCCCAACTTCCTATATCAACTCCATGGTTCGTAGTGTCTTATTTATATTTCTAGAAGCATTATTTGCATATACTAGGATATAAGGATATAAACTAACATATGAATACATAAAGGCTCATAATCACTTTGTATAAAAATGGGAAAGTGAACATTGTATATGTTCCCATATATATACACATATATGTGTATATATATACATACATACATATGTGTATATATATACACACAGAATGTTCTGCATCTTGATTTTTTTTAAAAAAACAACAAATTGCATCTTACTTTGTCTTCTATTTATATTAGTCCCTATAGATCTTCATTATGCTTCTTAAAACCTCTAGATATCCCATATTATGCATGCAATTTAGGGGGACTTAAGAAGCAAGTAACACACAACCTGGTTGAAACTGTAAAGAGGATATAGAGGTTCATTAATTGGGCAGAACAACCTTGGGACTGGCTTGATTCAGCAATAAACACCATCATCAAGAACTTATTTTTATCACTCTGCTTGGGATTCTCTGGTATTAGCTCTATTCTTGGATGGCTTCTCTCATGGTGGAAACAAATTGATATACAAAGACTAGGTTTCACATCTAAAGTCACACTCCTGAGAACAATAAAGTATGAAAATGCATGGTTTTCTTCATCCTCACCAATGCCAGATTTATCATTGAAACACAAGCATGTTGTTATTGCATATTGTTGATCAGAGAACTCTTGAATTCAGAACTTTCTGGTACCTTGTAGTACCAGAGATTAGTGTGAAAAAATTAGATTGATATATGGTCGAGATAATGGTGTTGATAATGGAGGTGAGAAGTTTGGGCCCAATTAATAGTTATACAAGAAGCTTGAGATATTTCAGCAATTTGAATTAAAGGTCAGAGGAAAATCAGATTGCTGTTAATATGGGAAGTATCTTAAAGAGAAGAGACAAGAAGTCCCACATAAAAAGTTTTCCTGGCCAGGCGCAGTGGCTCATGCTTGTAATCCCAGCACTTTGGGAGGCCGAGGTGGGCGGATCACTTGAGGTCAGGAGTTTGAGACCAGCCTGGCCAACATGGTAAAACTTCATATCTACTAAAAATACAAAAAATAGCCAGATGTTGTGGCAGGGGCCTGTAGTCCCAGCTACTCTGGAGGCTAAGGCAGGAGAATTGCTTGAACCTGGGAGGCAGAGATTGCAGTGAGCCAAGATTGTGACACTGCACTGGGTGACACTGCAGCCTGGGTGACAGAGCAAGACTCCATCTCGAAAGAAAAGAAAAACAAAAAACAGTTTTCCTTTTCCTTTATCTTCTGGCTGATGCTTAAAACATGACCATAAAATATCTGATCCTTCATTTACAAAGAATTTTGTTAAAATTTTGATGTATTTGAAAAGGTAGCAGAGTGTATCATTGTGTGTCAAGGATGGTCCACTATGGGGAATGAAGCATCAGACAACAGGGAGAGAAAAATGATCCCCCAAGGACGGCTGTACAGGTGGGGCCGGGGAGGAAAATGCAGGGATGAGCAGAGATGGCCTACCAGGAAGGAAAGTTTTCCAGTCTTAAGGGACTTTTTCAGAGTTTGTTCTAAAGCTGGAGCTGAAACGTTTAGTCTGAAGTCTTCAGTATAGTAACTATCAATTCAGTTATATCCAAAGAGAAAAAGTATCATCACTCTTGGTACCAGGGTCTGGGTGCTGGGGTGGTTTTTAGAGAAGATGGAAGCTCAGTGCTCTATGAATAAACTCAGAAACATTTTTTTTTTTTAAATTAAAAAACAAAATATTTCAGCTCAAGGAAAATTTCAGATTGGTTACATATATATGTATATACAGACAAGTTTAGACCATCATATTCAGATTAATTATACACCACACACACACAGAGTGAGAGAGAAAGAGAGAGAGAGAGAGAGAAACAGAAAGAGAGAGGTGAATTTAGGACTCTAAATCATGGCAATTGGCTAATAATGTTAGTAATAATAAACAGACTAATTCTAAGTTAGGGACTCCACTCCAGGGATGATAAAAGGCATTAAAGGCCTACAATTACACCAGCAAAGATCTCACTTTGCTAGTATGAACTAGGTGTGGCCCTGCCCCCAGGCAGTGAAACAGACTCAAGTACCTACCTGTAAGCATAGCTTCAATGCTTGTCTCCACAGTGCAGGCATGTTTGGAGTATTAATAAGATGGTATCTTTAGGGAATTTTAACTCTGAAGATAGGCCAAAAACAACCTCAGTGTTGTGTTATTATCATCCTGTGAATCACTCAACAGAATTATAACTAATGCTGCTATGGTGAGATTCTGGAACCTCTACCACAACATTGAAACTCTGGACTTGACTTTGGTAGGCTGAAGTTACTCTTCCATTACAACTCTCATCCATTTTTCTATTGTGCATCAAAGATGACTGTTTCACCAATGGCAAACTTTCACAATCTCTTCTTGCTTCCCTCCCCAACTGGCCTCAGGAGTAGAGAAGAATCGGGCATAGACAGAGAAAACCTTCTATTCTCAAAGAAGAGGGAAACTTCTGAATGTAACTAATCACACCATAGCAGCCAAGTGGCTGGAAGCACCAAGAGAATTACAGGAAAGCATATGGGACACGGAAGGTCAACTGGCAAACATGCCTGGCAGACATGGTTTTGCAATCAAGCTAAAAAAAGCTGCAGCTCTCCACTTTAACTAAGATTTTGCTAAGAGTCCAAGTACTGTTTCTCACTTAGTGGGACTAGGAGATAGCTAGCTCCAAACTTCTTAGAAATCTTTCCCTCCATTCTCCATCAAAAATATAGGGGTTCTTATCAAAATTAAATATATTAAATTGAATATATGTTGTATATAGTCAAAATGTAAGAATTCAACAATCATTCACATAAGTTTTTATTAAGTCAACGACACATTATTGTGGACATATTTCATGCTAGACTCTGAATTAGGTATTGGAGATGCAGGAATGTATATGACCCTACTGTTGATGATGTTCAGTATAGCAACAGGGACGTAAGTAAACAGGTAAGTACAATGCAGAATGGTCATGGCAATGATAAGGCATGTCCAGGACACACTGGGATAACAAAGGAAAGGCACTCAGGCCAGCCTGTGGCTGTATAGTGTATAGGCACATTTGTATGTATGTATGTATGTATGTATGTATGTATGTATGGGCAGGCTGTAGACTGTGGAGGAGGGCAATTCAAAGAAGGCTTCTCAGACCTGGCAATTCTTTATATGTCCTGCAGAAAACGAACAGAATTTATCCAATCAAAGGGGGCCTGAAGAATGGACAAGGTTGGTAAGCTGTAGGTATATAGGCCCAGTGGTGTAAGCCAGCAGTTTCAGGACCTTACAGCTGGTTCTGAATGAACAGAACATTCAATGCATGTGGTGCAAATTGGGAGATAAAAGTAAAGAAGAAAGTAAAGAACATATAAAGTGTTTTGCATGCAAAACTAAGGGTTTGTGGTTTTATCCTGATAGTGATAAGGGCTTTTAAATCATTTAAATATTATTCTATTGACACAAAGACAAGTTGGAAATTGTCCCTGGAGGCAGCAACCAATTAGGAGGCTGCAGTCTTAATAATCTTCATCCAGAGGCGAAGAGAAAGATGCCCAAATGGGAGCAGTCAGAGTGGAACTGGTAGGGAGAAGAAAGAGTTGAGAAATATGTAGAAAATTATTTATACAATGTCAGAGAGCTGCTAAAAAAAGAGGAGGGATCTAAAATGACTATTACATGGCTGCTTTGGATAACAGAGTTAACATGTTGCCTTTACCTGAAATGCTAAAAATAATAAAGAACAAAATTTGGAGTCTGAAAATAATAAAGTGGAAATGAAGAGCTAGTGGCATGGGATACAAGGGAGTTGAGATTTCCATGCTGTAGAAGTCTACTGGGGGATCAGTAGTATCAAGTACACTTGAAATCAAGTGTGTGCATAAGGCTACTGAAGAGGAGTATATAGAATGACTAGAGAAAAGGGCTAAAAGGGAAACTATCGAGAACATCACATTTAGTAAGTAAGTAAAGACAGAGGAGTATATGATGAACATTAAGAGGCAAAGTCCAACAGGTAGAAGGAAAACCAGATTAGAGTAGCACTCTTTGAAGCCAAGAGAGTAGTTTCATGGAGGAAGTGGTTAACAATGCCCAATTTTGCCAAGGAGTCAAATAAGACCTTGAAGGAAAAATGTTCTTTGAACATTGTAGAGGCCCTTGGGGTCCCTTCCCAGAACAGCTTCGTGAAAGTGGCAGTACAGATATGGTGGAGGGATAAAGAAAGTAAGCTGTAGATGCCTGCAGAAAGTTCCTAATTGTGACTCTACATACTTACCATACACACATACTTGACTGCACACAAACATTTAATTTTAATGCAAATGAGAACAGTTATTATTGTTTAATTGACCCAGGAATTTTGATAAAAAAGATGTAGAAGACCACTTCTCAGATGGCTCCTAGTTATCCCTACCTCGTAGTCTTCATGCCTTCGGGTAATTTCCTCTGCTTGAGTGTGGCTGGAATTAATGACATGCTCCTCGTCCACAGAATGCTACAGAGGCGACAGGATGTTACTTCCGAGATTCAGTAAATCTCGGAAGAACATGGCTTTTATCTTGGGGGTATTCTCTGTCTCTGCTCCAGCTCTGGGGGAAACAAGCTTTCATGTTATAAAGAGTCCTGTGAACAGGCTTGCATGGCAAGGAAGTGGTATCTCCAGCCAAAAACCAGGGAGAGCCTGAGGCCTGCCAGCAGCCTCATGACTGAGTCTGGATATGGATCAGAGGGCTGCCAACAGTCATGTGAATGAGCTTGGAAATTGATTCTCCCCTAGTTGAACCTTGAGATGACAGCAGCCTTGGCCAGCTCCTCGACTGCAGCTTTGTGAGAGACTCTGAACCAGAGGCACTCAGCTAAGCTACATCCGGATTCCTGACGCCCAGAAATGCTGAGACTGAAAATGTTTGTTGCTTTAAGTCACTAAGCTTTGGTGTAATTTGTTACACAGCACTAAGTAACTAACACATAGGATAAACATCAGGTGTTTATGTTCATCATAATCAATTTTCCTATCTTAGCGTGTGCCTCCAGCTATAATCTCAGCCATGAGCGATTATATTTCAATAACAGGACTTTTTAGAGACACAGTTTACTTCATCTTTTTTTAAATACAAAGTAACAAAAGTCTCCTGCTTAGCCAAAAACCAACAGCAATTAGAGTTTTTAGTATTTCTTAACACTGCCATCATGCATGTGCTCCATTCATAATTGAGCGCTAGAAATGCAAAAGAGGTCATCATGGTTCATTCATTCCCTGCCAGCCTATGGAACAGAACCCAGCCATTATTTCATTGCCTTCCTAGTGATTAATTCATCACATCTGTCTCTCCTACCCTCTGCTTTCCTCAGCTGGCATCTTGTGCTCTCTGTTTACTAGACTCAGAAATGCCATGTCTCCTAATCCTCCAATCCTCATGTATAATCCTGTGCTCAACTCAAATGTTTCTTGATTGTATTGGATGTTATCACATCCTATTGACTGCCTGGAGTTTGCTGTTATCTCCAGAGGGTGTTCATCCTTTTGTAATTAACAGCTTATTTGATTCAATGGTAACAGAGGTCAGGCTGTGTGTATTTTACCATTCTGAGTTTGCAGGGGTATTTGCCCTCCCCTTTGATATCTTTATTTTAATTACTTCTGAGATTTGTGTCTGTATCCGTAGGATGTGGAGTGTCAGTTATTTTAAATATTTCTTTTCTTTTTAATATAGTTTGTGAATACTTCATTCACTCTGGAAAGATACTATGCCAGGTTTATCAAGCATTTGGTTTCTTTCTTATTTTTATTTATTTATTTTGGTTCAGCTCCATTATCCTCTGTCCTTAACAACCAAATTTCAGTTTGCATATTTTGATGCAGATATCACAAAAGGCTAGTTGAAGCTCTCCCAGGTAGAAGTTAAAATAAATATCGGGAGGTCAAATATATATTTTTGTGTACTCAACATCTTGTTTCTTGCCATGTTCTGAAACATAAAATGCAATATGAATAAATGTGATTGGCTTTTATAACACTTACTAAAACTTTCTGCAACTACATAAGGAATCTTGTAGGTCAGTGAATAGGAAAGACTTCCTTTTAGGTACAAATGATGAAGGTTATTTGAAAATTTAAAAAGAAACAATAGTTCCATGATACCTGTTGTTGGTATCAGTCATTTGGCTAAAGATAATAAATATTCTTCATTAAAAGTTTGCAAGAAAGCAATATCAAGATCCATGCAAAATACATACTACAGAAACAATTGCAGCCATCCAAGAAACAAAATGATCTCCCCATTTATCCCAAAGATAGCAAAATTAAATATGCTTCTAGTTTATTACAGTAACCAGTGCCATATTTTGTCTTCAATAAACTTGGGTTTTGTGTTTGGTAAAGACCAACCTGTTCATTCAAAGATGGGTACACAGATTTGCAAATGGGCATATTTAATTCTGTGATCAATTCATGTGATTATCCTAGAACATTAGGCAGGACTTATCAGTTGACTGGGGCATAGAAACTTAAAAGTGGTGGCCGGGCGTGGTGGCTCATGACTTTAATCCTAGCACTTTGGGAGGCCTAGGTGGACAGATCATGAGGTCAGAAGTTCGAGAGCAGCCTGGCCAACGTGGTGAAACTCCGTCTCCACAAATAATACAAAAACTAGCCGGGTGTGGTGGTGGGCACCTGTAATCCCAGCTGCTCGGGAGGCTGAGGCAGGAGAATCATTTGAACCTGGGAGGCGGAGGTTGCACTGAACCAAGATCATGCCATTGCTCTCCAGCCTGGGCAACAGGGCAAGACTGTGTCTTGGGAAAAAAAGAAAGAAAGAAAGAAACTTAAAAGCGGTGATGGGGAAACCCAACCAGTTAAACAACAACTTGAAAGAAAAAAAGCCTAAATGTCCAATGTCAGAGAAGGCCACAGCCATGATTCCAGGTTGTCAGGCAAGTAATGAAAAATTGGCTATGTAGCCCATAAGGGTGATGAACACACAGATATGCTGACTCAGTTTCCCCAATGTACCCGAGATGAAGACAGCATAATGACATCTGATTCATATATTCTCATGTAATAACTTTCTAGGCAGCTGTAGCATTCTCTAGGGGGCCACCCAACTGACTCCTTCTTCCAAAATATTAACTAGATAATAGCAAGAGCATTCTTATATTCAAATTGCGCCATCAGTAATATAAATGAACTATATTTCCTAATTCCATTAGTTCCCTGGAAGTTGCTAACATTTTAAGGTAGTCAAATTACATGCAAAATCAATTAAAATGTGTGATTAAATAGTGTGATACTGGTGCATCAAAATAATGGAACACATTAGAAAGTTCAGATATAGATTGCAGTTTAAAAGGAATTTAGTATATGATAAAGGAGACTAAGGAGGAAATGAAACTGTTTAGAGACAGAGTCTCACTCTGTCACCCAGGCTGGAAGAATTCAGTGACATGAACACAGCTTCCTGCAGCCTGGACCTCCCCTCCCGAGCTCAAGTGATCCACGCACCTCAACCTCCCAGGTAGCTAGGACTACAGATGCACGCAAGCATGCCCAGCTAATAACTGAACATTTTTTGTAGAGACAGGGTCTTACCATGTTGCCCAGGATGGTCCTGAACTCCTGCGCTCAAGCGGTCCTCCATTTTCAAAAACAGTTTATGAAAATTTGAGAAAAATCATGAGTCTCTATTGAGTATTTTCAGATATTAAATTAATGGAGAATATCATATCTCACTTCAAGCTACTTAGAATTTCAGATCACTTAAAAGGAAGAACATTTGAGGGCAACTAGGTCAAAGCTTTTTTTTTATAGACTAGAAAGCAAAGAGATAAAGTGATTTGTCCAAGATAATATAGCAGTGTTGATAGGTCTGGAGTCTAACTCTAGACTCATGTTGTGGGACACAGAGATCCCAAGCCTGGGGGACTTTCTTTTGAGCCACACTATTTTCAATGACAGTTATATATCAGGAACTGCTAGGTTTTCTGATTTGGCTAAATAAAAAGCAAAGAGGAGAAAATACCTATTTCACATTTCCTAAAATGAGTTCCTTGAAGCACCAGAAACACTTTGCTAAAAACAAACAAGCAAGAAAACAAAACAAGACTTTCATGGTTTAATTCGTTGGAGCACATGCTACATAACTTTCTCAAAGTCATATAAAAACTCTCAGAAGTCCTGCAATAATGAAGTTGGCTTAACTTTATTTAATGTAGCATTTCTCCATTTTCCAAAGATCTCTTTTATATAACATCTATTAATGCTGCAGAGAAGAACACACTATAGGCAACTGTTCTGGATTTAGGCTAAAGAAAAATAATTGCTGGAAATAGACAAGGAAAGAAAGTAGGAGTGGGCATGAGATTAATGTCCTGTTCTTCCCAAAGTCTTTGAATAATTGCTTCAATCCTCCATTTTACTTGGTAGTTCCAGGCCTATAATTAGGTGTGTTCTTGTGCCTCTTCCAGCAGCATGGGGCTGAGCAACAGGCCTGCTACCTGCAGTTTGGGACCTGTTCAGGTTCTGAACTGAGCATCCATGGACAGGGAGTGTGTTGGTATCCCCAGCCCTCCAAACATGGGATTTGGAGCTAGTCACAATGACACAGATTTCCCTGAATCATAGCTTGTTATGCCTCCTCACTATGTTGACTGAAGTCCTTCAAGGGTCTTCCATTTGATGTATGGTGTGAGTTTTATCCAGAACCCCACATGTTCAGGAATCTGTGTTTCTAGGACTGCAACCTCCTACCAGATTCTTTTCACGTGCCTAACTTCCCTTTAGACACTGGCTAGGGTCTAACTATGAACAAATAACTATCAATAGAGCTTATATTTATTGAACATTTGCTATATGCCAGACATGGTTCTAAGTAATTTACATCACATAGAGCATGCCAATTTCATGCTTTCAATACACACTTTGTTCCAGGTACCGAGCTAAGTAATACAACCAAACTAGAAATGGCTCCGGCTCTCATGAAGCACAAAACATAAGGGGATAAAAAGATGTTATTCAAATAATTGTATGCATACAAGATCATAACACAAATGAAGAAATCATCAGAGATAAGTAATATGAAGAAAAGATATAGGGTTCTGTGAAAATATATGTTAGGCATCTGAACAAGTTAGGAGGACTGAGATGGGTACTTTGATGGAAAAGTCAAATTTGAACTGAAATTTAAAGGATGGTGAACAGCAAAGACAGTACGAGCAAAGGTCTAAGGTGGCTGTGGACATGGCACATCCTGGAGAGTGAAAAAGCAGCCATTTGGGCTAGAGCTCAAAGAAGGGAAAGATGACTTACAAGATCAAAGAGATAGGGTCACGTGTTACAAGGATTTCAAGACCATGCTTAGGATTTTATGCTGTGAGTAATTGGAAGCCACTCCAAGATAACCTGACACAGATTTTTAAAAAATATCACTCCTCTATAGTGTGAAAAACTAATTGGAAGGGGATGAGAGGAGATGAAGGAAGATGATGAGAAAACTACTGCATGGCCATGCAACACTGATGCATTAGGCTAAGTGGAAACTAAGAAATACAGATATTCAAGAGATGTTTAGGAGGCAAGATCAGCAGAACTTGGTGATGGATGGGATGTGGAGAGTAAAGAGGATGTCCCAAGGATGACTTTTAGGTTTGTGGTCTGTGTGCTTGGGTGGATGAGATGTCTCTCATTGAGTACAGTAGTCAGGCTATGAAGTACTAGTTGCTGGAAAGAAAATATTAGGGACTTAACCAAGTAAATATTTATTTCTCATTCACAATACATTAGGGCATTCATTAGATGGCTATTCATGAATGCCAGATCCTTGTATCTTCTGGGGTCTTGAGAAGATGCCTACACGGATCTTTTGCTTTTAGCGAGCCAACAAGTGAAGATCGCACGGGAAGTTTTAAGGCCAAGACTGGAGTTGGCGTACTGCTGTTCACAGTCCATTCACCATTAATACGTCTCAAGAGAGATGGGAAATAAAGTCTTCCTCTGTGTCCTGGCATTGGAGAGCTTCTAGTCAATCTGCTCCACTGAGATTGAAAACAGTGGAGGTGGATCCAATTTGGGAAGGATGGTAGACATTAAGCCTGTTACCAATATTCTGGTTTTTCTCCCTGCAAGTACATGGTAGAATTGTATTTTTCTGATAATTTGAATTCAGCATGGCAGAGTTTGACCAGTGGCATGTGCATAGCAGTAACATGTGTTATTCATGGGATAGAAGTTCTGAAGAACCCTGCCACAGCAACCAGTGATGTTCCTGATGATGGAGGCTCTGTCCGTTGGGGTCTTCAAGTGAGGATGCCCTGGAGCAGAGCCCTCTGCCTATCTAAGATGGGCAGGTAGCACAAGAGAGAAATAAACTTTCCCGGTTTTAAGCATTGAGATTTTATGGCTGTTTGTAGTTGCAACATTACCTAATGTATCCTTACTGAGAAGAGGTAAGATTATGAGATTTTTTAAAATATGAAAATTGTGAGGTATCTTTTAAAAATCAAAGACAGGATTTTGAGAAGATCATCACGTATATGAGTCTAAAACTCACGTGTCAGGGTTAAGGGTGCACATTTGTATGTCATCAACATATCACTTAATACTCCTGACAATTTTATAAGGTGAGTATTATTATTACTATTTTATGTATTAAAGAACCAAGGCTTGGATTATTGCGTAAATTCATTCTTGCCATACTACTAAGGGGCTGAGCCAGGACTGGTTTTCAGATCATACTGATAGATAAATGTGATCATTTTATTTCTTTTCTCTTCAGCTTGCAATCTTGGTGCACTCTCATGAAATAGTTTTTTATACAGACCTGCCTAGCTGCCTTCATTCCTAGAGTACCCTTTCTGGACATAATCCAGAGGGTGGTTGAGAAGCTGGGGAAGCAGATGGAAAGCTGATGATTCAGCATGTAATCCATAGAGTATTTGTGGTATGGCATACGTATTAACAGAATAGGGGAGGAGAAGGTGGGTAGAGGGTCAGTGAGCAACAAGCAACCAGTAGGAACTCTATGTAGGAGTTTATAAATGGACTAGATCATAACTTGAAGAGTACAACAGTGAATGGCCATTCCATAAAGAACCACAAACTCTACTCTAGGGGTTTTATTTTTAACTACTATTGTAAATTTTTTTTTTTTCTTTCCTTTTCTTTTTTCTGTGCAGTGTATTAGGTCAGGTACATGAATGACTGGGACTTTTTTCTAAGTCGAGGTGCCGATTAAATTGTCTGTGAAAGGTTCATAGTCAATAGTCAAACTGAGGTAGGATTAACCTTGTCTTTGTCTGTCAGAGCAAATTCTAAAGTCATTGTACAGGGATGAGACCCTCATCTCCTGGGTAATAAGTCAGCTCTCTTTTTCTGTCCAAACTTCCTATAGCTATCCCTTGCTACACTGATTACATTTAAATGATAACATCCTCTTAACTGATTCCTGAAGCAACGGATGAATCAAGTGACCTGGACAGATCTCAAAAATGGGAGACCACATGCAAAGGAAACTACGCTTTTAAAACATATGGTTGGAGAGGTCAAAGAAAATGTGATGTATTACTTTCCATTTTATCATCAGTAGAACCATGTGGATACTTGCAAGCATTTTTAACCCTTCCTTCAGTATTCAGTGAGAGATATTACAGGCAGGCTCTGTTCTAGGTGCTTGGTTGGGGTATATTGGTGAACAAAATAGACAAAAGCCCCTGCTCTTGTAGAGTGCCTATTCTAGTGAGAAGAGACAGGCAATAAACAGTAGACTCGTGGCATGTTGAAAATGATTATGGTAGTTTTAAAAAAAGGAGAGTAAGGGGCTAAGGCTGGGGCGAGTGGTGGGGCTCAAAGAAGGAAGAAGAAAACAAGGAAGAGAATCAGGCAAGTGGACATCTGTAGGAAGAGTGATACAGGGAGAGAGAACAAGCAGGGCAGAGGAAGGGGTGTACCTGACAAAGTTGAAGAACAAATTCAACTTGACTTTAAGACTTACTATAAAGCTACGGTAATCAAGACAATGTGATTGGTAAAATAATAGAAAAATAGATCAGTAAAACAAAACTGAGAGCCCAGAAATAGATACACAAAAATGTAGTCATCTGATCTTTGGCAAAGAAGAAAAAGTAATACAATAGAGAAAAATAGCTTTTACAAGAAATAATCCTAGAACATTTGGACATCCACATGTCAAAAGTGCATCTATACACAGATTTTACCCCCATCTGTCACAAAAGTTAGCTCAAAAATGGATCATAGACCTAAATGTAAAATGAAAGCTATAAAACTCCTAGAAGATAACATCAGAGAGAACCTAGATGATGTTGGAATTAGTGATGACGTTTTAGATACATACAACACTAAAGGCACAATACACGAGGCATAATTGTAGAATTTATCAAAATTTAAAACTTCTGCTCTATGAAAAAAAGTGTCAAGAGAATGAGAAGACAAGCCTTAGACTTGGAGGAAACACTTGCAAAAGCTTCATGCAAGTTTCTCTTGCCAAGGGTAGACACAGAGAGAACGGTTAGGAAGATATTGTTTAATTCAAGAAAGAAATGCTGATGGCTTGCAGTAGTATGATAACAACAATGAAGAAGAGAGGTGGCTGGGCACGGTGGCTCACACCTGTAATCCCAGCAGTTTGGGAGGCCAAGGCGGGCGGATCATGAGGTCAGGAGATCGAGACCATCCTGGCTAACAAGGTGAAACCCTGTCTCTACTAAAAATACAAAAAACTTAGCCAGGCATGGTGGAGGGTGCCTATAGTTCCAGCTACTCGGGAGGCTGAGGTAGGAGAATGGCGTGAACGCAGGAGGCAGAACTTGTAGTGAGCCGAGATTGTGCCACTGCACTCCAGCCTGGGTAACAGAGCGAGACTCTTTCTCAAAAAAAAAAAAAAAAAAAAAAAAAAAAAAAAAAGAGGTGATTGGATTTTATATATAAGTGTGTAGACACAGCCAAAAGGTTTGAATGTGAGGTATGAAAGAAACGGAAACATCAAGGAGGACTTCCCAATCTATTTTGTCTTTATCATATGCTAAACTTTTTTTAAAACATAGTGCTTTGAAAAGCACATGAGCTGTGGAATCAGGAATTCCTGAATGCATTCATGTTGTCTCACTCACCAGTTACGTTACCTGAGTCCCAATAACTTCAATAACCTCATCTGACATGATATAAGAACACCAATATCTCAAGGGTCATGCGTGCCAAACAAGAAAACTATATAATGCATCTGGCTTCATGAACCCATTACCGTAAAAAGTGAACAGGAGTTCAATTCCTTTGACTTTTCACTATTTTCTAAACCTGATAATAATGGGCCCATTTAAGAGGTGTTCTGTATTTAAATCAGTCTTCCATCCAGTTTTCAGATTTCCAGTTTCATAAGCTTTTCCAATTGACATTTTCAATTTCCTGTGTTCAGTAGAATAGAAAGGGAGAGACCAAGAATTTACTGCTCGCAGGATGTGAGGTAGAAGTCACAGTCTGACTCCTAGAGTGACATATTGGTAGAAATTTGAATTATCTCATTTCATTATTTCCCTAATATTAGAGAGCCCCACAGGGGATTATGTCGTGGAGAATTTCCTCACTTTCTTAACAAAGGGGCTTTGGGGAAACCTTTCCATTTTTCTAACTCTTTTCCAACCAGTAGTGTGAAAAAGACAATTTTGTAAATTGAGGTTCTTGGGCACGGTCATAATTTATAAAGTCGATAGAAAGAGATAAAAAAAAAAAAAAAAGAGGAAAAAGATACATGTTCCATTAATGTAGGTCAAGGCTATGAGAACATACCTGAACAAATATTCCACACTGAGCAGAAGACACCATAGCACTTCTAAGAAAAGAGAATGCTTCCTCAACCACAAAGTTCCCATAGAGATGCCTACTTACCCTGGATTGCTATAAAGATTCTGACGTGTTCTTCAAGCAGCTCCTGTTTACCATTCACCTAGGTGGTCTTAATCTCTTCTACACTTTCCTAATTGTCTTGAATACTTCAGGCATGAGTTTTCTTACTAACCAGTTGCAAGTAAGAGGTAAAAACTATAAGAAATTCCTGTTTTCTGAGATTGGCTAGGCCAAAGTTCACTTTTTCAAGCATTCTGCCACACTAGCCTACCTTAGTTCTAACCTAAGATCTTCTCCTGCAGATCCCCAAAGTAGAGAGACTGAATTATGACAATGACCACGACTTGCATTTACTACGTATGAAATACAGAAGGTTCACAGCTTCTTCTTTCCTGATTTTCTTCACAGTTTTCTTGTGACACCTCTTCCACCAACATGTATACATAAGGACAAGAAATCCAGCCGTAGGGCCGTGTTTAAGGGTTGATTGGTTCTATAAGACTGCTCTCTGCAGCTTTCACAGTTTTGGGTTGACTGTGTCTGGTGTGTGCAGGAGATGTACTCCATGGGTGAGGAGGGCTCCATGCAGCCACCTACCTGTTCTGCTGGTTGGAGATAGGTAGCCCTGGAGCTTGAAAATAACTGTAAGAATTTTACCTACAGTGAAGTCACAGGGCTGTTCAGAAATGGATGAAATTAAAGAAAGGCCTGAAAAGGCAAAGGAAGGAACATTTTTGGAACCAGGGGAAAATAAGACCTCTTTAACATGTGCAGTGGCATTCCTGGAATGGATTTTTAATCAACAAGAGTTCTCATTTAGTGCAAGAGCCAGCCAATGAATAGTCTAACACTACTGAATGACGTTATGACCCATTTGTTGGCTTAAGTTGTCTAAAATATTCAGCTGCCAGCAAAGGATTAATATTGATTTTCAGGCTGTCTTTGTTAAATACCTGCTAGAGAGTACCACTCTCTTATTCTCCTTGCCAACTCTTCCCCCAATTGTCACTAGTATTAAAATGAAACCTACCTATTATTAAATCAATCATGCCTGGCAAAACTATTCAAAAAGAAGGGGAGCATCCATCATCTTAACTGTCAACATAAAGCCTGATTTTTTTTTTCTTTTAGTTGGTCAACCAGGAATTACTGGCACAATTAATTAAAATGTCATTACATAACTAATGTAAAAACTGAAAGTAAAATTTCTGTGGGAGGACAATGGGTACAATTCCTCCCACCCTGTATTAATGGATTCCACATCCTTAGGTTCAACTAACCTCAGATGGAAAATGTTTGAAAAAAATAATAAACAATAACAACAACAAAATATAAAATTTTAAAACCCAATAATAACTATTTACATAGCATTCACACTGTATTAAGTATTCTAAGTAATCTAGAGCTGATGTAGAGTATACAGGAGGATGTGCATATTTATTTGCACATATAGGTTATATGCAAATACTATGCCATTGTATAGAAGGAACTTGAGTATCCACAGATTCTGTTATGTGTGGGGTACCTGGAACCAATCCCCTGCACATACTGAGGGATGATTGCATAAGCAGAGGCAAACTCTATCCTTTTTTTTTTTTTGAGATGGAGTCTCACTTTGTCACCCAGTCTGGAGTGCAGTGGCACAATCTTGGCTCACTGCAACCTCCACCTCCTGGCTTCAAGTGATTCTCATGCTTCAGCCTCCCCAAGTGGCTGGGATTACAGGCGTGCATCACCATGCCCAGCTAATTTTTGTATTTTTTAGTAGAGATGGTGTTTCACCATGTTGGCCAGGCTGGTCTCAAACTCCTGACCTCAAGTGCGTGAGCCACCATACCCAGCAATTCTATCGTTCTGATAGATTAATGAGCATGTTTTTATCTTGGGTTGCTCCCAGCACAAGCCAGGAGGTTTGGCTGACATGATATTTGACTAGAAGACCCTAGCTTTTTCACCTGAGCTCCACAAACAGAATGTGTGAGCCTGAACATAATGTTTTTGGAAAACTTACGAGCCTTTTCAGCTCACCTTCTATGTTTTTGCTATATCCTTTTCAATCCCAGAAACATGTCAGCTTTGATATTTCTCATCTCCTCATCTTTCCACTGGTTGTCCTTCTAGAAAACTCCCAGTCTTGTGCCCCTGGTAAAATTCCTGCTCATCCTCCAAGATGATCCCTTAATTCCTCTGCCAAGCAGCCCCAGGCCAACCTGGGTAAGCTAGTGACCACTTGAAGGTGGCCTCAGTGTCCCTGGTTCAAATCTCACCATATTGAATCACCTCCATAAAAGGCTGTGAACACACTAAGGATGGAAGCTGTTTTCCTCATCATCTTTGAAATCCCAGCAAGGGACTGTTGAAAAACTGAACAAAGAAGGTGCATGATAAATTTTTATTGAATGAATGAATGGAGTGGGTTTGGAAGTACATGATTCCTGTCTGGTTGTCTTGTGTAGAATATGCATTTTCTGAGTCCATTAAAAATTCAGTAGGGCATAATGGTTAAGACCTCAGGCCATAAAACCAGACTTTCCTGTTTTGAGATCAAAATCTATCACTTATTAGCTGTGTGATGTTGGACAAGTAGTAAACAATACTTAAAATATTACTCAATTTTACCTGAACTTCCCCATTTGTAAACTGAGGTTAACAATAGCACCAGTAGGGTGGGTGAGTGTGTGGAGTAAGCAAAATAATCCATGGAAGCACTTAGTGTAGTGCCTGGTATGTAGTGAACACCCAGTAGTCATTTACATGTGAAAGCCTTAGATTGATTTTGCTACATGTTTTAGGAACTGCATTCTTCATATTGCCATATTGCCATATGAAGAAATTACACCAGATACTCACACAGCCAGTATTTCTAAAGGAGGTCATGCATTCCACTCATTACACATAATTTTTTCCTTAAAGCAACAAAATATATTAATTCAAGAACTTCCTTTCAACAAATATTTCTTGATTACTTATCATGTACCTACCATACATCACTCTATGAATGCAAAGGTGAGTGATACATGACCCCCACCGTGAGGGAACACACAGTTGCCAAAGAGACTGTTACAATATATTAAGTGTTTTAGGAAGCTAGAAAGTTGGGATATAGGTTATCTAACACCTGTTCTCTCTTGTATGTGTGTACAAGGAATGTTTATAACTAAAGATTTGCATCATGTGAGCTTTATACTGAAATACCAGTAGATAAATATAGGGACCCCAATTTAAGACATCCTAATGACTACTGAAATGAACTATAACAAGGAAAACGTACCCTCCTAATAGTTTAACCATCACATTCTATACATCATAAGAATGTTTATGAAAGAGTGGTCTGAAAACAAATGTTCCCTATTACTACCTGAGCACCACAGATATGGCATGCCTTACATAGGAAAAATTTAGAGAATCCATGGATGTCCTAAGCAAGTTTTATTTCATGTGATAAATTAATGATGCAACTCAATATGAATGGAGTTCAATATGCATTTTAAAGGAGTTATTATTTCAAATAACAATTAAAACACAATATGTTTTTCTTCTGACTTTCCCCAGTTTGGGCACTATTCTCTGGCAGTGTCCTAATAGCTAGTTGAAGGATTATGGGAACTAGGTAGGCCTGTTTACCCCTGCCTTCCATGAGAGTAAGCGTAAATGAGGTAGAGAAAACAAAGACTCTAGGAACATAGTAGCACCTTTCTACCCTACAGATAGTCACTCTACAGAAATAGAGTGTATCTACAAAGAAGCTAAGCTAAATTCTGTTTCAAAACACATTTACCATAAATTTTCATGGTCAAATTAGAGGTATGTTCTTCTGGGACAAAAATCAGGTGTACCTATTAAAAACAATCATATGAAATCTTGCAGACATTTTATTACCAGTCATAAATAATTATTATTTTCATGTGAGATTCACATTTTAAATATATCAGTATGTCTTAGCTAACAATGAGGACAACATCCAAAATTAGTTTTTAGATGTAAATTCAAAGAAGCGAGGCAGATATTAGTTGAGTGTAATAAACTGAAGTCTGAAAAGCGACCAGCAGTGTTAGCATGAATCAACTTAGCCTCTGACTGGAGATGCCGTCTGGGTTTTACATACTTTCCCAAATATTAGGGTTCCCTGTGAATCTTCTTGGTTGGCAACCTCCTTAGCTGTCCTTTCTCTACCAGAGTATGCACTGGAATTTGTTGGTTTTAAGACCTACCTAAAATGTTTTACTATAATAGAAAAGTGTAATAAGCAGACACTTAAAAATAGGAAAAATGGAAGCGCCCCAAAAGTCTACTCCAGTAAGTTATGACCAGGTATGTTGCCCCTTTTGCCCCTGAAGGTTAATTTCTCATTTATCCTCATAACATAGTTTCTGTTCTTGTTACTTTTGCCCCCAGATAGGATTAGCTGTTGCGAGAGTAAATATGAAAGATGGAATTCATAATTCATTCACCCTGTGTTTCATCCACTTACCCCAAACCAAAACATAACAATCATTGAGCATCCACCATTCACATGTAACTGTGGTGGAAAGAGAGATGAAAAAACACAATGCCTAACCTCAAGGAGTTTACACACTATTCAGAGAGATAAATACCATAAACAAATAATTATACTATACTAGAAGGCTACATGGGCTAAACCTATACCAAAATCGTAAGTATAATAATTAATAACTTATTTAATTTTCAAAATGAACATTTATTGAAACTGTTATCTTCTCCATTTAACAGATAAGGACATTGAGACTCAGAAAGGTGAGATGACTTGCTCCAGACCACACAGGGTTGAAGCTGAAATTTTAATCTAGAGTCCAGTTCCAGAATCTGTGCTTGTAAACTGTGCTGTGCTGTATTTGTTTTAAGAATATAGGGGTCATTTCCTGCTTGACTAATCAAGGAAGGCATGATGGAAAAGTTAGGTATGAACTGCTGGTTAAGATATGGGCTACTGCAACGATTTCTCAACAGGTGGAATAGTATGAACAAAGGCTTAGTGGCCAGTATGCCACCTAGTGCTCCAGGAAGAGTGATTTGTCTGGTTTGGCTGGTATGTAAAATATATGTGGGAAGGTAGCAGGAATATAATATCCAAAAGGTAGATTGGATTCAGGTTTTAATAGGATTCAAAAAACTAAAAATTCTGGGGTTGTTTTTCTTAGCATTGGGAAGCTATTATATTATTTTTTCCTTACTGCTATCCAAAAGGCATTCTTTCTGAGTTAAAAATTCATGTGCAAAAAATAGGATAAAATGGGTGAATTAAATACCATAAGAAAGAGTATGCAATCACACCACTGATACAGCCCACTTCTAGCTAGCATAATTAATTTGCAACTCTAGTTCTTAAAATGACTTGTTTAGCAGATATGCCACTTCCATATTTACCCTTCATTATCTTTCCAATTGCTATAGTTACCGATTATTCAAAGTGAGTGGTGAAGTTTCATTTCAAATTTAGTAAGTAAGAGAGTAAGTAAATAAATTAAGGTAGCCTGAGGAAAGTGTGAACAATCTATCAAGGTGTGTGCAGGGGTAGGTGTTATCAGTGTGTGTGTATGTTTGATGGAGTGGACAGAATGTAAACTGATAAGTGCTTTCTGTGAAGCTTAGTAGTGTGTTAGTTTGGCTCTGCCAAGAAGCAGATATGAAGACAGGGTTAAGTGGGCAAGAGATTTGTTGAGGGAGAGAATAACAGAAGATGGTGAGAGGGAGGGAAAGGAGGTAGAGAGAGCCATTAGTGAGACTATGGTGCAGGTCTGACAGCTATGAAAGGAGAGAGGGAAGGAAGGAATATAGAGTAGGAAGAGTCACGGGCTGCAATGGAGCTAGTTCTAAGAGTAATTCAGCCAGGTCAATGAGAAGTCCTTGAGTCCAAGTTGCTATGAGCTCTGCATCTTCCTGGAATGGACCTGCCCTGATACTCACTCTGTGTCCAGGCATTAGCTAGGAGTAGCCTGTGAGAAGCATAGTGCAAATATGATAGTGGATCCAGAGGGCTCTCAGTCAGTCATGCTCCGTGATTTGAGTGGTATATTTTCATGGCTACCAAAAGTAGCAATTTTCAGAAATCAGCATTTTGTGTACATATTTGCCTCTCAAAATTATGTTGAATCTAACTAGAAATAGGTTTGTGGTATTTATTAATCATACCAGTCACATAAGAGATTTGTTATGTTTCTATATTCTTATACAGAATTAAATATTTTTATAACATAAAAATAAGTTAAATATGCAACATGGTTTTTTCCTATTTGCTTTTAGGAGCATCATAAAACCCAAATACAATTGTTCTGATCATATTTTTACTTCAACACATCTATAGGAAAGAAAGCCTTCCCATCACTAATAGTGACTTCTCTGGCAGCAAGCCTCAGTCACTGCAGCAAGAATACTACTTGAATATTATACTGGTATTTCCAAATTGGGATACGTGGGGTAATTTGAAGTCTACCATCCATCACCATCACCACCAAACCTAATGTATGAGTTGCCTATTCCCTCCCTGGATAGCACACTGCACTACTGAGGATCACTGTTCTATGGAAGTGGTTTTCAAACTTCATTATGCATAAAAAGAAGAGCGAAGAGGCTTGTTAAATACAGCTCTCTTTCAGCAGGTCTGCAGTACTTACTACTAGTAAACATTTTTTAAGGAAGCATTCTAAATGATTCCATGTATCCAGGTAGGCCACAGAAACATTTGCAAAAACATTACATCAGAGCCATTGTTGACTATCCCTAATCTGTAAGAAGCCAATAGTCATCTAGACCCAATGGAGCAATGCAGCAGAATGGGGGAAGCCCAGGGGCCAGAGTGAGGGCATCACTAGGTGGGGAAGAAGCAAGATGGTAAGGCAGAAGGGAATGGAGAAACCGAAACAATGAAGAAATAGATATCATCTATATATCTATATCTTTCAATTTATCTATATATCCTATTACCAACTTCATCAGAAACATATATTTCAGTTTGGTGAATGGAAAGGGAACCATACAAAAAATAGTTATTATTTTCATACATCTTAGCATTTTATTTTCCTAAGGACTATCCTCATGAAATATATACATATATTATCCATTTACACATATGCATATATATATTTGAGTATACACAAACATTGGCTTCTTAAGCCGTCTTAGCTTTATTTTAAATATAAAGAAAGTGGTGCTGATTCTGCATATCATATATATTTGACTATACTTCTAGAAAGCAGAAGTCAAGAGCCATGATTATTGTGCACCGTATCTGCACAATTAGAATATTAGCAATAGTGCAGTTTTACTTTTGTTTTACAGTTTTCAAACTATAAGTCAAGTATGAGTGCCTGATGGAAAGCTGAGGCTAGCAAATAGATGATAAACCATTTTACCAGGGGAGGCAGAGATTCATTTTTTAATTTTAGTTTCTATGTTATCCCCAAGTAGCTTTTTTGTATACTGATATAGAAAATAATGCCACCTATATGCTGCACAACAAAAATGTTGATGTGTTTCTGTACCCCTTGGCTTGCATCCCTGTTGTCATCACCCAGCTGATATCATTGTGACATTTTGACCCTGCATTGTGACACAGTGACCTGGTGGCTCCAGGAGCCTAGAAGGACAAGTTGACTAAGGCATATGGTGCATTAGGAAGCAGTGAAGCAGTTCATTACTGCTACAGAGAGAAAGTCTGCTCTGGAGACAAGATCTTATCTAAGGCACAAGATACTCTCGATTGTATTTGCTGTTCTGCTACTGATTTACTATGAGATCTGTAACAAATAATTTCAATTTATTTGTAACTTAGATTTCTCTCTGTAAAATGGAAATGACCCAACACACATGATTTTTTTTTTTTTAATCCTAGGGCAGCGATTGCATTTGCAACCCATTCTTGCCAAAGAGAAATTTGGAAGCACACTTCAAGGAACTAACTTCAGTGATAATCACACTTGATTGACTTTCAGTACTGTCATAGTTTGAGAACTATTTATTGCCCTGATTTGCTTTATTCTCTGCCCTGTATTAAAGATCTTGCATGACAGTTGATCCATGAAATCTTCTTTGGTCTTTGCTTAACATTAAAATTTTCCCTTTACTTCTTAATGATAGCAAGTTGTATTTCACTCTATATGGTATTACACATCCCACTCAGCTCAAAATCCCACTTAATAGGCATGCTCACAATATTCAACCTCAATTGTTGCAATATAATTACTGGTTGGTTCTGACAAGCAGGATTTATCTTGGAGATCATGTCACAAACTCCAGTGGAAGGGTGGCCTTCCAAAGTCATGGCTATTCTCAGGTGACTACTGGTCCAGCCCATGACCTATTTTGCACACTTGGTCTTTCCACATGCAAAGTACAACCTCAGACATTCTCAGGTCATCTTGATCAGAAGTGTTTTGGAGACATCAGTCCCTAAAGAAGCAAATGCTATCAAGTATGATAAAGTCCGGTCACTAATAGAGTGACCATCTATTCTTCAGTAAGTGGCAGAGCAGAATCTTAAACCTCTCATTCTCCCCGTGTTATGTCAGAGGCAAGATAATAAGCTGTAGGGGGTGAGCACAGCAGGAATTCTGTAATCAAGCCACAAGAGGGCAGGGAAACACGCCCACTTGCCACCTCAGCCCGGAGAACTTGGTGTGAGCTGTATTTTGATAGCCTTGTTTGTTTCCTCAGCTATCTGAATAGCATACTAATAAGTGTTGTCACAGAAGAAGGCGAAGATGGGATTAAATACCAGGGAAAGTCATTAAAATGAAAGAGTAGGATAAGCCTCACAACTATTTCCAAAGCTTAGCTATTTCCTGTCCAAAGGCAAGTTCCCTTTATTTTGTAAAAGATGAGTGAAATGAAGGAAAAAGCATGCTTGTTCCCTAGGTGCCCTGTATTAGCCAAATCCTGCTAACAGTGAAGAGTTTGATCAGATGAATTACTAGGTGCCTCATAACCCTTTTCTCTTAAATATACAAAACTTATCTAGTTATTTTTAGAGGAGTCCTGTGCATGTTTCTTAGCACACAAAACTCACTACCTCTAACTACAGCAAAACCAACAGGAAAAAACGAAACTGGATTCTTACACGAAAAACTGGCAGAGCCTAGCTACCATGATTGATGGAGTGGCACTTACTGGGAAAAGCTTGACTCTTGACTTCTTATGACCAAACTAGCTAGGTATATGTCATAAGTACCTCACCTTTATTGTGGGAATCTTTTGTTATTTATGAAAAAGTCAATAACACAAGTTTAGTGTCATTAGTAAAGATTATGAATTCCAGAATAGAACCATATCCATTGATTTTTTATGTGTTAATTTTTTAATATTTAATTATAAAATAATTTAAAATAAAATAGAGAAATAATAAACACTCATGAATTCTTCACCCAAAATTAACAGACAGATACTAACAATTTGCTAGATGGATTGCTCCATAGCTGCATTCCCTTAAAAAAAAAAAAAGGAACAATATTTATGGCTACAACTAAAGTCCTCTACCTGTCTCTTTTTCTCATCTCTCCTTTGCTTTCCAAAGGAAACCAGTCCCTACCTTGGTGAATATTATTCCTATTCAAGGAAATGCTTATGCGTGTCTACAGCAAAAACATGGGCATTCTGGATAGCAGAATGGATACACAGACTGATTTATCCATGAAAAGGAATACAATTTAGTAGTCAAATATAGATAAACCTAAAAAAGATCACTAAATGGAAAAAGTAATAAAAGGATGCAAAAAGTATATCACTTATGTAAAATTTAAAAACACATGACATTAATGTAAACCATTTATGAATACCTACATATGTAGCAACAAATGTGGATGTGTTTATTTTTCAGTGCCATGTTAAATATTCCCTTATTTGATGTATGTGCTGTACATAGCTGTTATGTACCCTGATAGGTATTGGGAGGGATCAAACTTGTGTGACTGGGGATCCCTAGTCCACCTTCTAATGTGGATATGGATAGGAAGATTACTGCCATAACTCTGGGCTGACTACTGTCCACATTAGAAAGTGGAAAGTAACATGAAAGATAAAAATTAGTCATTGTATCAGTAAGGTAGCATCTCGCAGAGATTTAAACAAGTCTGGCAAATAATGTAGTATTCAATACCTGTTGCTGATTATTGTTATGCCATTTAATAGATGAGAAAACCGAGGCTTGACTAAATGAAGTAATATATCTCAAATCAGTGTGAGCAAGGGGCAGAGCCAGGATTGAAACCTGCATTTATCTGACTCCAGAGTGAACCTCTTGACTACATCTTATTACACTAATTGGACCTCCTTCCTGTGAAAAAGGAGGGCTTTATTGTTGTCAAAAAAATTAAAATAAATATTTCAGGACTAAAGATAACACTGTAGGGACAGAAATAAGATCAATGGTTGCCCAGGATTGGGGTTGGGGATGGTGAAGTTTGACTACAAACGATTGTGAGAGATTTTTGGTGTTCATGAAAATGTTCTATGTCTTGATTGTGCTGGCATTCATTTGTCAAAACTCATAGAACTGTACATTTAAAAGGACGGATTTTACCATACATAAATTATCCCTCAATAAACTTGACTTTAAAAACAAAAATGGAAAAAAGAAAACCCAACAAACAAAAATCTTAAAAGACTTGTGGATAAATACCTTGTTCCGCGTGCAAAGGCACTTTTCTCTTTTCCACCGTTGACAATTTATTCCCACTAAAAAGTCAGAGGAAAATTTCAGGGAAAAGTCCTAGGTCAGTGCCCACAAAGTCAAATAAAAACTTTATAGTCTGTCTCCACCGCAGCTTCTGTTTGATAAACCAAGTAAGCTGTGCCTGCATTAAGCAAGACCTTTTCTTTTGCTGAAGGTGGCAGGGAGAGGTCATCTGAGAAGCCCTGCAGTGTTATCCAAGGAACCCTTCATGTTGAGTGAGCCTCAGGTGTTCACAGTTACTGCCCTAGAGGAGGGAGGCTCCCCAAGCTCCCAGGATCTCTGAGGCACCTGAGCTGCTCTCTACCAAGACCACCTCTTGGCGCTGTCCCTGCAGATTGCACGTGGGAAAGCATGTGTTTTGAGCCTCTCTAATCTGCAGCCTGACTATCTGAGAGCAGCCCTCGAATCCTGGCAGCTTAGATTCTCTGATGATTACTGGGACAGAGGCAGAAAGACAATGTGGGAAGCAGTTTAATCAAGGCAGTCAAGGAGCCATCACCACAGAATAAAGCCATCTGCTGTGTAGCTCTGGACTTTTGGTCTTCCTCCCTGAAAGCTACATTTCCTTGTGATTCTGGTTTGAGGAGTCACAGCTATTCTCTGAGTCAGTTGTAGAATCCAGCAGGATAAGACATTAACAAGCTTAAAAGGTATTACCTGCCTTGCCTTACCAGGAGGTTTGCAAAGACTGTCGGGGCTTCAGTAGCTCTTGTACTTTCCTGAGGGAATTAGTTAAAATTGCCAAGGTGGAAAGTATTTGATTTAGATTAATCTCACTTTGCCAAGCAGGAGAGCCTCATTACTCTGATTGGCTGACCTAACCATGCTGCCCCTTCTTGCTCCAGGAAGGGGTGAATGGGGGCAGGAAGCTTCTGGTTCATAGCTCTTGATGGATAAGTAACATAGGTCATTATCAGCCTTTTGTGAAACCCATAAATGGCACAGAATGAGCTTGGAGGGCTAAACCAATGGGAGGGGTGGCGAACTATGACATCGCACCATTCTCAGCATGACAAGAAACCCTGAAAAGAAATATGCAAATACCATGTCCTTAGAGTACATTCATTCTTCCCGGGTTCTCTTCAAGTAATGACCAGCTGATGTTTTAGGTCCAGTTAAAACTAGCTGGAAAAAAGCATTCTTTAGAGATGATAAAAGTCTTTATTTGTTGCAAAGAGGAAAACAACTACAACCACAAATCGGACTTCTTATAATTGACTGTAAATGAGTTTGCTGTCCTAGGCTTTATGAACCATTTCTATACTAAAAGTAGAAGGGATGCCCCTTTCAGGGAAAGCAAATTATTGGAAATAGAACCCTAAAATAGTGTTTCTCAAACATGAGGGTGCAATCAAATCATCTGTAGATCTATTAAAATACAGACTCTGACTTAGTAGATGACGATTCTGCATCTCTAACAAACTTTCAAGTGATGAAACTGGTCTAGGGAACATACTGTGAGTAGTAAGGCCCTAAAAGAGATACATAATACATGAACAACTATTTGCAAACTAAAGGCCCTGAACCATGCAAATTATTCAAATTATTCAACATAGCACATATATTCACTGTCAGTTTCCAGTCATATTTTGTTAAGACCTTGTATCAAATTTCTTGCCCTTTTGCTTATCTGAACATCTGCGGACAGCCACCAGGCTGTCTGACACAGCACAAGGAACCTAAAATGGTCTTGGCTGGTCATGGACTCCACATTTACTCTGAGATGTCTTCTTTTGTTGTTGTTGTTGTTTCTGTTGTTGTTCCTGGTCATGAGGACAAATTTACGATGACCTCACTTTCCTAAATGCATACATGCGTTTATGCCATCACTGTTGCTTTTTGCCCCCAAATTAGAATCAGTTTCTCTCCAAATCTTTGAAATGTTTGGCTCTATAGAAATCTATTTTTGATAAAGTGCTATAAAAATAATGTGGTTCTTTTGTCTCAATCCATTGGAACTCTGCTCTATGTGACCCGAACATGGAGTACCCCGATAAAGACATGGACATGAACAATTAAAAACCCCATGAAACTAAAACCACCAATCTTTTGTTTATTTACTAAGCAATAGACAAGCTACGTAAACAGATAACTCTAAAAGATTTTTAAAATTTGTATAAAATTGTTAATAGGTACTATATCCAGGCATAATTATATATTTTAAATAGAAAGAGAAGAGGTGGGTGTTTCTGAAATCTTGAGCAACAACTGGACCCATTTTTAGTGGTTTAGACACACATAATTAGCAGTTTAATTTCCTCTGTGGCTAAGTTAGTCTTAAGATTTCATCTAATAACAGGCACAATTTTATAGCCAGAAGCAAGTTTCCAGAGCCAGCTTCAGCTCAGCACTGCCCTCTGCCGTTCTCCAACCAATTCACACTGCTCTGCTTAGGGTAAAAGCATCAGTATTGCAAATTGCAATTGGGCTGCACAAAAATTAATTGTGAGAGAAATGGAGAAGTATAATTCATTTAAAACTCTCTTTAACGAAGCTTTTATTTTTAGCTGAACAACAACAAAAAGCATGAAAGATTATATTCCTAACCGCCTTTCTTCTAGTCTCTCAGATAATACTCATTATCATATTAGCCTTGAAGCAGGTTTCCCCTTCACACCACTTAGCACAATTAAAGATTATGTTGAATATTTCTATGCAAAGAATGGTCCCAAACAACTGTTGCTCAAAACAGCAGTTGTTACCCTGAAGTAATCAAACTAAGCATGATAAGTTTTATGTCTGGCAAGCCCAATTTTGGCTTTAATTCCCAATCTCTTTATGCAATTATATTTTAATGGGAGAATAAAGTTTCTTCTATGCCTAGAGGGCCAGTCCCTTTGTGTTAACACTGAGTGTGACTGACCATCAAGAGTGGAAATGTGTCCTGAAGGTTCCTGCTAATGAGCTGACAAATGTCAAAGCTGTTCTGTTCCAAGCCTGTCCTCCTAGCCTTCTCTTTTCATCAGGATGGGGAGATTTGACAATTATATCAGTCTTTTTATTCAAAATTCCAAAAGGACTATGTGCGGTGGGCAGAAATGCTATCATTATGTTATAGAAAGTTGTGCTTAAAATAAGAATCTGAAGAATTTACTAGAATATGGAGAAAACAAATGAATATTCTCATTGGAAATGCAAGTAGACTGAAAGCCCAAAAAGCAATGGCAGCCCAGTGCATTGAAGCCACATGACCCGTGTCCTTCTGTGTGTCCTGCGAGCTAGCTCCAACAAGATTGTCCAGGCTGAGATGTTGTAGATAAAAAATCCATGCCACCAAAGCCTTGTACTGGAATTTATAAAATTTTGACTTAGGTGAAGGCTGGGGTTCATATGTCGGCTCTGGTGCTGTATTAGCTCTGTGATTTCATCTGGAGAAACTTACTTCCACTGCCTAAGTCTCGTTTGCTCGTCTGTAACGTCGAAGTGATAACATGACTCATCTAACATGGTTGTTATGAGGTTTCAATTATAATAGATACCTTGTGAACACATGTGGAGATGGGCACCCTAAATTTTCATGGATTCTGAATGGTAGATTCAACAAGATGACTAGGAGAGGGATGCTGGAACAGAGGGAAACAAAGAGCAGACTCATCTCTCTGACAGTAGCTGAGATCCTGGGCTTTCTGGTGTCCAGGCCTGGATTTAAATCCCAGCTCCACCATTTTTGATGACCTTGGAAATGTTCTAAGAACAGACTTGGAACAGAACAGTTTTGGCATTTCTCAGCACCTTAGCAGGTATCTTCAGGCCAGTTTCAAAGGAAACTCAGGGCTCTCATCTGTAAAAGAGGGTTAATGGTGATTCCGGTTCATAGCATTATTGCGAACAACACAAGAAAAGCCATCACCCTGGGACCTTATTCACACGCAGTGTGTCAACAAGTAGGAGATGTTAGTATGGAAGGAAGCTGGTTTGGGGACCCTTGTTGAAATTTCAGCGACAACATTTTGGTTGCCTTTATGTCCTTGCATAGCATAGCTAAATGTTCTAATCATTATTTCTCTTTTTAGTTCATAATAAGATTAACTATATTTCATCTAACAGGTTAATAGTGGCAAAGAGAAATGAGCTGCTTAGGGGAAAAGTCTGATCTGAAGATCCAGAAAATCTGCCAGTGTCTGTAGAGCTGTGTTAGACTCTGTGCCCAGTGGCTAAGGAAGAATCTTTACAGCTGGTTTACAGAATTCATTGGATGCACAACAATGACCTTGACTATTATCACCTCATATTTTCCTCCTCTTTTAAAAGGCAATGACCCAACTAATTTATAGCTCTGATTCTGGGACAACCAAGAAGGAAGTACATTGCTTCAAGCTTTTATCTGGCATCTGGTACCAATGCGACTTAAGGAACAATTAAGAAACCTCCTGGGAGGAAGTGGAGCTGCCCATTTTCCTGCATTGCCTCCTTCACTGTAGTGTATTCCCAGCAGAAAAATAAGAGATGGAGAGAGCCTTTCAGCCTGGCCAAGTTTTAGAGGGCCAACAAATGGTACTTTTCTGTGTGGCCGGAGTTTTAAACCAATTAAGAAACAGATGTGGAACAGACAGATGGAGATCAAAATAATAGCTTTGTGAGAGGTCAGAGCTGAATTGGCAATATGGCATTCGATCTACGCCCATGTGGGCTCTCCGGTACTTCAGCTCAGAAAAAGATAGACATACCAACCAGAGACAGAGCTAAACCATCCACCTCCAACCCCTGACGCCATGTCTGAGGGCAGACCAGCACTAAAGCTCTGCACCCAGGCAGGTGCAGGAAGAGGGAAAGGGAAGGGCTGGAGTCAGGCTTTTCCTGCTGGTTTTAGAACTCTCATCACTCAGATCATCACTCTTCCTCCTGCTGGTATCAATGAGTGAGGGGTGCAGCAAGAGACACCTGTGTTACCCCTAGATCAGGGGTTTACATTTTTATGTGCTATGCCCTCCTTCCAAGTCCAGTGAAGCCTCTGGTCTTCTTCCAAGGATTCATGTTTAAATACAGAAAATAAAATATATAGACTTGCAAAGGAAATCAATTATAACAAAATGCAGTTATCAAAATATTTTTAAAAATTTGAGATACAGTAATACCTGTCTTTCTTTAACACCTTAATAATAATGTCTGGCAGCAGGCCTAATAATGATTATAATTTCAAAGTAGCAATGAGTGTTAGTGATATTTTGAGATATCTGCAACCCCTAAAATGTGATAGAAAAATATGTCTGATTTCTGTTGGCAACATAAACTGCTACATACCACTCTGGTTTGTGGCCCACCTTCATAATGGAAGAAAATGTTAAATTTTGGTTAGAGGTTAGTGAAAATAAAAATGGATTCTTTTTTCTCATTCAAGTTTATGAACATTTAGTGTCTTAGTCAGTTTGGGCTGCTATGACAAAATACAATAGACTGGGTGACTTATAAACAACAGAAATTTATTTCTCAGAGTTCCAGAGCTTGCGACATCTTAAGATCAAATGGCAGGCAAATTTAGTGTCTGGTGTGGGTCTGCTTCCTCGCTCTTCCATGGCCATCTTCTTGCTCTGTCTTCATGTGGTGGAAGGAGCAAGGGATCTCACTGGGGTCTCCTTTTTTTTTGTTTTGAGACAGAGTCTCACTCTGTCACCCAGGCTGGAGCGCAGTGGCACGATCTCGGCTCACTGCAACCTCCGCCTCCCGGGTTCAAGCAGTTCTCCTGCCTCAGCCTCCCGAGTAGCTGGGACTACAGGCATCCGCCACCATGCCTGGCTAATTTTTGTATTTTTAGTAGAGACGGGGTTTCACCACATTGGCTAGGCTGGTCTCAAACTCCTGATGTTGTGATCCACCCACCTCGGCCTCCCAAAGTGCTGGAATTACAGGCGGCCTCTTTTATAAGGATACTGATCCCATTCATAAGGTCTTCACCCTCATGACATAATCATCTCCCAAAGGCCCCACCTCCTTAGACTACCACATTGGGAATTAGGATTTCAATATACGAATCTTGGGGAGACACAAATATTCAGTCTGTAGCATCCAGGTAAAGTATGCCTTAAGAACCACTTGAAATCAGTGGTTCTCAAATTTGAACTTGCATCAGAATCACGTAGAGGGCTTAAGACTACATATTGCTGGGCCCTGTTTCCAGAGCACCTGAATCTGTAGGTCTGGGTTGGAGCCGGAACATGAATATTTCTTACAAGCCTCAGATGATGGTGGCGCCGCTGGTCTAGGAACTGCACTTGGAGAACACTGTTCTAGACGAAAGCCCTCCACGTAGAAGCACTTAGCATGGTGCATGTGTTCTTTCTGGAACAAATCCCTGGCATCTCAGGGATTTCTCACCTGGATTTAGGCCTAGTAGACAGAATCCAGCTGGATATCATTACCATTATTGTCACATTACACACACAATTTCAAAGGCCAGCTCAAGTCTCACCTCTTCCTCACAGCTTTCCTTACGATTTCATGCACAGGGACCTTTCCCATCTCTTAAATCCTCTAAAACTCTTCATTTCTCTATCGAGCCCTTGGGAATCTAGAGTATTGCCTTGCTCATCTTCATTTCCTGTAGGGTATTCCTCTTCCCCTGACCAGAGTGTGTTCCTTATGGATAATTCGTTCCTGTACTAACACTACAATTCTCCAGGATGCCTCGTGCATGGAAGGCTTTGGGATGTCCTTGTTGATTACGTGGTCGTGTGAACCCACAGTTAAGTTCACCCAGTCAATTGTAGTATGGGTCAGTTTTCACTGTTACAACGCATAGTTAAATCTTATTGAGATGTTTACGTTGCAAGTGTCAGAAAACTTACTTTGAGCAAATTAAAATTTTTAATGAGACTTTATGGTTCAAGTTTGTGTGTTTTCTAGTACATTTCAATGCCGAGATTCCTGGCACCATCAAGCTTCTTTTTCCCTATGCTTCACTGTTATGCATTTTGCCCTTCTTCGTGTATTCAATTTTTCCTCAGGCTAGACTCTCATTGTAGTAAAAGAAATGGCCATACCAGCTCTAGAACTCACTCCTCGACTCTAGACTATCCAGAATAAGAGTGGCAGTCTCTTCTTGTAGCTCCCTCTAAGGTATGCAGAAACTTCTCTCTCAGAATTCCTAGTAAATGCTTCTTTACATCTCATTTGTCCAAATTCGGTCACATCCTAAAAGTGAAAATATCGACTAGGGCCAAGGGAAATTTTGAAGTCAAACTCCTCTATTCTTCCATGAACTGGGAGGAAGCAATGCTCGCATTTAATCAGTATGTTGTTACTAATGGGAAAAAAAAGGCAGGGGTTGGGGGGAAATTAATGGATTTTGGAGAATCAAGACTAGCATATATTCACTACAACAGCTTCTAGTTTCTAATTTTATATTTTAAGCTAGCCAACAACTCATGCAATAACAGAGCTAGAAGCTTCCAAAAAAAAAGTACTTTGACCAAACCCATTGCTTCAGAGAGTTATGAACCTAAACTACAAAATAAAGTATCGTCCCCAGGAATGGAGACTTGTTTATTGAAGTCTGAAGATCTAGGATTGAGTAAACCATTGGTCATAAATAGTGGAAGGACTCTGTGTATAAAAGTTCATCACTCTGACCAGAGTCTCTTTATCTTTAGAGTGAGCAAGTGACAATACAGGATTTCTAAGGGTTTCTTCAGTTCTAGGATTGATCTTAATTTAATCCATACATGTAAATGTGTGTGTCTCTGTGTGATGTATGTGTTATGTGTGAGTATGTGTGTGTGTGTATTGAGGAGGGAGGCCTCTTGAATTTTTTCCTATTACTGAAATTTAAACTAATTTCTATTATTCTGTTCTCTATGATGGGTTGTAGATTCTCAGCTAACAATTTTTAAGGAGTTTGTCTTTGCTGTTCAGTTTCCTGAATTGCATCTTAGCCTAGCGTTTGGAGATGCATTTTTCCATTCTTTTCAATTCTTCAGCTCTCACCTTCTTTATAACCTCTTTCCCTACCAGACTCTCTGAAGACAGACAGTTTGAAAATTATTGACACTAAAGTGTAAATGATTAGCTCGTATTAGAAGTGCAACTTTCCCAAGGGCATAAGAAAACGTTAACCCAAAGAGCTGGCCTTTTAACGTGGTATAATGGAAAGAGCAAAGGTTCTGAAGCTGACCAACCTAGCTTCAAATACTGGCTCTGCTCCTGATTAACTGTGTGACTCTGAGTACGTTCCTTCACTGTAGGAGGAAGATGATAAGAGCCTCTGCTCATAGTTCTTTTAAGGAGGTATTTGTGCAGGCCATGCGCAGTGTTTGGCTCATAGAAACGACTCAGTCCATTTTAGTTTTCTTTTCTAACAGTGGAAATTCGGGTATCATTCAGCAGTCAGGGTTGGTTTCTGGGATAACAGGCTTGCTTAGCCCCCTTAGAATCATTTCAAGAAAGTTACTTAACACAATGATTCTTAGAATCATCCTAAGCAAGTTATTAACATATTTACACATTGAGCTAAGCCTAAATCTACTATCCAACTTGTATTCCCTGTCCAGGGTCCTGCCTTTATTCTTCTTGTATGCAAAGTGAACAAGAAAAAACTGCTCCTTAAACAACCAATTTCTCCCCCATTCTCAAGTACTATTAAGTAACGCACACTGAGTTATCTCAACTATCTTAAGCCTATTTTAAATGTAAACATGAAACCCGATGGGAATAGTAGTAGGACAGCTTTATAATTTTACTGTGGATTCCATACTCATGTGGATAGTAACCTCTACTATTTGGTCATCTGCATGACCTCAGCTACCTCTCTCCATCTTGGATCTGTATCCTACATTGAAGACCCCTGCCCTTTTCTATTTCAAATATGTTTAAGGAGGAAGGACATTTCCCTTACTCATAACGTTAACTTGAATTTGTATTAGAAACTCCTTCCAAATAAGGAAACGAAAGTTAGTTGCCCTCTTTGGTGGCCACTAGGAAAGATCTTGACTAGAGTGACCACAGTGGGGTCCCTTTTGTATTTTTCTTTCCATTTTGTTTTTTGTAACACTCTTTTGAGTACAATGTTAGAATTAGTTTATGTTCCTTGACTTGTTAATAAGAATGTCAGCCAGGTGTGCTGGCTCACAACTGTAATCCTAGCAGTTTGGGAGGCCAAGGCGGATGGATTGCCTAAGCTCAGGAGTTTGAGACCAGCCTGGGCAACATGGTGAAACTCCATATCTACTAAAATACAAAAAAATTAGACAGGTGTGGTGGTGGGTCCCTGTAGTCCCAGCTACTCGGGAGGCTGAGGCAGTAGAATTGCTTGAACCTGGGAGGCAGAGGTTGCAGTGAGCCAAGATCAAGTCACTGCACTCCAGCCTGGGTGACAGAGCAAGACTCGGTCTCCAATAAATAAATAAATAAATAAATAAGAATGTCAAGTAAAATGGGATCAGAATCAATACTCCAGCTGAAGTCCAGATAGTTTACAAATGCTGCTTTCCCTTATCACCCTGGCCCATCACTCCAATATAGAAGGAAGTGAGACTGGTCTGGAGAATCTGATCTTCACAAAGTTCTTGTGGTTGTGACACAGAATCTTGTTTTCTCACAGAAGGTTGCAATTTGATAGTTTGATTATTTCTTCAAGTATCTTTCTAGTTCTTGCAGTAAGATATAAAGTTTGGAATTACCGAAAATAATTCTTTCTCTCTTTATTAAATTTTGGCAACTTGTCTGTATTTGCCAGCCTTCAGAGTTTTTCTCTGCACTCTACAAATTTTTATAACGAGGTGGAAAATTCAGTTATCCACAGCTACTGCCTTTCTTCAATGCACAAATTCCAAAGAGATACAAGTTATGTCAGTTCTACCTTTTGAAAGGTTTTCAAAGTTTTCACCTTTTTATCTTTCTAATTTTAATATCTTGGTTTAGCCCTTTGCCATCTCTCACTTCTATTTGTAAAAGCTGATAATTGATCTTTCTCCAACAAAATCTTCCTCAATCAAGTCCATGCTCCACATTTCAGTCAAAATCAAACAAACATCCCAAAACAACATGAGGCCAAAACAGAAAAAAACAAAAACAACAAAAAACAAAATTCACAAACCAAAAAGCACAAATTTTTTAAAAAGCAAGGAATCTAGCAAAACTGGTTATATCATGACCATGCTGTTAACCAACCTTCCTTCCTTCCTTCCTTCCTTTCCTTCCTTCCTTCCTTCCTTCCTTCCTTCCTTCCTTCCTTCCTGCCTCCCTCCTTCCTTTTCCTCCTTCCCCTCTTCTTTCTCTTTCTTTCTTTCTTCTTTTTCTTTCTTTCTCTTTTTCTTGCTTTCTTTCTCTTTCTTTCCTTTTCTTTATTTCTTCTTTTTCCTTTTTCCCTTCCTTCCTTCATTCCTTCCCTCCTTCCTCCTCCTCCTCCTCCTTCTTCTTCTTCCTCTTCTTCTTTCTTTCTCTTTCTTTCTTTCTTTCCTTTTCTTTTCTTTTTTTGTGTGTGTGAGACAGGGTCATCATTGTCACCCAGGCTGGACTGTAGTGGTGCCACGATAGCTCACTGTAGCCTCAAACTCCTGGGCTCAAGGGTTCTTCCTGTGTCAGCCTCCTGGAGAGCCAGGACTTCAGGTGTGCACCATCATACCTGGCTTATTTTTTGTAGAGATGAGCATCTTACTATGTTGCCCAGACTAGTCTCAAACTCCTGGCCTCAGATGATTACCTTGCCTCAGCCTTCCAAAGCACTGGGATTACAGGAATAAGCCACCATGCCTGACCCCTATAAGCTTTCTGTTGTTCCCCTAATGGCTATAGCACAAGGTGCAAACTTCCCAGCATGGCAGGCAACATCCTCAATAGTTAATTCTGTGACCTCATCTTCCACTATCGCTTCTCAGCACCATGGATTTAAGTAAGGCCATTTTCTTCCCACTCACACGATATAATAATACCACACATATTTTTTTCAAATTTCTAAAACAACCAGAGACTACCTCTCTGCTGATCTTTGTGTTCCTGTATCTCTAACACCTGAGGCATGACAGGCCCTAAAACAACAGATCAGGGGATGAAGAACCCAAACTAGATCAATTGTATTATTAAGTCCAACTAGATAAATCCATTTATTTATCTTTTATACTTAAGCAGAGTGGTCTTTCTCACAGACTGGCTTTCTAACTCCCATAACTCGGTGTGATTATTTGATTTGTATTCACCTGGCAGGACTGAGAGATGGTGGAAAAGGAGGAAAGACATAGTCTGGAATGAAAGGGAAGGTATAAATTTATAAATAAATTTTACTGGCTCCACAGTTTCACTCTCGGTTTATCTAAGGACTCGGGAATCACTATCTTGATCTACAGAATGTGTCATTTAGTGAATACAGGAAAAATCTAGATAAGTGAGTGAGCACAGGGGTTGAAAGTGGCCTTTTTCTTTTTGTTCTCCGGTTTAGGAGAAGCCAGGCTGAGACCTGCTCTAACTGCACTGCCTGAGCTAGTCCAGTTGTGTTGCCATCTGCTACCAGGATAACTCATTCTTCCTGCAGATGGTATTCCCTGCTATCGAGGCCGTTGAGGTCAGCTCAGGATCCAGAGAACCACATAAGTCGACCCTGACAGTTCTAACTCTTGGGCAACTCTGGCTTCTCCAAACACAGATGGAAACTAGTAAAACAGGTGCATGTCAAAGTGGTATTAAAGTAGCTTAGCCCCTTTATGTAATAGAGAGTGACCTCATTTTATATTACCTCATTAATCTGCAGATTTTAACATGGTTCGACTTTTGATGTGAAAAAGGCAGAGATTGCTGTGAAGATGATAAAAATGAAATTCCTTTTAGTGTTGGAAGAAGACAGCTTTGGAGATTTCCAAGGGCCTAGAGCCAGGCCAGCCCTTCATCGAACCTTATCTTATCATCTCTCAGAGGCCCAGTAAGAAGAGATCTTTGGCTTCTTTTTTTCACTTCTGTGTAAGCAGACAACTTAGCAGAAAGAGTGTAAGGAGGAGAATTCGCAGTGGGGCAGTGAACCCAAAGGGGTGACCTAGGGGTTTTAGCCTGGAGTTTAGGCGCTCTTGCTCTGTTTACCTTAGAGACAGCACAGAATTGCTTTTTGTTCTCTGCGTGATCCCACTAGGTGCACTGGAAGATCTTTACTTAACTATCTTCAGTCCCACTGAGTGTCTAATTAAGCTTGTTTTCTAGTCTTTCCTCACAGGTTATAGCCCTACCCTTTGGTCCCTGCAGTTGGTATTTCCCTGGATCCTCTCCCAATAGCTCAAGCACAAGTTGGCTCACAAAGCCCTGGCTTCCCCCAGGGTTCACAGGCAGCCTAACATCTCAGTGAGAGAAAGAAAAGAACAGGTGAAAGCAAACAAACGCATACAGGCTGCCATTCAGGGCAACAGCTTCCTGGTGAGGACCTGATCCCTCATGACTCTCCCTTGGCATGGCTTAGCTATTAGGCCGACTGGGATTTTGTCCAGACCTCTCTCCAGGTGAAGCAGCAAGTCCTGCTTCAGGCTGAGGAGGTGCCATTAAGTCATTTTCTTAATGCCTTTCAAACCAGCTCTGAACTATAAATAAACCAAATGCCCAGGAGTAGCCACAATGCTAGCTGTAAAGTTATTTGCATCCTTCTCTAGATCTGAATTCCCCTTATGCCAACTCTCCCTTTTAGAAACCCCACAAGGTTGGCAGGGCCACCACTCCTGCTGCCAATGTCAGTGCATTAGCACTTAGCTTAAGTGAAACGCATACGTTGGGGGGCGGGGGGAGCTCATGGCTTCTTCCTCCTCTCTTTCCTAATGGGAAACACTTCAGATAAAGAATTAACCCTCTAGTATATTGCATATACTTATTATCTAGATTCCATTCTAGACTGCTAGTCCTTGAAAATAGTACTATATTTGCTAAGATTTTGTAGAATGATAACTATGGGCATGTAACTATAATAGCAACAATGAAGAAAATGATGATGAAATATGAATAACTAGCAGTGACAACAACTTAGGGTTCAATGAACACCTGCTACAGGCTTCAGGATAGGTGCACTTTGTATTATGCATGATATGTGTTATTTCGGATCCTCAGAAACCCAGAGAGTCTTCCTAATCTTTAGATGAAGGAAAGGAGGCTTGGGTCCTTTAAGTTACCCATCCGAAGGTCCACGCGGGCAAGTAGGACAGTCTGTCTTACTCCAAAGACAAGTGGCTTTTCTACCCTTCCCAGATTGCCTCTATATTTAATTTCATGTGACAAGAAAAGCCAGAAGGGTTTAATTTTTAAATTCATTCAAAAATTTTAAAGCAGTCTCACTTCTTTTAAATTTCATGGGAAAGCCAGAGAGCCAATAAATTTCAAAATGTGAAATTCAGTGTTGGAAACTAAGACCACCTTCCAGTAGATGAAGGTGGGTTTCTTCACAACCATCATAGGTTAAAAATAGAACATTTAATATTCTCTTAGCTACACTGTCAAAGATATTTACTTTCTATGCAATTCTTTTTTCTTGTAGGCTCTAGAGGTGTCATTGGTAACATAAAGAAGACAACATTCCAAAGGTTTACATGACTTTAAAACTCCATTTTCTCCTCTTGTACAACTTTTTATTGCATTGTGGAAAGAACTGAGTTTCTCTGACTTCACAGATTTTTTTCATAGATTTGGAGATCTGGGGTGTGTGTGTGTGTGTGTGTGTGTGTGTGTGTGTGTGTTAAAAACAAAAGGGAAGGAAGAGCTTTTAAACAAATTATTTGTGTGAACTTGAAAGAAATTTTCATCCACATTTTAATCATAGGCAGAATGAACCTGAATATAACAAGAGAAGATTATTAACTCAGTTACCTATTCAAAAAATTTGAATCAATTAACTGCCCACTGGATCATTTTGCATTTCATCACCTTTGTTTACCAGTATAATAATTTTTTCTTTCTAATTGCTAAGGTTTTATATGGTGCCCAGTTTCTAGAGAAGTCAGAGATCCTAAGCAATATGACATCTAGAGAGAAAGAACCAGTAGGCAAAGGACATTTTCATAAACCCTTGCCTTTATAAAAACAAAAATGTTGACCATGGGTTCACTCATTTGATTTTGTGATTGAAAATATAAATGTTTAATATCTGAAACTGTGGTATGGAAAGAAAATAACTAAAGTCTATTAAATTCTTTTATTAATTGCTTACTATGAGCCAGACATTCTTCTAAGAGCTTGATACATATATTTGTTTCTGCTGAATCTTAACAAAAACTTTATGAATGTCATCAATCCCTATTTTATATGTATATGTATGAAAACTGAGGTATACAGAAGAGTTCAATCACTCATCCAAAGTTACACAAGTTCAGGTCCAGAAAAGGTTGAGATGGGATTTGAACTCAGGTATTTAGGCTCTAGACTCTCTGCATGTAACACTCTTCCATGCGGCAAGTATGCATGGAGCAATGAGAGTGAGTTCAGGTTATCTATCTATCTACCACTCCAAGCCATTAGCAGCAATAGTTTTCCAAAAAAGAACTCAGTTTAATTCTTTGTCCTCACACATCAGAAAGGAACATTCTGATTGCCTTCTGCATATTTTAGCCTTTGGTAACCATCTTCTTAGCATCCTTTTTAAAGCTTTCATGTACCATTTCTTTTAAATATCTACCGGAGTGGGTCTCATTTCACCATGGGCTCAGGAAGACTTACCCATAACACATGCACCAGAGCATACTGCATTGACACCCTGTAAAAAATTACCAGACAGCTTAATCAAGACTGTGGTTCCTTGACAGCCATGGGTGAAAGGGGATGGAGAAGCACTAACTCTCATTTATAATTTAGCAGCATTATTTTATGATGATCACCTCTGCTCTGCTAGGTTTGTCTCACATCCACCTTGCCATTTTCAACAAAAGATGCTTTCCTCCAGTTCTCCTTCTGTTTTCCACTAGGGCATGTTATGTCTTGTCATATCAAGTCATGTTTGATGTGACTTGACATGGGTGCTGTGTAACTCAACCCAATCAATAGATGAATCAAGAACGGCCCTGGTGAGTCTTTCGTGCAAAGCTGGGATCCAGGGTTGCAGACTGCTTTTTGACAGTTGCTATAGTTCTTTGGGTAACCAGCTAATGATGGGGTTAGTGACATCCTCATAACATGTGAGAATGCTCTATTTGTTGTTTTTATTTTCCCCACTATAAGCTGCCTAGTCAGGAAAGCTGCAAATGAAATATCTTTCAATAGTACACACTCTCACTAGCTATATTTTGTACATCTAGGACTGGCAGCAAAACTTGTAGAGCCCAGTGCAAGATGAAAAATAAATGTACACCACTTGGTTCAAAATTATTAAGAATTTCAGGCCTGGTGCGGTGGCTCATGCCTGTAATCCTAGCAATTTGGGAGGCTGAGGCAGGCGGATCACCTGAGGTCAGTGGTTCAAGACCAGCCCCAACATGGCAAAAACCCCATCTCTACTAAAAATACACAAATTAGCCAGGCATAGTGGTGCATGCCTGTTATCTCAGCTACTCGGGATGCTGAGGCAGGAGAATCACTTGAATGGAGGAGGCGGAGGTTGCAGTGAGCCAAGATGGTACCAATGCACTCTAGCCTGGGTGATAGAGTGAGACTCCATCTAAAAAAAAAAAAAAAAGAATTTCAATTTTGAGATGGTAATGTCAGTGCATGGAGCTCTTCTAAGTGTGGGCCCCCGTGTGACTGTCCAGGTCACATTCCCATGAAGGCTGCCCTGTATACATGGCTCACACATGCTGATGGCTCTTGGTGTTGGCATCAGATGCAGGGGTCTTCCTATCTTTAGAAAGTGTACCCTGCATGATAGTGCACATTTTGAGGATGGCCTATCATGCCAGACACAAGAGAGAGAAGAGGAACGTCATTATAACTGCATTCAGGGATATTTCAATCGGTGCTGATTGCTACTTCTCCTTAAAGCACAGCAATTTGCTGCGCAGATTCTGTAGTGGTGGAAACGGCACCCACTGCTATTTCCAACCGCCGCCTACCTCCTTCTCCTCCTTACAACAGTTCCTTTCTTCTGTTTTGGTTTGGTTCATAATGCTTTGAGAAAAGATTACTTCCCTTACATTTTCATATTCCCACTTTTATTCTGAGACAAATCTCGCTGCTTCCTTTTGTTTTATTGGTCCTCTGTAAAATGGCAGCATCAGCATATTACACAATTAATTGGTGCATTTATGGACTCAAAGAACTGACCCCTTTCCTTTGAGCTTTAAGATATGTGTATTTGTGTGTGTGTGTGTCTGTGTGTGTTTTCACATCTACATCCAAACACATTTTTTAAGCAGCAAATATACTAGAACAAATTCATTTGGTATAGAAACACATGGCTTTGAAATTTGTTGAAATTTCTAAAAGTGCAATGGGCTTGAAACAGGAAAAAAATAAGAGGAAAAAATGAAAACAAAAAAGAATTTTAAAATCAAATATGTTCCTCTTCAAACAGGTTGGTATAATGGACCCAAATCTCTTGTTTCAAAACAAGCTAAAGAAAATTGTTTTTAAAATCCGAAAACATTCAGTCTGTGAATAAGATCCTGGATCCTCTCAGAACTGCCAACATTTTAACACCAGCTGGCACCAGAGGCCCTGCTCTGAGGAACTTTGACACAGCAACCCTGTCTTTGGAGATCTGAAAAAAGAAATTACCCAATTAAGATGTAATGGCCCTCCAGCCTTCCCTGACTGTGAATGAGAGGAGGCGTATTTACAATCACAGTGCGCCATAAAATTTTATCCAGTTATATTGAATCAGCAGGGCTAAATTAGCCTAAGCTGTCTTGATGAGGACAGCCACATGTGCTCATGCAAGCGAAGGTGGCAGGAATTAGGACCAGATGGGGTCAACAGTCAGGGAAATTTAGAGCGACGTTCCCTGGGCATGAGGTTAGGGTAAAGGGGTATGGAGATACAATGGGGATGTAGAGTTCACCCAAGAAGGTTATCATCTGTCTACAAAGAGATTCCACTAATCAAAAACAAAGTATTTCTCAAAAAAGAGCATCATTTAGGTGGCATAGGTGTTTTTAAATGTTTTCTAGTAAAAAATTAACACATACTAATTTTTAAAGGTTCATAATGCTTTGAGTGGTTCCAAGATATTTAGTTTTAATCACCTTTTAATTCTACCAGGCTTGCATGGAGAATTTCATTTTTTTAAACCATGAATGTTATTTATATGTATGAAGGCTGAAGGACTAAGTTTCCTTTCTAAGCAAAATCTTCTCTTCCTCCAAAGGTCAGGGATGATGTGAGCAGGTGGTCTAATAATTCCTCAGAACTCTTTTTCTCATTCTTCTTCTCTCTCTTCCTCTTCTGCCTTACCAAGAATGGAGAAATGGTAAGTAGAAACAACACCAAGGCTGCAAAAAGGAGGCTTTCATCCATTTGTTTTTGAAGAGAACAGGAACACAGTTTGCTATGAATACAGTATATTCATGACGCCAAGCCATACACCATCTCCTTCCATTTACTGCTCAGAAGACACAGAGGAGGCCTCACTCTGCCAAGACCAACAGAAGTCACAGCATCTGAAAGGTGAAGAGAGAAGTTCTCCCAGGGGATTGTGATGCCCAGCTGTGTGAGTGTGTGTTTGTGTGTCTGCGTGTGTGTTGGGGCAGGTGAAGAAGAGAGTGTGGAAGTAAAAAGAAGGGTGCAAGAGAAGCACGAGGAGCAGCTCAAACTTGCTCTACTGGAGTTTCAACTCCTCTGCAAGGCTGTCTGTGTTTTACCAATCAGCATTTTAAAATTAAGATTCACTCAACCTCTGTTGTCCAAGACAGTAGCCACACTAAACACATGTGGCTACTGGAAGCTCAAATGTGGTTGGTCCAAATAGATGTGCACTGTTAGTATAAACTACACACCAGATTTTAAAATCTTAGTATGAAAAATAGAATGTACAATATTTCACTAATAATGTTTACACTGATTACATGTTGAAATGATATTGTTTTGGATATATTGGATTAAATAGAATGTATTTTTAAAGTTAATCCCACCTATTTTAAAATACATTTTAATGATGCCATGAGAAAAACTGAAATGATATGCATAGCTTGCATTGTTTTCTACCAGATAGTGCTTCTCTCAATATTTCAGTCTCTGATGGGCGTAGAGGGAGGAGGGTCCGTGTTGGATGCAGAGCTGTGCATCCTCGTCCACATATGTACAATTCTTTGATCTTAGCATCCTGTCCTAATCACCCCAAAACTTCTCACTTGATTACCCCCAGCCCAGGAAGATGTGACACATCCCAGAAAGGACTATCTATGGTTGTCAGTTTCTCCATGTCCTGTAATCCTGCAAAGGAAATATATTTACAAGGCACTTATGCCTGGCAGCTCTCTTATCTTTCTTAAAATATGGGTGAGGGACTGGTTCTGTGATTGAGCACAAAATGAGAGCCGTTCTTTTATGCCATCTTCCAAGCAGGTGGTATTATGCGCCAGGCTATTTATGCAGCAATTCTAGAGCCCAAACAGGAAAAGAGAAAAAAAATGAAAAAAAAGAAAAATCTTTACTGAAAGTCCTTGATTTCCTTCAGGAGTATACAGCAAAAAAAAAAAAAAAAGACATTTGGTATTAGCAGTAGTAGTTCATTCTCTGAATCTTTTGTAATTAAAGCTATCTTTAAATATAAAAAGTGATTAGTAGTATCTTGTATTTGTAAAACTCTTTACGATTTAAAAAGAATATCTTCAGTTATTCTCTGATCTCTCATGGTGACTCTGTGATTTGAAGGATTTTATTCCTTTTTGCAAATGAGGAAACAGAAGCTGCCTGAGTTACTGAGTTAATGGTAAGCAAGGAGAAGCAGCCTAATAATGAAACTATGATTCTAATTGTATATTCCCCTCAGCTCTTTTTACACTTATGGCTTGGTTGCTCTCAATTAAAGGAACTTAAAGGTGTTCTTCTCCTCAAACTCTATAAGATTCATAAGAAACCAATAAACTCTTTGGAGGGGCACACAGATCACTAAAGTCCGTTGTCATAGCTGTGTCACTTGAAATCAGTTGATTTCATCCATAACTGTGGATATGGTATGGGTTTGATGACCAGAAAAGGCTGTGAACAAACTGAGGGTCGCAAATGTTAATGAGCATTAGAATCACCTGGAGGACTTGTTGACATACAAAGCCCTGTGCCCCATCTCTACAGTTTCTGATTCTGTAGATCTGGAGTGGGTCTGATAATTTGCATCTCTAACTAGTTACCAGTTGATGCTGATGCTGCTGGTTCAGGGGCCACATGTGGAGAACCACTGTGTTAGGATGCTAATTACATGGCAGAGATTCATGGGGACAGAGGGCACATAAGTGCTGTGACAGCAAGAAATCAATGAAAATGGGCGTTTTGAAGCTGAGCTAGGTTTTCTTGAATGACTTTTTGGGATCAGGATACCTCATATTAGTGAATTTCTGGGATATAGGCTATTTAAGAAATTAGAGCAGAAGGCGATAGAAGGTAGGCAGTAGAGATAAAAGGCAGACAAGAGACAGTGAGAAAAAGAGTGAGAGAGAAAGTGAGAAAAAGAAACAGAGAGACAGAGAGAGGGAGACAGAGGTGGACAATAATTTAAGACAAAGAACCTTTCATAGCCAACTTACCAGATAAGAATAGAAGAGCAAATCAATACCACAGTTTCTTGTTGTACACATATTAAGAATAATCAAACAATAAAAAGGTCATTAGTTAGCTATTTAAATGTTTACAATGTTTCCCCTATGAAGGGGAATGGTCATTTATCATCGGTTGAAGTCATTTAAAAAGTCTAAATACACAGTTACCCAAGTTGTCAATGCAGGCAGAATCTCTTGCCTCTAAATTGGGGCCAAGCAATAGGATTTCAAAACTTTGTTAAAAAATATAAAACTGTGAAAGCAGATTACTTTTCAAGGAATGCAATCAACTACAGGTATTTTTACCTATGACATAAATATAAATGTTAATGAAATTGATCACTCAACTGTCCCCGTCTCAACCTCCCGGGGAAGGGGAGGGGAACACTTCCCATTCTTTTGAAATGTCCTCTTCCTATGCTTGCTTCTTTTCCTCACATTCGTTCATTTGTTTACTGTATGTAATTCTAAGTTTAAAAAATGTTATGGAATGACAAGTATTATGTAGCAATGGTCAAAAATTAAATTACCCAAAGTACATTAACAAAAACCCTTGCTTTAAGAAAATCACTCTCCTATTTCAAATGTGGGATAAATGAAATTTTCAACCAAATGGTTTCTGAGGCATTAAGTTGTTCGTAGGGACACAGTGAAACAGTTTGATAATTATAAAGCAGTGTGTCACTTCAGAGAGTAATTTTTCGTTTAAGAGAGAGAGCCCAAGAAGCCAGTTTTCACAGGAAGTGCTTTCCGATTCGGTGGTTGTGGGCATGGAAGTAAAGTGTTGTCTGGCTCCTGGTTGTCATAAATACATACCTGAATACACATTGCCCACACTTGCACGGTCTCAGCACAATTTTGGAATAGGCCTCCTTTTTGCCCTGCTCAGTTAAAAGTTGGAAAGAGTGCAGCCGTAGAAAGCTATGGCTTGCACATTTTTTTTTATGGGTAAAATTTATAGAGTAATGTATCTACTTTTAGCATGACTATTGTTAAACCTGGAGATCAAGCAAAGTGACACTGAGTATATTGCTTTATCAATTGGATTCGTTCGAGTGAAAAATGCTGATCAGGCCATGTCTATCCCTTGGGTGCAGAAACCCTACTTCAACTCTAGAATGGTCGATACATAAAAGTCAAATTCATTATAATTTGTAGCTTTTTTTTTTTCTTGAAGAAGCACGCAGTTCTCAGTACATCAATATCAACTCTTAAATCCACATCGGATGGAGAGGGTACAGCACAGTAATTCAATCTCTTTACACTTAATATGGTCAGGAAGGGAGAATGAAAACAGCCTCTTGTAAAATGATGGAAAAAACAGGATGCAATCACTCTGATGGAGCGGTGCAAAGGAGTCATTTTACACCATCCGTTACCAGGGCAACAAAATACAGTGAGCCCTATACATCTAACAGGTGACATTTTAGCTAAGAAATTGCTTCTTTGGTATTTTTTCTGTCTATGAAAAACAATGTTACCAGCGTTTTCACTTGTCATGTACGATAGGGCAACATATTCCTGCTGACAGACCATAATGGAAAAATAGAGGAGTTAAATAGTATTACAGTCTAAGTTTTTGGATACATGTTAATATGCTCTTTAAAGAGATTTCAAACACTTTCTAACACCCCGGAGACTCAAGGGACTGAAATCTCTGCACACATCTCTGCATACCACTTGGAGTTTAGATACGGAAAAAGTACTTTGTTTCCAGAATGTGGTGTAAAGTCCTAGACAGACTTTTAAGAAAAGTAATTAATATAATTGTCTCTTGTCATAAGGCCCCCTAGCTCTGCAAATTCATTACTATATCCCTACAGGTCTTTCTTAAAGAAGAAGAAAAGTAAGAAAATGATATTTTCATAGCAGAATAGTGTTCTTTCCTGTTTATCCCCAAGGTAATCTGATATTGAAAAAATAAGAGACAGAGAAATGAGGTTTTCCAAGAGACGGTTAAACTGTGTTACAGAATGCAATGTCAATGTTTTCTTAAGTACCTGGAGAAGATGATCATCCCTCCCTCTCCAAAATAGTCATGCAGAATGCTTCAGAAAATCCTGCATTAGTGTCTCTCTTTGGATTTCGTTTACTGCCCATCTAAGGAATTTTTATTGGGCCAAAGCTACTCTAGTTCTTCTAGGCTTCGATTCCAAAGGGGAATATTCAAATTTGTGGCTGGATCATTATTTTGCCTTCTCATGATGTTCTGTTGGAGCCAATGATGTACAATAATAGATTTGAGAATTAGGAGAGAGTTTAGAGAATGACTGTCCAAAATTTCATCTGCATAGATCAGTAAAGTGGTATCCAAGGAGGCCAGAGAGAGAGACAAATGAGACTAATCCCGTAATGCTGGAGCCAGTGCTCATTCAATCACTGTGATTAATTGTAATTACCACAATAACTAATTTCAATTACTTAAATATCATTCCAATATTCATTGAGCACCTGCTACATACCCAGACTTCCGGGATATAGAATTAAATAAAGCACAATCACAGCCTGCTGGGTACCCACAATCAGGTGGGAGTGGGCTTATAAATACAGTGGGGTTATAAATACAGTGGGCTGAGTGATCTGCTGCTGAGTGATCAACTGAAGATACACCCAAAGGCAATGTGGAAGACAGAGTTAGGAAAGTTCTTGTTTAAAACAAAGGTTATATATTGTGAGCATTCAAAACTAATCCCGCCCCTCACCATTAGGCTCAAATAGGAAGTCACATATAAACCAATACATCTGTGTCAAGAGCCAGAAATCTCTTTTTAAAAATTTTTATTGGGCTAAAAACTACATTAAAAGTTTGCCATCTTAACCATTTTTGAATGCACAGTTCAGTGGTGTTAAGTATGTCCACATTGTTGTGAAACAGATCTCCATAATTTTTCATCTTGTGAATCTGAGACTCTATACCCAACTCTCTTCCCCTTCCTGCTCCCCTCAGTCCCTGGTAATCACCATTCTACTTTCTGTTTGTATGAATTTGACTAGTTTAGATATCTCATAGAAACAGAATCATACAGTATTTGTCGTTCTGTGACTGGCTTATTTCACTTAGCACAATGTCTTAAAGGTTCATTCCTGTTGTAGCATATGACAGAATTTCCTTCCTTTTTAAGGCTAAATAACCTTTCATTCTATGCATATCCTGCATTTTGTTTATTCATCCATCCATCCATGAATAATTGGGTTGCTTCTCTGCAGCTCTTCATTATTGTGAATAGTTCTGCTAAGAACGTGGATGTGCAAAGGGAACAGATAAACCGTAACACAGAGAAAGGCCAGGCATCACAAGGGGAAGTTCAGAAAAGGAGAAAAATTAAAAAAAAAAAAAAAAATTAAAGCGTGTGTGTATATGTGTGTGTGTGTGTGTGTGTGTGTATGTAGGTAAGGGAGATAAAATGCCAAGGTGATTGCTTTAAGAATACTTGTCTAATTTCAAATTTGAAATAAATAAAATTACCTGAATTTCACCACTTAGGGTCCCATTAAATAAGGTAATAAATACTAAAAAACTGAGGTAAAAACATTCAGTAAAAAAGGACAAGAAATGGTAAAATGACAGAGGCAATGTGAAAAGCAAGGAAGTCATAACCTAATGGGGGAAAAGAAAAAAACAAACAAAAAACTGGAGCGTTTTAGATAAAACTTCAAACTTCAATTTTGCCCTCTGTGGGTATTGTTGAAAAATCACCAGTGTTAGTTGCTGAACATGATGTGACTAAGATACTACTTATTATGGTATGCATGATTAGAAATAAGACAAATTGTGTGTGTGTATGTGTGTGTGTGTGTAAAGCAGGGTGAGAAAAAGTCAATTCAATGCCACAGTATGAATTTCGAATTATACAGAGGTGATAGAGAGACAGAAATGGAGGATTTACAGTTTTGGCTGAAACTAGAGAAACAGCTACATGTGATTACAAATCACATTAGATATAATAAGGCCAAATTAGACAACTACACAAATTTATTCTTAAAAATTAGAAATAATTAAATACAAAGAAGGAATTATACTATTTTCACGCAATTTTTATATGATGTTTCTATTATTGTTTGGAATGTTCTTTCCCATTCATTTATTTTAAGTAGCTGATATGATTTATGAAGTCTTCCTCGTGTGGTGAAAAGCATCATGCCATCAGACTATATAAAGGTTTTTGTAACCACAGTATCCACAGGGCTAATGATCTCTGCTACCTGGGTTCTAAGGTGTCCATGGAGGTGGTAGCTCTTGGGACAGTTTGTGTCCTGTTTAGAGTCACACCTTGTTACAGAAAGACTGATAGAATTGACGAGTGTTTGAATAAGCTCCACAACAGTGTGCTGATGTAAAAGAAATACATAATACACTATGGCAAACAAATGGGAAGTAATTTTCCCCCAGGTTTGTAAATAAGAGTCTGAGAGACCAGAACTCATGTCCCCTAAATTTTAAACTATGCCAGTCATTTATTTTTTATCTTTAATACAAGATTTAGAAGATTCAAGTTTAAAAACCTGAATGATTGCATTAAAACAAACAAAAACAGACAAAAGTACCCTAAAATGACAATAAAAAGACTTTAATGAGAGATTGTTCCCTAAACAGGCCTTGGAATAAGTAGATAAATGCTAAAATGATTGCTATCATGTAACAAGTATATCTAAAACTTTTATAAAATTAAAAATATCAGGCCAGACGTGGTGGCTCAAGGTTATAATCCCAGCACTTTGGGAGGCCAAGGTGGGCAGATCACTTGAGGCCAGCTATTCGAAACCAGCCTGGCCAACATGGTGAAACCACATGTATTTTTGGCTTCTGTTAAAAAAAAAAAAAAATTAACCTGGTGTATTAGTCCGTTTTCACACTGCTGATAAATACATACCAGAGACTGGGCAATTTACCAAAGGAAGAGCTTTAGAAAACTTATAGTTCTACATGGCTAGGGAGGCCTCATAATCATGGTGGAAAGTGAAAGGCACTCCTTACATGGCAGTGGCAAGACACAGAATGAGAGTCAAGTGAAACGGGTTTCCCCTTATAAAACCATCAGATCTCATGAGACTTATTCACTACCCCAAGAACAGTATGGGAGAAAATGCCCCATGATGCAATTATCTCCCACAGTGTCCCTCTCACAACACATGAGAATTATGGGAATACAATTCAAAATGAGATCTGGGCAGGACACAGAGCCAAACCATATTATTCTGCCCCTGGCCCTTCCCAAATCTCATGTCCTCACATTTCAAAACCAATCATGCCTTCCCAAAAGTACCCCAAAGTCTTCACTCATTTCAGCATTAACTCAAAAGTCTGTAGTCCAAAGTCTCACCTGAGAGAAGGCAAGTCACTTCCATCTATGAGCCTGTAAAATCAAAAGCAAGTTAGTTACTTCCTAGATACAATGGGGGTATGGCACTGGGTAAATACAGCTGTTCCAAATGGGAGGAATTGGCCAAAACAAAGGGGCTACAGGCCCTATGCAAGTCTGAAATCCAGTAGGGCAGTCAAATCTTAAAGCTCCAAAATGATCTCCTTTGACTCCATGTCTCACATCTAGTTACATCAATGCAAGAGGGGAGGTTAAATGGTCTTGGGCAGCTCCACCCCTGTGGCTTTGCAGGGTACAGCCTCCCTCTTGGCTGCTTTCACAGGCTGGCATTGAGTGTCTGCGACTTTTCCAGGCACATGGTATAAGCTATCAGTGGATCTGCCATTCTGGGTTCTGGAGGACGGTGGCTTTCTTCTCACAGCTACACTAGGCAGTGTCCCAATGGGGACTCTGTGTGGGGGCACCCACCAGATATTTGCCTTCTGCACTGCCCTAGCAGAGGTTCTCCATGAGGGCCTCACTCCTACAGCAAATGTCTGCCTGGACATCCAGGTGTTTCTATACATCCTCTGAAATCTAGGCAGAGATTCCCAAACCTCAATTTTTGATTTCTGTGCATCTGTAGGCTCAATACCACATGGAGGCTGCCAGTCTTGGGGCTTGCACCCTCTTAAGCCATGGCCTAAGATGTACGTTGGCCCCTTTTAGCAATGGCTGGAGTGGTTGGGATGCAGGGCACCAAGTCCCTAGACTGCACACAGCAGAGGGACCCTGGGCCTGGCCCACAAAACCAGGTTTTCATCCTAAGCCTCCAGGCCTGTGATGGGATGGGCTGCCACAAAGGTCTCTGACATGCCCCGGAGACATCTTCCCCCATTGTCTCGGTGATTAACATTCCTCTTTTCAGTATTTATGCACATTTCTGCAGACATCTTGAGTTTCTCCTCAGAAAATGGGATTTTCTTTTCTATCACAGTCAGGGTACAAATTTTCCAAACTTTTATGCTCTGTTTCTGTTTTAAAACTGAATGGCTTTAACAGAACCCAAGTCACCTCTTGAATGCTTTGCTGCTTAGAAATTTCTTCTGCCAGATACCCTACATCATCTCTCTCAAGTTCAAAGTTTCACAACTCTCTAGGGCAGAAGCAAAATGCCTTCGGTCTCTTTGCCAAAACATAACATGAGTCACCTTTGCTTCATTTCCCAACAAGTTCCTCATCTCCATCTGAGACCACCTCAGCCTGGATTTCATTGTCCATATCATTATCAGCTTTTGGTCAAAGTTATTAAAGAAATCTCTAGGGAGTTCCACACTGTCCCATATTTTCCTGTCTTCTTCTGAGCCTTCCAAACTGTTCCAACCTCTGTATGTTACCCAGTTCCAATGTTGCTTCCACATTTTGGGGTATCTTTTCAGCAACACCCCATCCCAGTACCAATTTACTGTATTAGTCCATTTTCATGCTGCTGATAAAGATACCTGAGACTGGGCAATTTAAAAAAGAAAGAGGTTTAATGGGCTTCTAGTTCCACGTGGCTAGGGAGGCCTCACAATCATGGTGGAAGGTGAAAGGCACTTCTTACATGGTGGCACAAAAGAGAAAATGAGAACCAAGCAAAAGGGGTTTCCCCTTATAAAACCATCAGATCTTGTGAGACCTATTCAATACCACAGGAACAGTATGGGAGAAACTGCCCCATGATTCAGTGATCTCCCACCAGGTCCCTCTCACAGCACGTGGGAATTATGTGAATACAATTCAAGATGAGACTTGGGTGGGGACACAAAGTCATACCATATCACCAGGCATGGCAGCATGCACCTGTAGTCCCAGCTACTAGGGAGGCTGAGGCATAAGAACTGTTTGAACCCAGGAGGTGGAGGTTGCAGTGAGCTGAGATAGCACCACTGTGTTCCAACCTGGGCAACAGAGCAAGACTTTGTCTCAAAAAAAAAAAAAATATATATATATATATATATATATATATGTCAGAAGTAATTTTTCATATTTGCATTCAGTTGATGTACAGAATTTTTTTCCAGCTTTAGTTTTCATAGTAAAACATTTGACCTTTATTTGTCATTATGAATTCTTTGTAAATATTACTTTTCATGTCTGTAATATTCCATTAACTGGGTGGATAATAATTTCTTTAATTTGTACTCTATTATTGGCTATTTAGGTTTATATTTTATCTTTTTCGTATTAAAAATAATGCTGTGGCAAGGTGTGAGGTTTATTATTTTAGTTTGATTTTTTGATAGCAAACTGAAGCTCTTAATTATATTAATACAGTTAAACTGTTTATGCTTTCCTCTATGATGAAAGTTTGCCACCATCTTAAAACTGTAATAAGAAGACACTGCTTTTTCATTATAGTTTTAAAACATTGAGGTTCTTCTTTTTCTTTTACTCTCTAACAAATCTGTAAATTTTCATGAATCTTGTGAAGTATGTATTTACATAATATTGTTTTCCTAAATATGCAATCAATTCTTCAATAATGGAACTATCGAACAATAATTTTTTCCTACAGATTCATGACATCACTTTATATAATGTATATACAGTAGATATTAGCACACCCTAGGGGCTTTTTCTGAGCAAAGTAGTTGCACTTTCAAGAGCCACCAATCTATTAAAATCTAGTAGGAAAAAATTCAGAATGAGATAACGTAGTTTCACATGTTAAGACGAGAACCTTATTTAATAAGAATCATAATGATCCCTCATCTAGTTTTGTTAAAATTTTTTTCATATTTTCCTGAGTAAGCATTAAGCTGATGAAACATTAATTTTACAAAATGTATTTGTAAACTCTAGTGATAAGGAGCATCTCATCCTCAGGTTTAATTTTAATTTTAATTTTAATTTCTTCAGATGTAATTCATTCACAATCCTCTCAGGAATCTCAAGAGTAATTATAGATACAGTATTAATCACATATTGTGGGTATAAATGGTGTTATAGAAAATGTAATCTATAAAATAACCACAGTAAATTGTGCCATGAGATGTAGATAAATGTAACCACTGTTACTGTCATGGTACTGGTACCAAAACAGAGATATAGACCAATGGAACAGAACCGAGTCCTCAGAAATAATACCACACATCTACAGCCATCTGATCTTTGACAAACCTGAGAGAAACAAGAAATGGGGAAAGGATTCCCTATTTAATAAATGGTGCTGGGAAAATTGGCTAGCCATAAGTAGAAAGCTGAAACTGGATCCTTTCCTTACTCCTTATACGAAAATTAATTCAAGATTGATTAGAGACTTAAATGTTAGACCTAATACCATAAAAACCCTAGAGGAAACCCTAGGTAGTACCATTCAGGACATAGGCATGGGCAAAGACTTCATGTCTAAAACACCAAAAGCAACGGCAGCAAAAGCCAAATTTGACAAATGGGACCTAATTAAACTAAAGAGCTTCTGCACAGCAAAAGAAACTACCATCAGAGTGAACAGGCAACCTACAGAATGGGAGAAAATTTTTGCAATCTACTCATCTGACAAAGGGCTAATATCCAGAACCTACAAAGAACTCAAATTTACAAGGAAGAAACAAACAACCCCATCAAAAAGTGGGCAAAGGATATGAACAGACAGTTCTCAAAAGAAAATATTCATACAGACAACAGACACATGAAAAAATGCTCATCATCACTGGCCATCAGAGAAATGCAAATCAAAACCACAATGAGATATCATCTCACACCAGTTAGAATGGCAATCATTAAAAAGTTAGGAAACAACAGTTGCTGGAGAGGATGTGGAGAAATAGGAACACTTTTACACTGTTGGTGGGATTGTAAACTAGTTCAACCACTATGGAAAACAGTATGGCGATTCCTCAAGGATCTAGAACTAGATGTACCATATGACCCAGCCATCCCATTACTGGGTATATACCCAAAGGATTATAAATCCTGCTGCTATAAAGACACATGCACACGTATGTTTATTGCGGCACTATTCACAATAGCAAAGACTTGGAATCAACCCAAATGTCCATCAGTGACAGACTGGATTAAGAAAATGTGGCACATATACACCATGGAATACTATGCAGCCATAAAAAAGGATGAGTTTGTGCCCTTTATAGGGACATGGATGCAACTGGAAACCATCATTCTTAGCAAACTATCACAAGAACAGAAAACCAAACACTGCATGTTCTCACTCATAGGTGGGAACTGAACAATGAGATCACTTGGACTCGGGAAGGGGAACATCACACACCGGGGCCTATCATGGGGAGGGGGGAGGGGGGAGGGATTGCATTGGGAGTTATACCCGATGTAAATGACGAGTTGATGGGTGCTGACGAGTTGATGGGTGCAGCACACCAACATGGCACAAGTATACATATGTAACAAACCTGCACGTTATGCACATGTACCCTAGAACTTAAAGTATAATAATAATAAATAAATAAATAAATAAATAAAGTAACCACTGTTAATTTGAACACAAGATGCCCAGTAGAGTAGGGAGAGCAGGGTGCCATTTATTATTCTTCAGAGGGCTTTTGGTTTCTCAAATGAGAGTTGTGAGAAAAGTAAAAAGTGTTGCAGTTAGAAAGCAAGATGATGCAAGAAGGGAGAGAGTCCTAAAATAAAATTTAATTTCTGAAACTTTGTAAAAAGTTTAATAACCGATTTCTTGACTTTTCCATTTTCTGAGGAAGAAAAAGCAGCAATCATCATGGAGGAAAACCTGAGAGCACAAGTTTGTAGCCTACAATTGGTAAATTAGAAATATATAAAAGTAAAATGGTATATCAGCAAAAATATATTTTTGTGTTGACATTTTAATTTTCACAAAATATATGAAGAATATAAGTTCTACATTTAAAGAGCAAGACAATCTTAGTCATATTAATGATGATAAACACTAAATGATGATTTAAACTTTGAGAAACATTTATTTACTCTCCTATACCACTTTCTTTTCTGTCCAATTTCAACTACTTAAAAAATTCCTATACATTAGATTATAAGTACAGATGGATGAATCTCTGGGGACTATTTTAATAACCTCCTTTATACTAGTGTCCCTAACACTATTGTCATTTGCCTCCTTGTAATCATCCTCTATTATGCTAACAGAATTATTTATGATTTGCAGATCAGTCATCATTTCTTTTATTCTACAGAACAAAGTCTGAATTCTTTGGCTTCAAGTGCAATTTGACTATTCCCTAATTTCTCACTTTGATCTCCAGTTCCTGGAAACCTCGTGTTCAGTGAACAGGAATTTCTAAACTCAGAACCTTTGCTTATCCTTCTACCTGGATTGCTATTCTGCAAACCTATGCTCCTGAAGAATTGCTGATGGGATGTAAATTTTTTTTAAAAAAGTCATCTAATAGTGCATTAGAAATAGACATAAGCAAAGAAATACCAACCTTGCCAAATAAGCTGACCCCAAAGTACAAGGACAGTGAAAAAAGAGTCAAGTCAGCTTAACCCCAACTGGCATTTACAAGATTCACAATACGGTTTGCAATGCACTTGGAAAGAAACCAACCGGCTTTAAGATAATTAAGTGCTACCATCAAGGAAGGATTATGCAGGTGCCAAATAAGGTTGTCTGGGACACCAAATCCCTTCCTATCTTTTAATGCTGTAAAAATAATGAAGAACTTGAAGAAATATGGCCTTAATCCTATTTGTGATACTCTAATTCTGACTGAAAAAAGACTTAAGACAGTAACCTAGGTGGAGTAAAGACAGCAAACAACAAAAGAGTCACACGTTCGTTTAATACGTAAATCCAAAAATTTCTTGAGCACTCAAGACCTTTTCTTTCTTCCTCTAGTCTCCAGTTCTTGTCAAGTAAGTACAGACAATAAATCATGTAGTTGCACATCCACATTGTCTTGCCTCTTCTGCAAAAAAGTACTATACACCAAGAAGGAAAATGCATGCCCTTCTTTCTGGCATGAGAAATGAGAAAGATCTTGTTGGCATGTTCTTACCAATGCCCAGGAGGGCTGGGTCGACCCAGCAGGGTAAGTGTAGTAAAGCCAACCCCTACTACCTCATCCTTAAAGTCCAGCTCAAAAACCATTTCCACTCTGTTTTGTTTGTTTTTTTTTTTTTTTTTTCCAAATTTGTCCTTGATTTTCCAGACAGATTTTAATTAATTGTCATTTTTTTCTGTAGAACTTTATGCAAACCCACAACATAATATTTTGCATTGTAGCCATACCCACATAAAAACCCACAACTGTTTGAATTCATTAAGGTTGGGGGTTTAGAGTTTCATCTTTTATAGTTCCAAAGCCTTGAGGATAGTCTGTATTAGAAAAATGTTTCTTTCAATGAATTGTTAAATTAAGCTATGAAGCCACAGTTTCCTAAGTCACATTGAAGTCTCTTTATTCTTGAAGTTTACTTCAATAGTTTCATGAAACCTTCCCTTTCCCTACAGCTTGTGACCAGTGATCTTTTTTCTCTAAACTCCCATTGAATTTATTCTTAGTATCTTATAGTTTGCAGTGTAATTATTTCTCACATATTAATTCTCACTTTCTTGATAGATAATTGGATTCTTGAAGATGGAATCACATTTTATCCTAAGAAATGTCTAATATAATACTGACACCTGGGAAGTATTCAGTAAATGCTTGTGTATTTAGGTCAATACCCTGGTTTTCACTCAGTATATTAATATCTGGTATATTAATTTTAATAGTAACAATGAAAAACCTACATCAAAGTCAGATGTAATGTAATTCCGAATCGCTTCCTCTCCTGGCATCATGGTTAAGACCAAACATCTGGAATTTGGCTGATGTTGATGTGAAGCACATCTCTGTCCCTTATTATCAATGTGATCTTGAAATTAATCTCTTTAAACTTCACTTTCCTCAGGCAAAAAATGAAGATAATAAAAGCCCCTGCAACATAGGGTTGTTGCATGGATTGAGATCATGTATATAAAGTACATAGTACAATGCCTAGCACAGATATATGTTTCATAGTAGATATTATTATTGCAATCTTTAAGAAAAATAATTTATCACCCCACGGAATTTTAAGTTGATATTTAAGTTGTTTACAATATTTTTTATTTAAAATATCCCCCACCCTAAGAAAATACATGCAAATGAATGAAGGAATACTATTGGATATAGTTATTTTATATACTTTTTTTATTTTAAAAATTATGTAAAAGGAGTAATAGTGATGTAAGGAATTCCAAAAGTCCATGCCTCCATAAAAGCAACCACAACAGCAAAAAAAAAAAAAAAGAAAAAGAAAGAAAAAAAAAACTGGCAAAAATTTAAAGATCAACTTTATCGGAACCCTGGAAACTAACCAAAACCTTGCAGCAACGTAGGCAGAGCTGATTCCACAAAAATGACCAAATATCATTGAGAAGAGCAAGATTTGTCCCATTTTCACTTACCCTAGTCCCATCACCAGTTCAGTGGTAATCTTGAAAATTATACCAGTTCACTGGTAGTCTTGAAAATTACAGCCCACATTTCTGATACTTATTCTGAAGGAGCAAAAAGATATCATTTACAAATAAATGTTCATAGTAGATCCAGCTGTGGACCCCCTGGAAGACCTGTTCAAATGGCCTGTCTTTATCTTGGCTAACTTGGATTTCATCCAGCTAAAATCACTACCTTTTGGGCATTGGCCCAAAACCTTTATAATTAAATATTTTAGTGGCTACTACTTGAAGCAAACGATAGCTGTTGGGGCAAACAATAGACTAACCAAAAATCTTGGGAAGAAAAACTAGACAATGATATACTTGAGGGGAATGAAGGCTTTGAAAAGCTCTGACATATCAATTAGAATCTAGAGCCACATGCATGCCCAGGGCTGTTCACATTCCCAAGAAATTCCTGAAAAGGCCATAATCTCTCACCTCTTCTGGCTTTGAGTCTCTGCACAAGCAGAATGAAAGCTGATAAAGAGTTATAAAACACAATACTAATGGCCAAAGACATGCTCTAAAACACACAGAGCCCCTCTGTAAACACTGGAAGATTCTTTTTGTTTTGGTTCTGGGCATTTAAGAAAATATCTATCCAATCATTAGTTAACCATTAAGCTAGTGAAACAGATACTTCAGTGGCCATGTACAACAAAGAATACTGAGTTTACAAAAGTAGTTTAGAAAAGTTACAAAACAAACAAAAATAATAAAAATAACTACCGAATGCAGCAACAACAAACCCTGGGGTTAGAGGGAACTCTGATTTCCAGAGGTTGCCACATTAGAATATTAAAATGTTCAGTTTTAAACAAAACTTATGAGGCATGATAAAGAATGAGAAAATATGACTCATATGCAGAAACAAAGCAATCAATAGAAGCATTCTCAGAGAAAGCTCATACATTGTGTTTACCAGGCAAATATTTTAAACCATCTACTTAAAAATGTTCAAGAGTTAAAGAAAAATTTGTCTAAAGAACTAGAAAAAAGCATGAAAATGACATATCAGAAGGGACACAAATTATAAAAAGTAACCAAATAGACATTCTAGAATTGAAAACTACAACAACTAAAATGAAAAATACATCTAAGAAGACTTGAGCAGACAGCAGAGTCACTGAGATTGAAAATAGGTCAATGTAGACAATCTAGTGTGAGAAAAAGAAAGAAAAGAGAATAAAGGAAGTGAACAGAGCCTAAGAGACCTGTGGGACTCCATGTAATGTATACAGATATGCATAATGGAAGTCCAGAAGGAGGAGAGAGAGAGAGAGAGAGAGACAGACAGGAGACAGGAGGGCAAAAATGATATTTGAAAAAATAGTGGCTAAAAACTTCTAAAATTTGTTGAAAAAATATTAATCTACACATGTAAGAAGCTAAACAAACTAAGAAGTATAAATTCAGAGACACACCTGAGAAACATCATAATCAAACTGTTGAAAGGCAAAGACAAAAAAAAAAAAATCCTGAAAAAAGTGAAAGAAGTGACTCATCATGAACAAAGGCTCTTTGGGAAGAGTAACAGCTAATTTATCATCAGGAACAATGGAGCACAGGAGGCAATGGAATAATGAATTCAAAGTGCAGAGAGAAAAATATTGTCAATGAAAAATTCCATAGTTAGCAAAGATATACTTCAAAAATGAAGGAGAAAGTAATATATTACCAAATTTTAAAATGAGAGTTTATCACATGCAGATCTGCCCTACAAGAAATGCTTTAGTCCTTCATGCTGAAATAAAAGGACACAAGAAAATATCTTTATATGAATAAATAAAGAACATCAGTAAATGTAAATATTTAGGTAATATAAAAGCCAGCATTATGTATTTTTATTTGTAACTCCTCTTTCTTCTTATTTAAAAGAAAATTGCATAAAACTAATATAAACCTATCTATTAATGGGCACATATGTACAAAGATGTAATTTGTGGCAAAAATAGAGCAAAGATGAGGGGAGGGGACAGTGTTATATAATATATTGTATACTTTTTTTTTAGATGGAGTCCTGCTCTGTCACCCAGCTGGAGTGCAATGGTGACATCACAGCTCACTGCAACCTCCACTTCCTGGGTTCAAGCAATTCTCCTGCCTCAGCCTCCTGAGTAGCTGGGACTACAGGCACGTGCCACCACACCTAGCTAATTTTTGTATTTTTAGTAGAGTTGGGGTTTTACCATGTTGGCCAGGATGGTCTTGATATCCTGACCTCATGATCTGCCCACTTGGCTTCCCAAAGTGCTGGATTAGAGGTGTGAGCCACCTCACCCAGCCTATTATATACAATTGAAATTGATTTAATATTAATCTGAGCTCTGAATCTAGATATTATAAATTAAGATGTCATTTTAATCCCCAGGCAATCATTAAGAAAAAAAAAAGTAGTAAAAAAACAAGAGAATTAAAAAAGCACACTAGACGATATTCATTTAGCACAGAAAAGAAGTATTGGAGGAAGTGAGGAATATAAAAGATATACGACAAAAAAGAAAACAAATGGCAAAATGGCAGAAGTACATCTTTATAGACTGCATAAAGAAAATGTGGTACATATAAACCGTGGAATACTATGCATCCATTAAAAAAGAACAAGATCATGTCCTTTGCAGGGACATGGATGGAGAGCTGGAGACCATTATCCTTAGAAAACCAATGCAGGAACAGAAAACCAAATACTACATTTTCTCACTTACAGGGAGAGCTAAATGATGGGAACACTGGACAGAGAGAGAGACACAGCACACACTGGGGCCTATCAGAGGGTGAAGGGTGTTAGAAGCGAGAGGATCAGGAAAAGTAGTGGGTACTAGGCTTAATACCTGGTGACAAAATAATCTATACAACAAATCTCCATGACACAAGTTTACCTATGTAACAAACTTGCACGTGTACCCCTTAAAATAAAGGTTAAGAAAAATAATCACATGTAAATTGATTAAGAGTTTCCATCAAATGCAAAGGTTGGAACAATAAATTTTTTAATAAAACAAACATAAACCAAGTGTATGCTCTCTATGAGAGAATTAACAATAGATTCAAAGGCACAAATACGCTTCCTGTGAAAAGATGGAAAAATATATTCTATACAAACAATAACCAAAAGTGAGCTGGAGTGACTATACTAACACCAGACAGAATACACTTTAAGTAAAAAACTGTTACAAGAAACAAAGGACTTTATATAATGTTAAAAGGGTTAATATATAATATAACAATTATAAACATACACACATCTAACAACAGAGCCTCAAAATACATGGAGAAACACTAACAGAATTGAAAGGATAAAGCTCAACAATAATGGTGGGGACTGCAATGTTCCACTTTCAATAATAGAAACAACAACTAGATAGAAGATCAATGATGCAACAGGAGACTTGCACAACACTATAAGCCAAGTAGACCTAACAGACAATTATAAAATACGTTATTCATCAACAGCAAATAAACAATATTCTCAAGTGCACATGGAGCATTCTCAGGGTAGAATATGTATTAAGCCACGGCCAGGCACAGTGGCTCACGCCTGTAATCCCAGCCCTTTGGGAGGCCGAGGCAGGTGGATCATGAGGTCAGCAGATCGAGACCATCCTGGCTAACAAGGTGAAACCCCATCTCTACTAAAAAAAAAAAAATTAGCCAGGCATGGTGGTGGGCGCCTGTAGTCCCAGCTACTAGGGAGGCTGAGGCAGGAAAATGGTGTGAACCCAGGAGGTGGAGGTTGCAGTGAGCCGAGATCGCGCCACTGCACTCCAGCCTGGGCGACAGAGCAAAACTCCATCTCCAAAAAAAAAAAAAAAAAAAAAAAAAAAAAGAATATATATTAAGCCACAAAATGTTTCAATACTTTTTAAAAGATTAAAATAATAAAAATATGCCCTGGGCGCAGAGGCTCATGCCTGTAATCCCAGCACTTTGGGAGGTCGAGGTGGGTGGATCACGAGGTAAGAAGATTGAGACCATCCTGGCTAACACAGTGAAATCCTGTCTCTTCTAAAAATACAAAAAATTAGCCAGGCGTGGTGGCAGGCACCTGTAGTCCCAGCTACTCGGGAGGCTGAGGCAGGAGAATCGCTTGAACCCGGGAGGCAGAGGTTACAGTGAGCTGAGATCATGCCACTGCACTCCAGCCTGGGCGACAGAGTGAGACTCATCTCAAAAAAAGAAAAAAACTGCTCTGTGACTACATGTAACTAAACCATAAAGCAATAACAGAAAGAAATGTCAAAAATTCACAAATATGTTCAAATTAAACATCGCACTCCTAAATAATCAATGAATTAAAAAAATTACAAGAGCAAACAGAAAATACTTTGGAATGAGCAAAAACTAAAACAAAACATGCTAAAACTTAGGAGATGCAGTAAAATCAGTGCTCAGACAGAAATTTATAGCTGTGAATACCTACATTAAAAAAGAAATAAGATACCAAATCAATAACCTAATTTCTTATCCTAAGAAACTAGAACAGCAAACAAAACCCAAAAGAAAAAAAGAAAGGAATAATAAAAATTCCAACTAAGACAAACAGAAGAGTCCAAAAAAAAAAAAAAAAATACAGAGAATCAATGAAATCAACTCTAGTAATGTTACTATTTTCAAATTGAAGAAAAGAGTTCTTTAAAATCAGGAAGGAGACAATGTCAAATGCAGTAGAAATTGGCCAAGGTGTGAAAACAGAAATACAAATTGAACATTGTGGACAAAAATATAGTTATTTAATGTTGACTCCTTGATCTATATTGAAAGGTAAATATAAAGAACTAAGATAGGTTCCTTCTGGAAGGACAAAGATCAAAGGAAACAAATAGACAAAGTTTTATACCGTATGACATCAAGCAGTGATAGCTGAAAGAAACTGCTAACTTTTAACATGGGTCTGATTTCAGGGGACGTTGTAGAGTCTAGAAGAATACCAACTAGAATCACACCACCACAGAAAGCTTCAAAGGTGCCAAAGGAAGCCCACGTCATTAAACCACTCCCCACATTACTATGATAGATATTGAATGGACCTACAGTGGAGGACTAATATAGTCCCACAATGTCAGATGTCTGGATGATTTAAGGAATGGGAACAAAATGAGTCGATTTTTAGTGTCCATAGATAAGGGAATCCAAAAATCCTTGGTTCCTCAAATTTGTTGCCTCTCTTACAGACACTGAGCAGTGAAAATAATCATTACGTTGAGGTCTCTTCTCTCTAATATCTCCTGTGAAAAATTGTGGACAGGGAGACCATAAAAGCAACCTCTCCCTGTGTCCTGAGACTAAAGACCACATGGCTTGGACTTCTTTCCTGCCCAAGTGTGCAAAGAACTCTAGAGACAGGTGTATACTGAATGAGTTCTCTTGTTTTTAAAGCACCAGTAACTCTACTTTTATAATTTTCCTCCATCCCTCGACTTCTCTAAGAATCACCAAAACAATAAATACAACAATTGTGTGCCACTTTCACTGATGAAACTGGCAGGATTTAAAAATATACACACATATTATACAGATTTGGTAAGTGTGCCTAAAAGCAGCCACTCTCAGTATAATGCTAGTTCAAATAAATATTTATATGCGCTTTTTGTTGAATAAAATAAATTAAGAGTAGTGTGGCCTCAAAACTACAATACTTCCTGAAGTAGGAAATTATTCTGAGGAAACAGTAATGTTGTCAAAAAAGATTTGTGTTAAAGATTTGTGTTTCCAATAATAGCAAAAACTATCAAAAAAACTAAAATCCAATGGGATATTCTTAAATATGCCCTACAGAAAAGGGAATAAATGTTCACTATAAAATTCTTTGCATTTTTAGGTATATAAAATAGTTTAAATTTGAAATACTCTAAATTGTCTCTTTTCTTTCTCCCCGGTGGCAATTAAGACCATAAATTCTGAGTTTTATAATGTAATACATATAATTTATAATAGTAACTTATACATAATATTTGTAATTTGAATTATTTTAACTAATTTTCATGTAATAAACTAACTTGGTTTGTTATATTCAAAATTGTATTTTTGAGATCTAATCATGGACAAAGACTCTGTCCTATGACCAAAACTTTAGTAGGGCACCTTTGAGTCATCTGCTTGGCTAGGTCCTACCTGGGTTTCCCTCTCTGATCTTGTAGAATCCGGTTGAAGCAAGAATCCTGCCATGTCAGTTTAGTGAAAACCCTCCAACCTTGGTATCTCGCCACTCTTATTACCTGATATCACCCTGGTTTGCTTTCAACAAGAATTTTGTTGGGTCTTTCTAGCAAAAGTTCCCTTACCCCTGATGTTTTCCTTACTAATTTTTCATCCACTGATGCCCATCCTGTTCCTTGGCTATAAATCCCTACTTGTCCCATGTTTGAATATTCCCTTTCTCTGTCCATCCTTGGCAACCAGTGGTTTTTATCACATTTAAGAACTTTGGCCAGGCTTTTGGGGCTATACTAATGAGTCGGTTGTCATTTCATTTCATTTCATTTCATTTCATTTCATTTCATTTCATTCATTTTTTTGAGACAGAGTTGTGCTCCTGTTGCCCAGGCTAGAGTGCAATGGCGGGATCTCGGCTCACTGCAATCTCTGTCTCCCAGGTTCAAGTGATTCCCCTGTCTCAGCCTCCTTAGTAGCTGGGGTTACAGGTGCCCACCACCACACCCAGCTAATTTTTGTATTTTTAGTAGAGACGGGGTTTCACCATGTTGGTCATGTTGGTCTGGAACTCCTGGCCTCAGGTTATCCGCCCACCTCAGCTGCCTAAAGTGCTGGGATTACAGGCGAGAGCCACCGTGCCTGGCAGACTCTGTTGTTTTATTTCACTTCTATAGTTGTCAGTCTTTGATTCTGTGCTAAAATATATAAAATTTGCTATATATAAAACTATATATGCAATTTTTATATAAAATTTATCAAATATATATTTCATATATATTTATATATGTATATATAGAGAGACATAGAGAGAGAAAGAAAAGAGAGAGAGCGAGAGTCCCTTTGGGTTTCCTCTGTGAATTTTGTACATATAAAACCTTTACTCATTTTCCTTTCTTGTCTTTTTATTTATTTTTAGTGTTTAGTATATGCTTTTGTTATCTCTGATCCTTCGTATGTTGTGTATTTTGCAAATATATTCTACCAATATTCTTGAGCCTTTATATTTTGATTATATCAGCTTTTCTTTATTTTATAGAAGTTTTAACCTCTGATTTGATTAAATTTATTCATCTTTCATATAAAATTTTTGTTTTTTGAAACTCATTTTCAAAATTCTTCATGAACTCAAGTTCATAAACATAATTCTTTTACATTTCCTTCTAATAATTTTAAGTTTTGTTTTACATATTTAGTCCTTTAAACCACCTAAATATACATAGTAAATCAGCCCTCTAATTATATCATCTAAACTGTCTACATAGTATTTTTTTTGTTTGTTTGCTCACTCTGTTGGTTTTTGTTGAGAGAAATGTTAAAATCTTCTACTATTATTGGGAATTTCTTTCTTTAATTCAGTCAGCTATTTATGTAGTTCAAGTCTTTCTGTTAGGTGCATGTAAGTTAATGATTCTTACATCATCTTGTAGAAATGCTTCCTTCTAACATTATGTGGTGTTCCTTTTCATTCTTGATAAAACTTTTGGAAAGTATTATTCCTCCACCCATTTATTTTAGTTAATATTTGCCCAATATATTTTTCCATTTGCTTTGCTTTCAAACTAATTATTTGTTTGTTTGTTCATTTATGTATGTATGTATGTTTTCATGAAATTTTTATTTACTATGCTTCAACAACTGTCCTAAGTGCTTTACAAGTATCTCCTCAATCTTACATCATTGTTTGTAAGTAACTTTTGTAAATGGCATATAGGTGAATTGTATTTCTTTAATTCAATCTGATACTCTGCTTTATAATATATAATTGTAATCTCTGTATAGATATTGTGATATTGACAATAGGGGACTCATTTCTACCATTGCATTCTGGGGTTTTGATACTATATCTCTGAATTTTTCTTTTTTATTGCTTTCTACTGGAATAATCATTTTGTCTTTATTCTCTTCTATCCCAGCTAATTCAAAATACATAGATGGTAGTTCCATTTCTTAATTTAACAATTCAAGGTATATATAAATCTTTTAAAACATTCCCTACATTGGGAGGATTCAGCATATTATGAGTCCCTTCTCTTCCAAGTTGATGTGTGAAGCTTCAGCTCCAGCCCTCCCATGCTCTTCTGGTGCCAGTATATTACTCAGGCTTCACTAATCAGATCTTCCATTGCAAGTCTTCAATTCAGAAGAAACCAGAGGGAGAGTGATATGGTTTGGCTGTGTCCCCACCCAAATCTCATCTTGAATTGTAGCTCCCATAATTCCCATGTGTTGTGGGAGGGACCCCATGGGAGTTAATTGAGTGAATCATGGGGGTGGTTTCCCCCATACTGTTCTCATGGTAGTGAATAAGTCTCACAAGAGCTGATGGTTTTATGAGGGGAAACCCCTTTCACTTGGTTCTCATTTTCTGTCTTGCCACCATATAAGATGTGCCTTTCGCCTTCTGCCACGATTGTGAGGCCTCCCAGCCACATGGAACTATGAGTCCATTAAACCTCTTTTCTTTATAAATTACTCAGTCTCAGGTATGTCTTTATCAGCAGTGTGAAAATGGTGTGACTAATACAGTAAATTGGTATCAGTAGAGAAGAGTACTGCTGTAAAGATTTTAAAAAATGTGGAAGTGACTTTGAAACTGGGTAACAGGTAGAGGTTGGAACAATTTGGAGGGCTCAGAAGAAGACAGGAAAATATGAGACAGTTTGAAACTTCGTAGAGACTTGTTGAATGACTTTGGCCAAAATGCTGATAATGATGTGAACAATGAAATCCAGGCTGAGGTGGTTTCAGATGTAGATGAGGAACTTGTTGGGAACTGAGGCAAAGGTGACTCTTGTTATGTTTTAGCAAAGACTGGCAGTATTTTGCCCCTGTCCTAGAGATTTGTGGAACTTTGAACTTGAGAGAGATGATTTAGGGTGTCTGGTGGAGGAAATTTCTAAGCAGCAAAGCATTCAAAAGGTGACCTGGGTGCTGTTAAAAGCAGTTTTAAAAGAGAAACAGAGCATAAACGTTTGGAAAATTTCCACCCTGATGATGTGATAGAAAACAAAAAACCATTTTTGGAGGAGAAATTCAAGCCAGCTGCAGAAATTTCCATAAATAATAGGAGCCAAATGTGAATCACCAAGAAAATGAGGAAAATGTCTCTAGGGTATGTCTGGGACCTTTGCAGCAGCACCTCCTATCACAGACCCGAGGGCTTAGGAGGAAAAGATGGTTTCCTGGGCCAGGTGTCAGGCCCCACTGCTCTGTGCAGCCTAGGGACTTCGTGCTCTGCATCCCACTCCCTCCATCCATTGATTAAAAAGGCCAAAGTACCGCCTGGGCCATGGCTTCAGAGGGTGCAAGCCCCAAGCCTTGGCAGCTTCCACAAGGTGTTGAGCCTGTGGGTACACAGAAGTCAAGACTTGAGGTTTGGGAACCTCTGCCTAGATTTCAGAGGATGTATAGAAATGCCTGGATGTCCAGGCAGACATTTGCTGCAGGAATGGGTTGCTCATGGAGAACCTCTGCTAGGGCAGTGAAGAAGGAAAATATGGGGTACAAGCCCCCACACAGAGTCCCTACTGGGATACCACCTAGTGCAGCTGTGAGAAGAGGGCTACCATCCTCCAGACCAAGAATGATAGATCCACCAACAGCTTGCACTGTGCACCTGGAAAAACCACAGATACTCAACATCAGACTGTGAAAGCAGCCAGGAGGGAGTCTATACCCTGCAAAGCCATAGAGGCAGAGCTGCCCAAGGCTGTGGGAACCCACTTCTTGCATCAGCAGGATCTGGATGTGAGACATGGAGTCAAAGGAGATCATTTTGGAGTTTTAAGATTTGACTGCCCTGCTGGATTTCAGACTTGCATGGGGCCTGCAACCCCTTTGTTTTGGCCAATTTCTCTCATTTGATATGGCTGTAGTTACCTAATGCCTGTACCCCGATTGAATCTAGGAAGTAACTAACTTGCTTTTGATTTTACAGGCTCATAGGTGGAAGGGTCTTGCCTTGTCTCATCTGGATGAGAACTGCGGACTTTTGAGTTAATGCTGAAATGATTGAAGACTTTGGGGTACTGTTGGGAAGGCACGATTGGCTTTGAAATGTGAAGACATGTGATTTGGGAGGGTCTGGGGGAGAATGATATGGTTTGGCTGTGTCCCCACTCAAATCTCATCTCGATTTATAGCTCCCATAATTCTCACGTGTTGTGCGAGGGACCCACTGGGAGTTAACTGAATCATGGGGCTTGTTTCCCATACTGCTCTCGTGGTAGTGAGTAAGTTTCATGAGATCTGATGGTTTTCTAAGGTGAAACCCCTTTTGCTTGGTTCTCATTTTCTCACTTGCCACTGCCAGTAAGTGGCCACCACCACTTTCTGCCATGATCGTGAGGCCTCCCCAGCCACAAGGAACTGTGAATCCATTACAGCTCTTTTTCTTTATAAATTACCCAGTCTCGGGTATGTGTTTATCAGCAGTGTGAAAAGAGACTAATACAGAGAGAATGATCTCTTAAGGTATCTATCTTTTGTCAAAGCATGCTGCAAAGTTAACTGGCAAAAACTTCCGAAGACTCCTTTTAGGATAATTAGCTGGAACTGTGGGGGCAAGTGGCAGGAGCTGTGATGGCTTAGGAGGAGTAGCCTGGCGATGGCATTTGGTCCTCTGTTCATAATTGCAAAGCTTTAAAACTGGATTTCTTTGCTCTTGCAGAGTCTATAAGTGATTTGGTATTCTTCAATAAATTCATTCTCTAATCTAACTATCTGGTATCTGGGGTAAGTTTTTCTTTACAATTACAAACCTTATTTTATATATATATATTTATATAATTATTAACCTGCATAGTTGGCTATATATTCTATAATTATTAACCTGTGTAATTATATCATTATAATTATATATTTTTTCCAGTGAAATTTGAAGTAATTTAGTATATCTACCTGTTGTTTATTGAATCAGCTTTCCTCTACCAGGGAATATTTTACAGTATCGATATACACAAGGTAGCAGTGAACTTCCTTGAACACTTCTCCTTTAACACATATGCATGAGACTTTATTTTTAATTCCTTTAAGGTTATACACCTAGGAAAGGAAGTCTGTGTGAAAGCTTATGCACATATTCAGATTTACTGAAGAATGCCAAACAGTTCTCCAATGTTCATTCACACCAGCAGTGAGACACCAGCAGAACACAGTTCCTGTTTCTCTACACCCTTGCCAACATGGGATCCAATTTTCCAATAGCATACCTGTAACACAGTATCTTATGGTGGTCCCAGATTACATTTTCCTGATGACTAATGAGATTTAACATCTTTTTATACATTTAATTGCCATTTAGTTTTCTACTTAAGTATATTTCCTGTTCATATTATTTTCAATTTGGTTGTATGTTGACTTGTATAAACCCTTTATGTAACCTTATTACATATATATTTATATTTATATAATTATTAACCGGTATAGTATACATAACCTTTATGAATTACATAACCTTTTTAAGTAATACATAACCTTTATGTATTAAAGATACAAATCCTTTTTTGGTTATCTAGATTACCATGTCCTTCCTTCCTCTCTCTCTTTTTCTGTCTCTTTCCCTTCCTTCCTGCCTTCCTTCCTCCCTCCCTCCCTTCCTCCTTTCCCTCCCTCCCTCCCTCCCTCCTTCCCTGCCTCTCTTCCTTCCTTCTCTCTTTCTTCTCTCTTTTTCTCTTTCGCTTCCAAACAATTCATCTTTTGTTTTGTTTAGATTCCTTTTTTTTTTTTTTTTTTTTTTTTTTTTTTTGAGACGGAGCTTCACTCTCGTCACCCAGGCTGGAGTGCAGTGGCACAATCTCGGCTCACCGCAACCTCCACCTCCCGGGTTCAAGCAATTCTCCTGCCTCAGCCTCCCGAGTAGCTGGAACTACAGGTGCCTGCCACCGCACCCGGCTAATTTCTGTAGTTTTTAGTAGAGACGGGATTTCGCCATCTTGGCCAGGCTGGCGTCAAACTCCTGACCTCGCGGTCCACCCGCCTCGGCCTCCCAAAGTGCTGGGATTACAGGCGTGAGCCACCGCACCCGGCCTGTTAAGATTTCTTTCGTAGAGAATTTTCCAACTTCGATGTAAGTAAATATGAGTTATTTTCCTTCAAGCTATCAGCTATTTTTTATTAAAAAAGTCTCCCTACTGCAATGTCATAAATATATTCTTTTTCCTTAAAATTGCCTTTTTTTTTTTTTTTTTTTTCACAAACAGGTCATTGATCCACATGAAATTATTTTTTTATGTGGTGAAACAAGGTTTAGTTTTTGTTTCCATTTTTATAACGAATTTTATCAGTACCAGTTATGGAACAGTACATCTTCATTCTTAATTATATTAAATATACCAATTTTTATCATACATCAAGAACCTCTCTTCAGTTCTAATTCATTAGAATATTTATCAGTCCCTAAACCAATACCACATTATGTTAATCAAAAAGCTTTCTAATAATCCTTAGAGTTGAACAATTCTATTCATCACATTGTTCTTTGTTTGTTTACCTTAGGCCCTTTGCACTAGTGTTTAAATTTTGGAATCAATTTGACAAGTGAATAGGATTAAGGCCCTCTGCATTAAAAATAGCTTCATGCAGAGTTCAGCTTTCCGGCCCTTCCAGCCCCAACAAGATGCCAGACAAGGAACCTGCTGTGCCTTGATCTTGGACTCCCAGCCTCCAAAACTATAAAACATAGTTTTCTGTTCTTTATAAATTTCCCAGTCTCAGGTATTTTGTTATAGCAGCACAAATGGGCTACAAACTTTATTCCTAATTTCCTTGAGTTCTATTTAAAACACAGCAAATAAGTGTTAATGTTTATCAACTGCTTTTTCTGAATTTATTAACATGATCAGAGAGTTTGCTTTATTCTGCTAATGTATGCATTATAGTAATATTTCTACTGTTCAGTCAATTTGGCAATGACATATTTTAAGATACATGGTCTATTTAGTTTTCTAGTACATTATAGTATTTTTTTCTCATCTACCTTCATAGGTAAGATGGCCTTATAATTTCCCTTTTTTATATATTCTTCTCTGCTATTCAGGTTTCAGTATTTCCATAAACTGAACAGAAATATTTCCTCTTTTTCTATTTGTTCATCATTTGTAACCATTTATCTCATATTGGAATTATCACTTCTTGAAATGTTTGGCAGAATATCTGAGGCCAATTTTTGTTTGTTTGGTGGCAGGGTGCATACTTTAAAATACTGATTTGATTTGTTTAATTGTTGTAAGCCTAATCATGTTTACTGCTTGCTCTGAGCCAGTTATGGCAAATCATGCTTATGTTAGATAATTGTGCATCTTTGTATTTTATATATTTATTATCACAAAGTTATTTATAACATTCCTTTATGATTTTCTTCTTCTCTGCATTATTTAGACTTATACCTAATTTTTATCCTTAATATCACTTCTTCTCATTCTATTTTCTTATACTCTGTGCTAATTCTTTTCGCTAACTTTTTGAATGGTAGGATGATCTCATAAATTTTTAGATTTTCTTCTTTTCAAATAAAATCCTTTATGGCTATGACCTTATCTCTAAGTTTGATTTTCATTGAATCCCTCAAGCTTTGATATGTAATTGTTAACTGGTTAACATTGTTAAATATTATATATTTTATATTAAATTAAATATTTGTGTTAAATATTTATAACTGTTAAATATTTAAATATTTTATAGTTTCTATTATAATTTATTTTTGACTAATCATTATTTCCAATATAATTTTAAGGTTCCAAGTGTCGCCTTTTCTCTTCATCTGCGGTAGACAATATTTAAGTGCTATGTAGCATCCCTCTTATTCTAATAACATTTTGTGCCTTTCCTTCCATTTTGTTTGATATTAATTTAACTCTACCAGGCTTTGTATTTTGTGAATTGTTTGCTTGGCATGTATTCTTTCCCCTTTAACCTGACCCTTTCTGTGTTCTTATCCTTTGTATGTGTCTCTCATGAACTGCATTTAGCAACATTTTTATGTATGTGTATATGCTTATCCACTTCAAAATATCTGCATTTTAACTGCTGAGTTAAAAGACATTGATAAACTGATACTGTTAGATTCATTTCTATCATTTTTATTTAGTGTTTTCCTATGCACCATGTATTTCCTATGCTTTTCCTCATAACCTGCCTTTTAGTAATTTTTTAAATTTCTTGTACTTTTTTGTTTTTTCATCTAATGTCAGCTGTAGTTTAGAAATTATACTAATATATAATCTATAGTATATAGTAATTATATATAATATACTATATAGTATATAATACAATATATACTAATATACTATATAGTATATATAATATAGATTAAATTTATATAAATATAAACGTATTTTATATAAATATATAATATATAAACAAATTTTATATAACATATAAACATATAAATATATATTAAATCATGTATGCTTAATTAACGTACACTGAAATTAGTCAATATACTTAATGCCGGGTGAGGTGTCAGAGCCCCAGCACTGGAAAGTGGTTGACTTGCAGGTTGTTAAGAAAGATTTACCAATGGCAGTATAGGTTTGAAAAAGGAAAGTTTTATTAGAAAGAAAGAACGCTGCCTAAGAGTGCAGCGGGGTGCCTTAGCAATAGGACTGAGTGCACCACACCAAGGTGCATTTTTCATAGGGGTATTTATGGATATTAATGTGGGAGCTAAAGGGTAATTTAGACCGTATTAGCCATGTAGATCATGATAATGATTACATTTGTAGACATTTTGGTGCCTTAATGTCAGCAAGGATTGCATGATAAGTTTTGATATGCATGCATTCCAGAGATTCATAGAAATTCTAGTTACTTCTAAGTTTTTGAGAAGGAAACCTGGAACCAGATGCCTACTTTAGATAACAGGGAAGTCTAATTGCTTCTGAATTCCTCAGATAAAGACTTTTGTCTCTGGATGGCCTGCTTAAATTCTAAACAATATAAGAATCTAAAGTTTTTATCTTCATCTACTCTGGTCATAAATGATTTGTTTGATATTTCAGTTCTATCTTAATAACCTTCAAGTTAGTCAATATTATCACTTTATATAAAGTTTATTAGACTTGACAGTTTCTTAAAAATTAATTCTTCTTTGTGGATCACTTTCTTCCTGAAATATATATTTTAGGTAATTTTTAAGTCTACCATTAATAATTTATCCCAGTGTATGTTTGTCTGAAAATGATTTTATTTGGCCTTGTTTTGTCTTAAAAATCTAGCTGGATATGGAATTTGGATTATAAACCATTCCCCTGTAGATTTGGTATAATTACAAAACCCTTTTGCTAGTTTCACTGAAGTTTAGATGCCTATTTTTTGGCTAACTGTTGCTCTTTGGGAAAATCTCTTTCTGGTATTACCTTTCAGATTGTCTCTCTGTGTTACAGTGAGATTGAGCCTAGGGGCACATTCACTTTTATTACACTCAGGACTAACTGTGCTGTTCAAATATGCTCATTCATGCTTTTTTCTTCAACTTTGGAAAATAATTATATTACTATTCCCCCTTCTCTCTGTTTCATCTGCTAAGAAATTTCATTAACATGTATTGGACCTTCTCTATGTTTCCTTCTTATATGTTAATCTCTCTTTTATTTGTTTATTTTTCATCCTGTTTCTTCTCTGTGCTCTGCCTTCTGAATAATTTCCTAAGCACTGTGTGCCTGTTCACAAATTCTTCGTTCAGTTGTGCTTAAACCGCTGTTTAAACTATTCATTGAAATTTTATTCCATAACTTATGTTTTCCCACTTCTGAAAATAGTTTGTGCTTTGTCCGTGGAGTCATATGTCTTTCTATGTTTTTATCCACTTTCATAACATTCATCTTTTTACATACATTTACTTTATAGTCTTTATTATGTGATATTTTATGGGTTTAATTGTGCTATTTGCTCTGATTACTTTCTTTTGTTTAAAGTGAATTTTAAAAGATCTTTTATGATGTAGATAGTGAGCTCATCTTTAGCAGGGTTATACCAGGTAAGATCTTATTAAGCATGTTAGGGTGTAGCTATCCAGAGTATTTCTAGATTTAATTGTTATGGATGGTCCAAGGGTATTATAAGCCCAAGACAGTTTAGATGGTTTAATTTCTCTTAGATTGTAGATTCCACATTAAGACTTTTTATTAGGCCCTTGGTTATAAAATACTATGGGAGACTTCCCTCTTGTCTCTTCCCAAGTAGAACCCTAGCATGACAAACTTCCTCAATGCCTTTCTGAGACAGCGATGGGTGGTCTTAAAGCTCCTCTTTTCTACCAAGGGTACATTCACTCAAAGACCTCAGCTCTGTTTTCCATTCAAAGTCTCCATCTTTTCTGACCAGGTCCTCATCTCCTGTCTCCTTGTAGCAGATTAATGTTCAGAAACCACGTCCTGCTTCACTGGATTGCTTCTAAAATACTGTGCTTATCCTCGGACTCAGTTCAATTTCTTTTGTTTTTGGCCTCTGGAGATAATCCTACTTATGAGTTCTATTATGTATTTTAAAAAATGTTTGCTGTGTTTATCTGAAATACATTGTTGTTTTATTATTGTGTTTTTAAAATATTATCTAGCATTAACTCAAATACATAAAATTATTGTTATTTTTAGTCAACAATTAATTAGATTTGTAAACATTTTCCAAATGTCCATGCTTATCATTGTTTTAAAATCCCATGTCTTCCCTAGTCTTTTTTGCAAAGTATATTCATTATTTTTAAATCTTATAGTTTGTACGAAATCTATTCTTTTAGGTATGAAAAACAAGTAGTCATTATTTTGCCTTTACTCTTAAATGACAGTTTAACTGCTTATTTAATTCTAATTTGACAGTTTATCTTTCCTCAATACTTTGAAGATATTCCATCATTGTTTTCTGGCATCTATTGTTGCTAATAAAAATCTTCTGTCTTGTAATTGTTTTTCACTCTATAATTGCAAGAGAAATCAAGATATAAGACTGCATTCATAATGTGATTCCAAGTTTTGAAAACATATGTATAAGAATTATTTACTATCTAACTCTTAAATTCCAATAGTGAGAGTTCAAAGAGTAAGGAATAACCATTATGTGAATTCATCTGTTCTCAAGTTTCAGTTGTAAGTGTTGGATATTTATGTCATTTTCTGGAAGCCAATTTAGCAATATGTCAAAGGCCTTGAAAAAGCTTAACGCAATAATTTCACTGTTAAGAGATACAGACAGACCTTTATTTATAAAATTTTCATTGCTAGATTTTATGTCAAAAAATGGAAATAATATAAAAGTATGAAATATTTTAATATATTATGCAGTCATTAAAATTATACTCTTGAAGAATTATTAATTATATGTAAAGTCACATATTACACTGTTTTTTAAAAGTATCAAACAACACATTATGATCAGATAGTATTAGGGAATAAGCACACATATATATCTACACATATATTGCTGTGATTTGTTAAGAGTTCTTTTTTCTGGATTTTGGGATTGTATATAACATTTAGTTTATTTATAATTTTTAAACAATTTTCTAAGTTCTAATTTCTATATAGTAAAAAAGTAATGTTTCTATAATTTAAAACAAAATGAGAAGTTATTAAAATGCATGCACATCATAACCCTTGTTACTAGGTAACTTAGAATACAACATTGTTGGTTACGTCATTGAAGTATGGCAGTGGGAATGCAGTCTGTCTACAATTTTTTTTTTCTCACGTCCAAATTAATGCAGGCTAGCCTCCCGCCTTGATGGCTTTTCTACCAATGCTAGAAGTACATGCCTCATTAAGTGCTCCCTTTACACATACAGGGTCCTGAATCACTGTGTCGCTCTTACTTGTTCCAGGCTACCTTGTTTCCTTGTTTGATCTGTTTTTCACTGTCCCAATTACATAACTGGTCTGTTACCTTCTCCTTTTGGAGTAGATAGTAGACCCTATCGTCTCTGCTCTGGTCACATTCCTGTCCTTCTTGGCTAAGACTGCCCATGTCTATGTGGCCGGTCTTTACATTGCTGATTCTTCTGCTCCATAGATTACCTAAGGCAATCCCCCTCCTGGCTAACCAGTCTCTATATGTCATCCTTGTCAGTTTTAATTCCCCATTTGTATCCCTTCTCTCCCATATCCTTGTCTTTTCAACTGCTACTATTATAGAATGGTATATTATGCATAAAACCAAATTATCAACCTTTTTAAATTAAATGTTTTATCAATTAAAGAAAAATCATTCATGTTTCTATATTTAAAAAATCATAATATCTTAAATTTTGAAAGAGCTTTATCTTCAGTGAAATATATAAATGGGTGAAAGATTTCATTTCTGTTAACATTATGAAACTTCCCATTTCTCTTTTTGCCAAGGTGAACTGATGTAATCCAGGATTTTGTTCTTTTCAAGAGAAGATAAGCAACTTCATAAGAAACCTTAAGGGAGAGAGAGAGAGGAAAAAAAAAAAAAAGACTTCTTGTATAACAAGTACAGCTTAGGTAACTGGTATTTTTACATGAGGATTTTTGGCTCAAGAGAAGGAAGAGGATTTTACAGCCCCAAATAGCAATCAGAAATCCTCAGACTGATAGAGACGCATTTGAATATTGGGGATTCTGAATGATTTCTTTCAAAACTAGGCAAAATTGAATTTTGATATCTCTTTTTTAAAATTAATCTATCCTGAGAGAATATCAAACAATTGTACCCCAACTATATAAAACTCTTAGCGTTCTATGTCTCCTGTTCCAAAATTGCATATTATTTTGATACTAATGATAAGATTTGAGATGTAAAACTTAAATTAATGTTTTGGCCTTGGAATTTCAAGGTGCTTCTTTAGAAGGGAATTTTAATACTTATCCTGGCTGCTTCTTAGTGTCACTGTGAGGGGAAAAACTCAGATAAAGTGTATAAAAGTGCATTGTAAGCTTTCAAGCAGTCTCTGGATCCGTGATTACTATCCAGATAGGACATCCTTTCTTATGAAATTTTGTGTAACAAAAAATACCCCTACATGTTCAACCACATCCTGGCCAATAACATTTTCAAGCACCTGGCTCAAATATTCAATCATCGATTTTTTTTACTAGAAATAGTCTCTTAACTTTCATGGGTCAAGGAGGTTCGCCTTTAGGTGTTATTTTTCTGCTTCCCAAGTAGTAAAGGAACTTGTAATAGCAATGCCCAAGGCACCAGTGTCACCTTATAATTTGCCTAATGATGATATTTATAATTTTGAAAATAACAGTTGATCTTTGAATATGCCATCTGTGCTTCAGGCACTGTGCTAACACTTTTACAGGCATTAGTTTATTTAATACTCAAAAACAAACTATAAGCTTGATATAATTACCCACCTTTACTGAGATGATACTACAATTCAGGGAAATTCATTCATTCATTTAATCAATTAATACTGAGTGCCAAATATGTATCAGCTTCTGAGCTAGATAGGGAAGGAAGAGCAGTAATGAAGATGAAAACAGGTCCTTGAACCCATGGGATTTATATTATAGTAAAAGAAAGAACACAACAGAGAAATGTGTGCCACATAGAAAGTAATTAGTACTCTGCTGAGCATTGAAACTGAGTGGCTCCTTTAGAAAGAGGTTAAAGAAGAACTTCCTGAGAATGTCCTGAAAGTAGAGCCTGAGTGACAGGAAAGGGCCAGGCACGTGAAGTCAGCAGAAAGAACATTGGGCTGAGGGGTCAATATACAGGAAGGTCCCGAGATGGGAGTAAGGACTATGATGATGGGGTGATGAGAATCCTGGATTCTCATGATGTGGATGGAACTGGATATGTTTTGGAGTTAGAATTGATAGGCTTTCTGTTGGACTGGGGGTAGGGTAAGGGAATTAGATGAATCAAGGTTATTTTGTTTGTTGGTTTATTTGGAATGAAATACTAGGTTACTGATGGGCTATTTGGGGATGACGAAGAGGAGTGGGTAGGTTTGGTGAGAGAGCATCAGTTCTTTTTGTTGTTGTTTAAACTCTTTTATGGTGGTAAGATTTACATAAGATTTACCATTTTTAAATGTATGGTCCATGGGCATTAAGTACATTGACATTGTTGTGCAATGATCACCACCATCCATCTCCAAAACTTTTTCATCTTCCCATACTGAAACTTCATAACCTTTAAACAACAATTCTCCATTTCTTTCTCCCTCCATCCTCTGGCAACTACCATTCTGCTTTCTGTCTGTACGACTTGGACTACTTCAGGTGCCTCACATAAGTGAAGTCATACTGTATTCGTGTGTGTGTGTAACTTGCTAATTTCACTTTGCATAATGTCCTCAAGTTTCATCCATATAGTAGCATGTGTCAGAATTTCCTTCCTTTCTTTTTCTTTTATTTCTTCAATGGTCTTTATTTTCTAGATCAGTTTTAGGTTCACAGCAAAGTTGAACAAAAAGCACAGAGAGTTCCCACATATCCCCTGTCCCTTCACATCCACAGCCTACCCTACTGTCAACATCTTGCACCAGAGTGGTACATTTGTTACAATTGATGAACCTGCATTAGGAGTTACCTTTTGACTTGAAGATATCAGGAGGCCGAATGAGAAGGCGCTCTGGAGGTCTAGCTCAGGAGTCAGAGATGGTATTCAAAGCTAAGGCCTGAATGAGATTACCCGTGAAGAGTGAGTAAAGGAAAGGAGGGGACACGGAGGGGAAAAAAACATCTTTGGCACTTCTGTGTTTAGAAGTCAAGCAGAGACAACAGACAGCAACAAAGACAGAGGAGGAAAGACTAGGTATATAGTATAGAAGAAAAGCCAGGAGGAGACAAGAGTAGACAAGAGTATCAGGAAATCCAAAAGAAGCGGCACCTCAAAAATGGTGCCATGAAATATAGCAGATGCTAATGCGAGGTCAGTCAAGCAAAATTTGCATGAGAAGTGGCCATTGGATTTGGCAATATGAACATGCACAGTGACCTTGACAACGCAAATTCAGTAGGATACTAGGGATGGATGACCAAGTTACCCAAAGGCATATAATCAGTAAATGGAAGAATTTAAATGCCGACCTGGGTAGTCTGTCTTCAGAGTCTGTGTACTCAGCCATTTATAATATAACCTCTCAAAGACAGTGCATCACCCTGTGGTAATGTTCCTTGAATATCTGTGTCTAGACACAATGCATAGATTATTATTCTAAACAGAGTATTTTGAACCAGAACAACGAGAACACGAACAATCTCTCCTCATATGTTCAGTATCAATTATGTTCATCTCTGACAACTGCAATACTGTTTGTCATCCTGGAAAAGATGCCTCAATTATCCAATTAGTTTTGCCAAATCGGTGGCTTCTTGCTGTGTTGCAATGAACATTTCTTTCCATATTTCATGAAGATTCTCACAGTTTCCTCTTATTTTTCTTTTGTATTCCACCAGTTGTGCTGCAGAGTTTTGGTTGGATCTCAGCTCCACTTTTACCCTTTGCTTGCACCAGAGATGGAAGCTTGCAAACTGTGTTTTCCAGACTCCTTTCCCAGTTGAATTCTGCTGTTTTTCCATTGGGGGATATTGTGAGAGGTTTGAATTGGGAAGGGCAATGCCACCGTTTTCTTTCTTTTGTCAGCACCCGTGGGAGTGGCCGCAGCAAAGCTAGGCTGCTGTAGGAGACTATGGGCTCCAGCGAGTCAGTAGGTTTCAGCCCATTTATCTGGGGCACAGGGGCAGTGGGATGTACAAGCTCTTGTGTAGGTTCTCAGAGGAGGAAGCTGATTCCTGAGCTATTGATAATAGCATCCTCTTCTCCTTGTCTCTTCAGATACACTTTTTCCCCCTTTGTTATTCAGCCTTTCTAACAAATTAGTAGTCACTTGTCTGTGTTAAATTTTTCTCATCTGGATTATTTTTCTGTGTTTCTCGTACACACTGACCTACACACCACTATAACAATATAATAGAATGTGAAATTTAAAAATAACAAAATCCACGCACTTGCTCCAACGACAATAAATAAAATTACTTCATTTTCTCATGAAAATAAAACATTTTCTTTCCACGTGTCTAAGACTGAATAGATTTTAGATGTTTCTCTCTCTAATAGTTTTTAAAATTTGGACTCACTTCAGAGATCAGCATATTAATTGGTCAATTTTCAAGTTATTCTAGTTATTCTAATGCCTTAGAATCTAGATGATTATTTGATTTGAACTTTTTACTTATTCTCTAAATAATATGTCCACATACACCATCCCTAACTATTCAGTATTACAGATTCCATAGTGTAAGAAAGACAAAGAAAGAAAATGATGAGTTCAAATCCTATTTGTGTAAACTGATGACCTCAGTTTCTGCATGATGTGAAAGAAGTAGCAATCATCAGTGCTGTCATCCAGTGTCTAGACCTTCCCTTACTAGGGACAATATCATTAAAATTAAGGAGTTAAAAATACCAAACGTTACTTTTGCTTCTCCCAGGTTTTAGCTAAGATTTACTTGAGTTTGGTTACTAGATTCATTGCTTTGTTTTTTTATTTTATTTTTTTAATTTAACAAGTTTTGGGGGAACAGGTAGTGTTTGGTTACATGAATAAGTTCTTTAGTGGTGATTTCTGAGATTTTGGTGTACCCGTCATCCAGGCAGTGTACCCTGTATCCAATGTGTAGTCATTTATCCCTCACCCCCCTCCCACCATTTACCCTGAGTCCCCAAAGTCCAGCCCAAATGCCCATCAATCAACAACTGGATAAAGAAAATGTGTATATATACATATATATATATACACACACACACCATGGAATACCCCTCAGCCATGAAGAGAAATGAAATAATGACTTTCGCAGCAACCTGGATGGAACTGGAGACCACCATTCTAAGTGAAGTAACTCAGGAATGGAAAACCAAACATTGTATGTTCTCACTCACGAGCGGGAGCTAAGCTATGAGGATGCAAAAGCAGAAGGATCTAATTAAATGATACAATGAGTTATTTTTATTAGCTCAGTAACTTAAGAAATGTATGAATGCTTTCATTCTCAATTTCCTAACTACAAAATGGGAATAATAATGTCTACCAATAGGATTGTTTAGAAAATTATGTATCTGTGTGCCTGGTAACTAATATAATTAATAATATATTTTCTCAGTTCTCAATTTTGCTATTGATTCTAAGATGCACAGTTGTGTTAAAATGTTTTTAGGACTATGAAGTTGTGTGAATAACTTCACTGGAGTGAATGTATACGTGAGGTACAAAGGAATCACTTAAATATTATTCAGATTTTTTAAAAAGGTCTTAGCAAGGTATTTCTCAGTCACCTTTATGGAGGCAAACCTCTGGTTTAATTAATTAACTTTGCATACTTTCCCCTTCTTTTATGGTGGAAAACTATTGTATAGATTTAAATTGTTGGGCCCTGATAAGAAGGTAGGAAGAGGAGAGAAATATAATTAATAACTTCTGGATTATTTTCTTTCTCTATACCAGCTCCACCCAATACAGAAGCCACTAGCCACATGCAGCTATTCAACATGTGAAAAATGGCTAGTCTGATGAAGTGTCAAACATGCATCAAATTTTGAAAGTTTAGGACAACAGCGAGGATGTAAAACATTATATTAATCTTTTGTATTGTGTAATGGTTTAAATGACCATTTATTTTCATTTTTTAATTTTTAAAAGAATTAGTACAATTAACATAAAAGTTACCATCTTACCATTTTTATGTGTCTAGTTCAATGGCATTACATTCACACTGCCGTACCACCATCACCACCATCCGCCCACGGAATTCTCTCCATCGTACGAAACTGACACTCTGTACCCATCAAGTAAGAACTCCTTATTGTTCCCTTTTTTGAGCCCCCGGAAACTATCATTTTACTTTCTGCCTTTATAAATTTGACTACTCTAGGTTAAAATAAGATTTAATACATATTATTAAACATATAAATATATTATTTAAATTACTTTTATTTTTGTTTTTACTTTTTAAAATACGGCTCCTAGAACATTTAAAATTACATCTGTGTTTCACAGTATATTTCTATTGGCTATTGCTACTCTTCCAATGCTGTCAGATACAGTAGCCATTAACCACATACAGTTTTTAAAATTTAAATCAATTAACATTAAATAGAATTACATTTTCAGTTTCTCATTTGCACCAGCCACATTTCAAGAGCTTGACAGCCACATGTGGCCAGTGGCTACCATATTGAACAGTTCAGACACAAAACATTTCTTATCATTGCAGTGAATTCTGTTGAACAATGCTGCTCTAGAAATTCCAACCAAATAAAGAAACAGCCAAAGGAAAACAAATAAATCTGAAACAAGGTCAGTGTGGTTGAGCAAATAGTTCTTGCAACCAACAAGAGAAAAATGACAATTAAATTTATTATGCAAAGATTAAAAAATATTATGAAATTTGCAGGTTGCATTATTTATTGTAAAACAGTAGGGCAACATCAACAGACAGCTTCAGATGTTTTTCTCATGAAATTGTAGATGTTGGTACCAAATGTACAACACACGACTGTGTACTGTCATAAGTTGGCTAAAACACATGTAAACATATGTCATGTCAGTCATTAAGAAGAAGGATATAATTACACTTTTAAATGTGGCAAAGCATTTTGGAAGTAGCGTATAATTTTCCAGTGTAGGAGCCTTTGTGAACACATCTTTCTTTGTGTGTTTATACAGTCTGACATCTTCAGGTTTGTTCATATCAAGAGCCCCACTGTGAACAAGCCAGCTGCAGACAAAAGAAGCAATTTGTTTTGTAGGTGCCGTTTCATTGAAGAGAACCAAAAAGAAGAAGTGAGATAGAGTCATAGAGTCACAGACCAACAGAAAATCAAGACAGGCAGGAGTGCTACCAGATTAGAGCAAGCAGCAAAAATTTTCTGAGTTCTACTAATATTAAAAGAATGAATGTTTAATAATTGCCTGTGACCAAGATGCTGTCATAGCAAATGTAGAGTTTATTCTTCAAAAATCGATACCTTTGCATGTCTGATTCAATAATGTACAATATATCTCATCAAGGGTCTCATAATTTAGCATCTATACTTTTACAATTTCTGCTTTCATTTTCTATCTTCCAATTACTCTCTGAGCTTGAATGCAAGATCTCTGAGGGCAGCTACCTTGTCTCTTTTGTTTCCTCCCTATCCTCAGTACCATAGCAAATATCATGACACACATTAGCAGGAACACTATTCGCATCCCCATCTTATACTGTAGATCTGTCCTGGCACATAATAGGTGCACAATAAATATGTGTTAACAGATACTTTAATGCAAGGAGGCCAAGTTTATTCTTCTGTCCTCTATTAGATTGTCAACTTGAGGATGAGTGCCTTTTTTTTTTGGTTGATAGATAGCAGAATCACGGCACCTAGCATAGTAAGTTGTGTACTTTAGTGTTTGATAAATGTTTATTGAATTAAACAGAGGGGCAAGGTGAAATTATATAGAAACCTCCCAAAAAGGAAGAAGACTGGATTTTTCTCAAGTGTTTTTTTGATGATAATTTAAGATATGAGATGTTGCTGGCAATGGAAAAAAAACAACCATTGCTCATTATTATGATTGTTCACATAAGCTACCGAGGAACTGATTATTCAGAGTAAAGAATTGTGTTGTATTTTTATTCAATTAACTGAAATGCCAGCCTATGCTGAACATTCAAATGCAGATAAATGATGATTATTTTGGTTTTCTTTTTCATTTATTTGTCATTAAAAACATGCCAAGTAATGCTGCTATTCTAGGGACTAAAAAAGAAGCAAAACAAAGCAACAAAATAAAACCCAGAAATAAAGGCCCCTTACTCTGTTTACAAGTATCACAGTGTAGAGTGGTATCTGCTGTGTTAGAGGTGTATGTGTACAACTGGGATTTTTGAATGCCTTTTGAAGGCAGTCAACAGACATTCTTTTCATTTTCATTTTCCCCTTTGTCTTATTTTGTTTGAATTGTATTCTTTGTAAACTTTATATTGCTGGATTCTTTCTCTGTTTGTTTAGTTATTCATGTACTCAATCCAATGCCTTCATCTTTTCACAAGAAAATTTAATCCATTCACATTGACTGGGAATACCATCAAGAAACGTTATCAATAACTCTGCTCACTTCCCCTCTTCTCAATGAACTTTACCTTGCCACCCATACTGCAGACTCTCCTCACAATTAAAATCTTCCTCTCCTATTTATAGTGCCCCAGAATTATTATTAGCTGATATTGGCTGTCTGTATCATTACTCCATGGCCTTTAGATTTTATCCTTTCAATGTCTTTATTCACCTACGTTGATACTAACAGAATCATTTTACCTGATGTCTCAGCTTATGACTTTATTTTACTATTTTATAAAGTTTTAATTTCATTTACTCCATTGATCTCTAGTAGACAGGTTTCTAAAACCAACTCTTATCTCATGAAGAGTCCTGTCACATTCCTCTAGGGACTAATTATACTTCTTCTGAATGCTCCTTTGGCTTACATAATTAATTCTAATTCTCTGAAGTTTTAGCTCTCTTGCTTGTATTTCCTGTGCTTTCTATTGAGTTTTCCTAAAATGTGTGTGATTCTTGATCACATGCTCACCTGTGCATTTAATATTGTTGGTGTGTGTGTGTGTTAGTAAGGATGGCACAAGGCACTCCCTATTTCTTTTACCATTGGAATATGACCATTGAATTCAACAGTCCTGAGTTTGAACCATGACTCTGCTAACATTTTTTAAAAGTATACAAATTACTATAACTTTTTTGGAAGGCAATTCAGAAAATGAAAATAAATTATTGTTAGGCTTAAAGTGAGCCCATAAGGATAACAAGGTTAATTACTATAATTCATTAATTTGAACTTATATTAATTTTCTGTTATATGGAAATATGGAGTAGAAAGTATCAATTACTGGAAAAATTCAGAAGAGAATTTATTATATAAGTCCTGGAAAAGTATTAATTTTCTGTCAGTAGAGATAAAGTGATTAAGTAAAATAATCACCAAACATATTCTGGAAAGCTGGATCTCATAAAATGGAGATAAAACAGGAAGTGGGAACTGCTAAAATTGTGGAATATTTTGTTTCATTGATGGCAGGAGTGAAGTGAAACAGGAATTCAGTGGTACTTATGCCAAGAGGGGTTAAGATTTTAGTAAAGGCAACACCACACATAAATCTCTCCTATTATTCCTGGCAACAAGGGGATCTCTACAAGCAATTAGCATTTTAATAAGAAAAACTGACATGTAAATTAAACAGTCATTTGTAGGAGAAACTTTTTTGGAGAAAGACCTGGGGAGGGATTTGGAAGGGGTTTATATCTTTTACAGAAGGTCTGAGGGAAAGAATTGAAATCCTGTTTCTAAGGGTTAATGAGAGGGTGCACACCTGTCGGGTGTTTGGTGCAGCTCATACCCGTTGCTTGAACAACACAGTTGTATTTCACTGTGGTATGATCTGTTTACTGGCTGGAAGGAATCAGGTCCTGAGAAATGAGAGTGCTCACTCTTCTGGTTGTCTACATCCTGTTGTCTTGAGTAAGGTACACTTGAAACAACCCACTGTATGCATTTCTCTTCCTCCCCATTCCTTGCCATTGGGTTTTAAGAGAAGAAAAGGAATGGAATATAAAAAGAAAATTCCACTGTAGAAACCAAAAGTTACATAATACTCCTCAATCTATAGGCAAGAATTTAGAAGTGATCTTTCTTTTACAAACGATATTTTCTTGGCCATATCTACCAAATATTAACGTTTTCCCAAGCTATGTAATCATGCCCAAAAACTTCAAAACACTGCTTCATTGATATTGGTCCTATTTTTGTTACAGAACAAATGGCACACTCTTGAAATTGAATAATGAGTTCTATAAGCATTCTGGTTAGAAATCTGTGGATTTTGTATGTAACCATTTTCACAGCTTACATCACAGTTTACCCTTGGGAAGTCTGCTTTATAAAAGACCGCTAGAAGCATATTTCAGTATTCATAGTTACCAAGTCGCTTCCCAAATGATGCTTAGAACATCTCTATAGATATGCAAATTATGGCCAAAAACTATGTATGGTGGTAGGACCTTTTGTAGAGATGAGCAACTGGATAGTGATGACTTCAAGCCCATAAGGCTACCTTCTGGAATCCTTTCCTTATCTTCCCTTCTATTGGCCTTGTTGTTTTGGGCCTGAGCCATTGTCATGGCTACCTGATGTTTTCTCATCTACTCTCAGTCTTCTAGATTAATCAGTTTCTATCATGTGAGTCTGTTCTCAGCAACCTTCAATAGTTCCCCAGTGCCTACAAAATAAAAATCAAACCTTTTGGCTTAGCATCAAAGTTGATGCAAAAACCCCTGTTTCCTAAAATACATCTCTATGCCATCACAGCTTCCATTCAGCTTTTTCCTCCAGGTGCTTTATAGTATTCGCCCTCCTTGTTTTTCCTGGTTCAATTTATTTGAGTGGAACACTCTAGTGAAACTACTGCATCCATAGAAATTCTACCCATACTTTCAACCTATACCTTTTCCTCTAATCACGTAGACAGTTGTTATCTCTCTTAATCTCTTCTAACATTTGTCCGTGTAATACCTAGAAGGCATTTAAAACAGTGTCTAGCATATAATAGGTGCTTATTACTAAAATGATCATAAACAGCCCTGTTCTATACTTATTTTCTACTTTTCTCCCTTTATGGTTGTAAGTTTTCAAGGACAGCTACCATCTCTAACTCATTTTTGAACAAGTACAGTACCTAATCCAATGGCTCCTCACCGTAATCCTTAATAAAGATTTGTTGAACTTAAGTGGTGACATTTACTAGTCAGTGGCAATTGTTTATAGATTTCTCCACTGACACAAATGGAAAAACATTTACAGAAGAGCTAGCTGTTCATCAAACACATAGATAGATATGGCATTGCTATTGGCAACTAAGATTGCACAAGTTCATTGGCTGGGTCATCATAAGCTTTCTTTCTTCATGGCTGAGTCTTGGTTATTCATATCTCACTCAGCTTCTGACTTTTTCAATATCAATGCTGTTCTCTTCCTGCTCTTGTCTCATTCCTTACATTTGATGCCACTGTTTCCCTGAAACCCCCAAAATGGTCTTGGTTCCTCCCAATAAGGATTTTGGAAACCAATTTTGCCACATTTTTCACGGCTTCAACATTCTATGGCCTTTCAACATTCTCTAATCCCTTTTTTCCGAATTCTACTCCCTCCAGAGGACTAGCTTCAGTCCACCAGAGGTGAGACCCAGGGAATTGATAAACTTGTTAGACACTTTTCTTTGTGTATTTCTCAAAGAACGTTATACTTGGCTTTATGTTTTTTGTGGAAATATAAGGGAAACAAATCAATGTGTAAGATAAGTTACAAATTCTAAGTCCAGAGTTATACAAATCAATGGCATTATTTTAAAATTATGCCATTAAATATATTCCTTGGTAACATATCCCTTTAGCACCTAACAATAGGTATCCTTAACAAGAAACACATTTACAAAGAATACAATTTTTACTTTGCAATGAAATTCTCTGTTTAGTCTATCTTATACTGCTAGACTTGGGCTTTACACTGGCATTAGTCAAGGCAGTAATGATAATTACAGAAACTGAGCAAAAAAAGAAAAAAGAAAAAAAAGAATCCTTTTCTAACCTAGATGAATGGGAGAAAGTCTAAACCTCTGACAGAAAGATTTTACCGTATGTGAAAATCCCTCTTACTGGGTCACCATTCCTCAAAGGAGGGCTTGCTGAAAATAAGAAATTCACAGCTATCCTGCTGACATGGAGAGAAAGAAAACTTTAAAGCAAACCTTGGAGAAATGATTTTTAAAGTAGTAGAGTTGAGGCTTGACCCAGTAATAGATTTTGAAAGGGTGTTTGGTATCTCTGTGGTAAGTCGGGCTGTCCAACAGACAAGGCTCCGAACCCGAATACAACAAAGCTGGAGGCGCCTTAATAGCGATATTGATTGACTATAAACAAAGACAGGAGAAAGTAACCAGGATAGCGGAGAAAAATGTATTTGGGGAAAAAGGTTATTATCCTCCTTCGGGATGACTAATACCACAGCCAGAGAAATTCATTTTACAACAAATATTTTTTGAGATCCTACAATGTGCCAGGCACTGAATAAAAGACACATTTCTAACCCTCAAGGCATTTGTAGGCTAGTTTATGTGTTTTAGGGAGGTTGGTGGAAGCAGGGAAGAATCCATGGCCTATACACAAAAATCAAACCTGCCACTTTAACATTATCAGTAACCCACACTCTATTGAATTGCTCTGAAACAAGAACTATACCACACAGAAAGACTCTCATTTTGTTTCTGCCACACAGTAGCTGGGCAACATAGAGCGGTTACTTCACTTTTCTGAGCCTTAATTTCCTGTTGGCCACATATAGGGTAGGCTGAGGAGGGTTGATGGGAGGGAGACAGCAAACAAAGATGAGTTCTAAATCTGCTTCCCATTCTAAAATGTAAATTTGGTTGGAAATCTGTATACAATACAATATTAGAATGTGATCCCTAATGATCTCTGTGAACAGAATACAAACTTTGCAAGAATTTTTTTTTTTTTTTTTTTGAGTCAGAGTCTCACTCTGTTGTCCAGGTTGGAGTGCAGTGGCACAATCTCAACTCGCTGCAACCCCTGCCTCCCAGGATCGAGCGATCCTCCTGCCTCAGCCTCCTGAGTAGCTGGGACTACACGTGGGCACCACCACGCCCGGCTAACTTTTGTACTTTTAGTAGAGACAGTGTTTCGCCATGTTGACTAGACTGGTCACAAACTCCTGACCTCAAGTAATCCACCTGCCTCAGCCTCCCAAAGTGCTGGGATTACAGGCATGAGCCATGGCGCCCTCCCATGAATCAATTTTTACCAGACCTGTTGGTTGAGTTATTCAAGACAGGTAGGGGTTTTGAAACAGTGTAATTTTTCTTATCATCAGCATGCTTCCTTCCCCCTAGCTTCAAATGTCTGTTTCTGAGATATGCAGAAAGCTTCATAAACAATAAGATGAGTGACCCAGCATCAGTCAGGGGAAAAACGTGGAGCTGGGAGAGGCCCCTTTTCTTTTGCTCCTGGATGCATACTTTCCAAAGAATGGGATTTAATGGGTTACTTTGGAATCATCCAATGTGGAGTGACTCCACCTGATAGACTACTTCGTAGTGGCTGAGAAATCAACATTTCTCTTGATCTATGTGTATAGTTGCCTTCCAGCCTTGAAATGGTCTTCTGTCCAATCTGCTGCAGCTACAGTATTCCCTAAGTAGCAGACGGTGTGAACTTCAACACTGAAAGTGGAAAAACCAAACACAAAAAATCTAGTCTCACCCACCATCTTAAAGAGGCAACCATATACATGGCAGACACCTGGGACTTCACAGTCACTCCTCAATGAAAAAATGTTTAAGCATCTAGTGTAAGGCAGATAGATTTCCACAACTGAAGTGGTGGCAGTTTAAAAAGAAAAAGACGACTTGATCTTGCAGTCTAATGGGTGAGAGAGGCAGTACACACATGAAAAATACAATAAAAAAGGAACTTCAGAGAGCAGCAAGTGCTATTACAATCACAGCTCCACCCTGAATCTCCTGAATCTGGCGTGGCTGTGGCAATTGCTTCTACGTAAGCTTTAACCAGCTTCATACAAGTAGAGCTTGCTGGGGCCTCACTGTGGGCCTACGCTATGGACCCCCAATGCCCTGCCTAGAGCTACTCAGCTTGGACCCCTGTGGCAACCCACTAGGCACTGATTCATGGAACTGCCACCCTTGAGCAATGAATAATGGAAACCTGGGTGATGGAAGATAAATGTGATTCCCAGGACATCTCCATAAAGAAAAGTTCTAAGATGCATTTCCTTAGGCACCTCAGAAGGTTCCACCAAAATGAAAATGCCTTCTTGTATTTGCTTTCCTTCCCTACTTCACTCTCCTGCCCCTCACACTGGCTCCTTGGAACCATTTGCAAATAAAATACCTTCCTGCAGGCTTTGCTTTAGGGAGATACCAGGCTACTGCACCATACAAAATCCTTGTGCGTCTGCGGCGTTGCCCAGCGACGTATTCAATCTGGCAGTGCAGAATATACTCAGGGGTGAGGGAAGGTGCATCGAGGGAGCTGGAGCAACAGACTCCGGGGTTGTTTTGCAAGTACGAGATTTCTTTGAAGCTGGGTGCTTTATATTTAAAATCCATGTGAATTTTGCCTTTTTCTTCACAATATTTCCATGTATGTGTTAATATGAAAATATTAGCTTTGCAACACCTCCATAACGACTGGAGACCTACAACAGCTGACTGGCTGGCCTCGCTGCTCCCAGCATTGTCCCCATCAAAGTCACGCTTCCTCTCATTCTAATATGCAAATTTGCTCAAGTATCAAATAATTCCTGGCTGAAAACTTTTAAAGGGACTGACCTGACCCTTGGATGAAGTTCTGATGAAGTTCAAACTCCTTAACATGATTTACAAGGTCTTGCGTAATTTGGCCCAGGCGTATTTTCCCGGTCATTTGCTATCCTCTCCTTGACATTTATCATCCAGCCATAATGAATTTCTTTTCATCTCTTTGACTCTCCATGTTCTCTTGCCTCCAGGCATTTGCTCATTCTGTTGAATCAGCCTGCAGTCCTCACCCCACTGCTGTGCAACCTGCCCTTGTACCCCTTCTTCAGTCCTCAGCTCCCTCCTGGAAAGATGGTACCCTGTTTTTGTCTGGGTGAGAAGCCTATCTGTGAGCTCTTGTCACATTCTCATCTTCTGTCACAGCACACGTTTTACCCTTTTGTTCTTGTCTCTTATTAGTCTGGGTCACCAATGGAACAGAAGCATGGGGCAACAGGTCCTGCCATTGATTCCTTTTGTCTAGCGCCTTGTGCAAGTACTAGGAGCAAAGGTAGATTGTAAAGTTAGGGTCCTTAGAGTCACTAAGTTCAAATATTTTTCCTAATACCTACTTGCTTGCAACTCTTTTAAGATTTTTTAGTGTTTTCATCTGTATATAGTGGGAAATAATATCCTGATTTTAGAATGATTAGAAATAAATAATTCATGCAATTTAGCACAATGACCCATAGAAAGCACTTAATAAATGACAGCTACTGTGACTATAATTATATCCTAATAATTATTTTTATTTTTACTATATTAATAGGTATTCAACATATAAGTATAAAATGATTGAATAAAGGCAAAGCAACAGAAAATATTTGATACTTTCTCTCATTTGTTAAAGAGCAAATCATTACTTATTCAGAGAAAGGGTCTTGCTCTGACACACAGGCTGCAGTGCAGTGGCACCCTCATAACTCACTGTAGCCTCAAACTCCTGGGATCAAGCGATCCTTTCATTTCAGTCACCTGAGCAGCTAGGACTACAGGTATGCACCACTATATCTGGCTAATTTTTAAAATTTTTTGCAGTGACAGGGTCTTGCAATGTTGCCCGGGCTGGTCTCAAACTCCTGGCCTCAAGTGTTCCTCCTCATTTATCCTCCCAAAGTGCTGTGATTCCAGGCATGAGTCACCACACCCAGCCAAAGTAGTTTTTCAGTGTCTATTGATTTCTTTTCAAACAGAGTTAACTGACTAAGCTAATGATACATATGAGATTCAGCAGCATCCAGGAAAACTTTCTTCACTGCTCTGATGTCACAAATGCACAGACATATATGGATATAACTGGCATTAGTTTTTTCAGGTTTTTAATAACCAGATAATTAGGATGATAGCCAAAGAGAATGTGGTAGGTACAACAAGGCCCCTCTCTCTCCCCTATAAAAATGTCTACATTCTAATCACTGGCACCTGTGATTCTGTTATCTTCCATGGTAAGAGAAATTTTATGGCTGGGATTAAATTATACATCTTGAAGTGATTATGCTGTATTATCTAGGTGGGCCCCATATAATCACAAAGGTCTTCATAAGAGGCAGGCGGGACGATCAGAGTCAGAGAGAAATGGCGTGTGGTGATGGAAGCAGGGACCAAAAAGGCTGTATGACCTGGGGTCAGTCAAAGAATGAGAACAGCCTCCAGAAACCAGAGGAGGGAAGGAACAGATTCTCCCCAGAGCCTCCAGAAGGAGACAGTCCTGTCAACATCTTGATTTTAGCTCTTTAAGACTAAGTTAGGACTCTGACCTCCAGAACTCAAAGTAATAAATTTGCATTGTTTGAAGCTATTGTTTACTGTTTGTGGTAATTTGTTACAGCAGTAACAGGAAACAAATATAGATTTGAGCTATACAGAATACTGACTGCAAAGCGATTTAGCTCAGTATATTGAAGATTTTTGAAGATGGAGAGATTGACAAGCATAAATTTATACTGAAGAGACAGTTGTTTTTTATGTAAAATGAGTTGAAGACATTCTGGAGATATAATTCCATCTTTTGCTGGCCATTTAAAGAAACAGGAGGTGCTGACCTTTTCTTATTCCAAACTCCAGAATACATTAATATACATTAGGGTCTGTGATACGGTTTGGCTGTGTCCCCACCCAAGTCTCAACTTGAATTGTAGCTCCCATAATCCCCACGTGTCATGGGAGGTAATTGAATCATGGGGATGGTTTTTCCCGTGTGACAGTGGTGATAGTGAATAAGTCTCATGAGATCTGATGTTTTTGTAAGTGGTAGTTCCCTCGCACATGCTCTGTTGCCCGTTCCCACATAAGATGTGCCTTTGCTCCTCCTTTGCCTTCCACCATGATTGTGAGGGCACCTTGGCCTTGTGAAACTGTGAGTCCATTAAACCTTTTTTTTCTTTATAAATTACCCAGTCTCAGATATTTCTTCATAGCAGTATACGAATAGATTAATACAGGCTGTAACCATGCTGTTTTAAATACTGTGGCTCTGTAATGTATTTTAATATATGATAGAATAAACCTTAACTCATATTTGTGCTTTCAGAAAGCTTCTGGCTACTGCGTATTTATTCATTCAGGTTAATTTAGAAATATTCTTGTCATTCCAAAATAATAGTATTTTTCATTTTACTTCAGTTTCAGTTGAAATTGGAGGATTTTTAGTAAATATAAGCATCACATCTTAATTTTATTAAGACTTATTAATTATGAATTATGCATATATACACATTTAGCCAACTCTTCCTATATGTGTCTCATTAGCATTATCTTTTCTTCAGAATGGTTTTAGCATTTGATTTGTTTCTAGATATTTTGTTTCTGTTCTTATGAATGGAAGCTTTTCTTCTGCTGTCACATTGTTTTCTTATCACATTTTGTTGTCAAAAGGTCTCATGTTTGATCTCTTCTTTCTCTACTTTGAGTTCCCATCTTGTATGTAGAGTCTGTGTTTTATTTCCATGAGAAATGCATTTGTTGTTCATAATTTTCTTTTGTTTTCTGGGATAGATCATCTTTTGCAGTACATTCTTCAGCTTTCTCTTTTGTGCTATATTCCTTTCTGTTTTGCCTTTTTATTTCTAAAGAAATTTGGCCTTCAGTGCTTATTCCAATTTAAAAAATAACTGCTTATCTATTTCTCACGAGTGGAATTCTGAGCATTTTATTTGCCCTCTAATAATGTATGGTGTTTTCCTTGACTTCTCTCCTAGATTTTATATCCCATTGCTATCTTTCCTTTACAATAAAATTTAAGAAACCACCTAGGTCTGTTTCCCCTCAGTTCTTCTGCAGCTTGGGAAGGGCAGGGATGCAACAGAATAGCAGGTCTTGGCAGCTGCAATTGGGAATGCAGACGTTTTCCCCCCCAAATGGGTAGCCTAGTATAAAAAACCTTTCTTCTGTGATAATTAGATTCAGGAAGGCATGTGGACATTTCCTGTCACAGCTCTAACTACTGAGGATATCCATATGCATGCACCATTGGTTACCATCCCAACCAATTGCATATCATGTTACCATCCCAACCAATCGCAGAAGACCCTTGGCACCTGGTTTTTAACCACATGTCTTCACATGACAAAGTAACAGTATTTTCCAATTTTTTACAGATTTCGTTTTGTTTTTTTTTTTTTTTTTTTTGCCTGACTTATATTTTTCTCACAAAAATACATTTGTGTTATTGCATGTATGGAATTGAATGGATAATACAAAACCTTGTTGAGATGCAGACTCTGCACAATTTGTTAGCTGCTTTCACTAGTAAAATGGCATTCATACAAACTAGCATCTTGGTCTATGCCAATTTAATTTCTTGCTGCAGCAAAATTACCAGTCACTCTATGTCTTGCACCTTCTACACCAATAATCTACATTGTGAATGCTAAAATGGTGAATGTTGAAGGTCTACTGTATTCACTCTAGCTTTCTAGACTTTGAATTGCATAAGTAGATAAGATGTTCCATGATAAGCCCTGTAATGATGCTAATTCAGATCATTTTGTAGATAAAAAAGAGTTTTTAAAGTAAATTTTATGATTTAAGGTAAAATCATTATGTATGCAGAGATAGCTATCATATAAATAGAAGATGGCCCTTCCAAGAAATTTCTATTCATAAAATAGACTCCCTTTTCCATAGAATTGTGAGGAAAATATCTGAAATATGGTTTAAGAGTCCAGAGACTAAATAGAAATGGAGAAAGACAAGACAGGGGAAGGTAGAGAAGATTTAGACTATTCAATTTTATATGGTAGTACTTAAGTTTTTCTGTTCACAGACCTGAGGAAACCATTCTTTCCTGATGTCTCAACCACTTAGATTTGCACATGGAGCTAAAATAGGCCTAGCAGGGAGATTGTAAAGGTCATTGAAAGAGAAAGCCTTTGGAATTCAGCTTACTGCACAGGACCGGTGCTTAACTGATTTCCTGTGTCACAAGGAACAAGTTTTGAAATACCACATCTAAAGGAAATAAAATTATTTCTGGAGGAGATTTTTCATTGTCTCTCTTGGAAATGACACTTCACTTATTATAGAACATATTGAAATAAGTATGTGAGTAAAATTCCTACAAAGAAATAGTCAACAGGATAGGACAGGCAGACACTCAGTAAAGTTCTTTGAAACATTCAGTGAGAAAGTAAGCTTAAAGAAGACCATTGAACTTTAGAGGAGCAACCAACTAGTTATCACATCCTTTGCAATATGGAGAAGTGCACCCCAAACCGTGGTACTATCTTACACTTTGTCCTGCACTAACTCTAATCCCACTCACTGCTTCCCATGTCCTCATGTCCCTTCATCATGTAATGCAATAAAAACACATCTCATTCACCACAAATGAAGAAATCCTCTACAAACCTAAGAGAAAGTGATGATTATAAGGTCTTGTACATCTATGTCAAAGCATTCTGTTTCACTGCAGGATACCTCATTGCTGGAAGAGAAATTATTACGTATCAGCAGGTACAATTTTATTTGGATGTAATATCCTTGACTAAGTAGATGGTTGCAGTTTTCTGACATACCAACCTGACAGCTGCTTCTATGACCTTTAGTTATCTCTGTGCAATCAACAGTAATGCTATTTATTTGACTCACAGCATTTCCCATGGTTGTGCTCACCATTGACACATCTGTATAGATAGAGGTCTTCTTCCATATCAAAAGGAAACGATAGATCTTGAAGGAAACATTCTTGAGTTGACATTTAAACAAGTAATTTGATTTGGGGGAGAGAAATAATTTTAATTTATTGTCATTTTGAATCTGTATCACCCTGGTGAAACTGATAACAAGGCATAATAAAGCTTTTCAAAAATACCTATGGCTATATAGAGATTATGTAGCAGAATGTCCTTGCCTTTAATGATAAAGTGTACTATATTAATATGGTTTTATACATATATATACATGTGTACACATGTATATACATGCACATGCTTATATTTATGCATATAAAGAATGCACATATGAAGGAAAAATATAAAAATATTAACAATTGTTATGATTGTTATGCCTAAATATAAATATGCAAAGTTACTTGTATATTTGCTTCAATTTTTGAATACTTAATTTTTTCATATTAAAAAAAATTGAAAATACTGATACCTATATACAAATTTCAAGGCACATACAATTTATGTTAGAGATTTTTCCCCTTATGTAAGGCCAAGGGCTGTAGAATGAAAGATACATATTAAATACCCAGAAAGACACCCAGCAAGGCAGTTTGATTTTGGAAAGAGGCTGTAGCGTGGCATGGCAGGACTCAGGATCTTGAAACAGCAGTCAAGCACACATCCTTCCTTTCTTGCCTTCATGCTTCCTGGTTCCGTCTGCTGCCTGCTTCTCTGCAGTCATAGCCAATAACATGCTTGGGATAGAATCGGAACTCTTTTCAACTGGAGTCTCCCATATGTTCATTATAGAAAATGTGTTTGCATTTTCACTGCAACACACCGCATATACTGACACTGCCTGACTGTGAATTCCTAGCTGGGAAAGAAGAGGGACTGGCAGATGAAGTGAAAGAAAGTTGGTGAGACATAGAATTCTAGCCCAAGAGTTTTAGAGTTTCACAGGACTTTGAAGCTCTTCTGTTTGGCATAGTTCTCCTTACAGAATGCATGGGTTATTGTTTTTTGTTTTTTTTGGTTTTTTGCTTTTTTTTCCCTTAGGGCCCTTTTTCACATGGATATGCCTATAATTTCTTCAGCTATGTTAACAAATAAACTTTCTCAGCATGAGAACCTATGTGAGACAAATATGTCTAATTTTGGGTTAGTTGAAGTCTTTCTTTAAAGTGATTTTCTTTTCTCCAGTCACAACTCTATTGATTATTATTTCACGGATGCCTGTAGATTCAGTGTCGCTGTCATATTCTGATTTAATTCTATGTTATGTAGATGAATGACTGGATGAGAGATGAATGAATGGGTGGACAGATAGATGGATGGGAGGATGGACAGATGTGGGAAAGGGAGGTAGAAAAAGAGAGAGGTAGGTACCTCTATTTTTTCTCTTACTTTTAGCTGGTCTTAGAGTCTACTATTACAGAACAAATGAAGAAGGTCTAGCATACCAAAAAAATGAGTAAACTTTATTTACTGAATCCATATTTTTGTGCTGTTTCCAACAGACAGCTGTTAGGAGCTTTGTAGCACCTGTCTTCATAAAGACCATGACCTCTAAGGTTTCTAACCTCTACTAAAATGGGCTAAGTCTGCCATATTATGACCAAATTTGTTTTGTTATGGATTACTTGAGATTTTCAACTGCCCGTTATATTAGTTCGCTAGGACTGCCATAAAAAAGTACCACAAACTGGGTGGTTTAAGACAACAGAAATGTGTTCTCTCACAATTTGGAAAAGTAGAAGTCTGAAATCAAGGTCTCAGCAGGGTCCTCTTCCCTCTGTAGATTCTATAGAGGAATTGTCCTTTGCCTCTTCCTAGCTTCTGGTGGTTGCCAGAAATCCTTTGTGCTCTCTGATTTGCAGATTCTTTGCTCTGATTTCTGATTTCATTTTCACATGACCATCTTCCCTCAGTGTCTACCTCTGTGTCTTCATATGGCCTTTTTTTTTTTTTTTTTTTTTTTTTCCATATGTAGTCTCACCTTGTCGCCCAGGCTGGAATGCAGTGGCGCTATTTTGGCTCACTGCAACCTCTGCCTCTTGGATTTAAATGATTCTCCTGCCTCAGCCTCCCAAGTAGCTGGGATTACAGGTGCCCGCCACCACACCCAGCTAATTTTTTTGTAGTTTTAGTAGAGATAAGGTTTCACCATTTTGGCCAGGCTGGTCTTGAACTCCTGACCTCATGATCCACCCACCTCAGCCTCCCAAAGTGCTGGGATTACAAGTGTGAGCCACCACACCCAACCCATCTGGCCTTTTTATAAAGGCACCAATCACTGGATTTAGGGCTTACCCTAATACATTATGATTTTATGTTATCTGCATTTACGAAGCCCCTATTTCCAAATAAGGTCACATTCTTAAGTTCTGAGTGAGCAAGAATTTTGGAGAGACACTATTTAACCTCCTACACACACCAAGAAATAAATATATCTTTTGGGGATATGGGTTTCTATTTTGAAAATTTCAGAGTAAATGCTCTTGTACTTAAGATTTTTTAAATATATACATATATATGTGTGTGTGTATATATATATATAAAATTTCCCTTTTTTCTCAGTGAAGAAGATATTTCCTTTATTTCTTCTCATCTTGTCATTCTACAGATTGAATTTCTAAATTTTATTTTAGTTGTGAAAGATGTAGACTGTTTCCAAGAGTAGTCTATTAATTCTGATTGTTCCTTCAGTAATAAAATGTATGTTTTGATTCACATGACACTGCTTATAATTTACGGGGTCAGTTTCACCCCCATACCCTCCTGCATGAATGCTGGAAATAAGCCACCCCAGATTCTGGTGGTGGATATTAGCTGTACTCTGCAACCTCACGCCTCCCTGCGTCTCTTCTCGCTGTTCCTTCCACTTGCAATGGAAGTCATTATTATCAAAATCCCACTCATTCTTCAATAACCCAGCTAAAAGTCTTCTCTCCCCAGTTTTTTCTTTCCTACCCTATCTTCCCAAAGACAGATTTAATCTCTCTGTCCTCTACCCTTGTATCAAAGAAGTCCTTTTTGACCTCAGTTTCTTCAGTGTTAGTTCTAGCACCGCTGTTCTCTACCTAAGAAGCTTTAGAGAATTTACTTAGCCTTTCTTGGGCCTTGGTAAATTAGAGATAATCATATATACTTCTATGTAAATTGCTTAACAGAATGTGTGACACAAGGTAAGAAGTCAATAAATCTTAGTTCTCCTTTGTAGTCATTTTCCTCTTTGTCCTGTGGTTATTTGTGAACAAATGTGCATGCCTCACTAGACAGGGAACCATTGGAAGCCAGGGGCTGTGCTTTATCTGTCTTAGCATGCCATATGCCATCAAGTACATGCTTGTTATATAGCTGTGCTAGGTATACTTTTGCAGATTCAATAGAGAAAGGAGCCTTTTTAGATTTTGTCTGAATGCTTAACTAATATGACAAGCTTTCTCTTGTTTTCTAATGGAGTTCTGGTAGAAACTTTTCCTTCTGCAGAATTCATGTGAGACACTTGCATCAAACATTTTGTGTATTTTTTAATAAACAAAATTTATTTAAAGTAGTCTAAACTAATTATAATACCACTACAGATATATTTTTATTTCTTAGACAATATCTTCTAGGCATACATAATATTTCATTTTGATTTCTCATCTTCATAAGAACTATGCAATATTTTTGCTACTTTTCCAGATTTACAGAATATAAAAAAAAGCTCAGAGAAGCTAAACCAGCTATGGATGTGGAAGGCCAGAGTTACAACATGGGACAAGGCTCTAAAGATCTTAATCTTTCTTCTCTGCCGTCTTTCTTTTTTGTAATAACATTACAGAAAAATTGAGAACTAGGGGTAGTTATCTACTATAATTTTAACTCCTCATCACAATTGCTGTCTCCATTTTGCACATTGTGTTCTAGTCTTCTCCATAGCCTGTCAGTTGGATAACAGTTGATAGCAGGGTACACCTGTATATCTACAATTGATAGCAGGGTACCATTCTGTGATGTGCTTGCTTCACCATACGCAGTACTTTTTATTTTTTTATTTTTTATTATTATTATTTTTTGAAATGGAGTCTTGCTGTGTCACCCAGTCTGGAGTGCAGTGGCGCGATCTCGGCTCACTGCAAGCTCCGTCTCCCAGGTTCACGCCATCTCCTGCCTCAGTCTCCTGAGTAGCTGGGACTACAGGCACCCACCACCACGCCCGGCTATTTTTTTTTTTTTTTAAGTACAGACGGGGTTTCACCGTGTTAGCCAGGATGGTCTCGACCTCCTGACCTCTTGATCCGCCCGCCTCGGCCTCCCAAAGTGTTGGGATTACAGGCGTGAGCCCCTGCGCCTGGCCCATACCCAGTACTTTTTACTAGTTATTTGTTCTATACCATGTACCCATTATCACTGCGTTTCGTTTGCTCTGAGTGACAAGCAAAACAGGTGGTCATTCAAATAAAGACCTTGGTGTGGGTGTGTTGTTCATACTCACTGTGTATTGACCTAGTTTAGATTTTATTTTTTCCTTTCAGAAAAGGAGAATTCAGAGGGAAACTCAGGCAAGTCGCAAAGGAGAGCATGGCCCTAGATGAAGACAAGATGAGTTTGCTCTGAGTTCAGAAGGGATAGTTTCCTATTGTTGTCTGAATAATATTATCACCTCTTAAACACTCCTAGGTTTTACTTTCTACAGGGAAACTAACACAAAATAAAACTACCACGTATCTGCATTGCACAAACACATACATCCTTCACAGAGGGAGAGAAAGAGAGAATTACAATTTCAACAAAACTTTAAAAAGTAGAAACCACTGAATCTGTTGGGCTACCTCTATTCTAAATTAAATTAAATCTGAACGAAAATTATTTGACTCCCAAAGGGAAGAGAACATTTTAATTTCTGTGGCAAGGAATTACTGAATTATTATTTTGTGACATATTTACTACTATGAAAAATAAATAAGGAAGATTGAATGTTCTATGCATTTTTTCCTTTATCCAAGTCAAGAGCTTGGTTAGACCTTTGATTCGAGGGCAGTTGAACAGTCTAAATCAGATGTTTGAGGACAGACCCTTTTCAAGTCTTGATAAAAGCGTAAGTTCATGGAAGACATTGTCCCAGGAGATCCAGAGAGAGAGAGAGCTGTTTTGAGGTGATTGTGGGAAGAGAAGAATAGTGAGTGAGATCCAGTGGATGAGGAGGGAGGAACAGGGAGGAAAGGGGACAGGAAAGGAGGTGGGAAAGAGGGGGAAAGAAAAGAGAAGTCTTTGTGTTTATGGTTCTCTTTTCTTTTGACAGCTCCCGTTGCTGAAGATCACTAAAAGATCATTCTTTTGACCCTGAGTGTGTTTGTGGTTCTATAGAGATCATCTTAGACCCCCACTCTCAGGAACTTCTGGTGGACACTCTTCTTTGCATCAGTAATGTGCATTACAGCTGAGCTCTTGTCCTACCCCTGGGCTCCTGTCCTCTGGAGGTGCACCCATACCCCAACCATGCTGCTTTTGGGAACACAATTGAGCTACTGCTTGTTCTCCAGTGTTTCTATCTTTAACTGTTTATCCACAATTCCAAGAAAATAATGAAAGTCACATTCCACAGCCTATTACTTTTTTTTTTTTTTTTTTTTTTGAGATGGAGTCTCGCTCTGTCACCAGGCTGGAGTGCAGTGGCGCAATCTTGGCTTACCACAACCTCCACCTTCTGGGTTCAAGCAATTCCCCTGCCTCAGCCTCCCGAGTAGCTGGGATTACAGGCACGTGCCACCACATCCAGCTAATTTTTGTATTTTTAGTAGAGACTGGGTTTCACCATGTTGGCCAGGATGGTCTCGATCTCCTGACCTCGTGATCCGCCCGCCTCGGACTCCCAAAGTGCTGGGATTACAGGTGTGAGCCACCATGCCCAGCCAGTGTATTACATATTTTTATTTACATATACATATTAAATTCAACTTGATTAGTTTTTGACAATTGTGAACTCATGATAAATTTAATCAGTGCAGAAAATGACAAAGCCTAGAGTAAGAAATTTACCAATAATCCAACCTCTTGGTAATTACCATGTTTAATGTTAAGTGACTATCATCCTCAATATGTCCCCATACAATTTTAGAGAAAGATGAACAGGAGGAGAGACAGAGTTTTGCAAAAAATAAGTTCACATAGTAGTGAATATGTCACAAAATAATAATTCAGTAATTACTTGCCATATGATTCTAGAGAAAGATGAACAAGAGGAGAGACAGAGTTTTGCAAATATAAGGTTATTCTATATGTAGTATTTTTAAAAATAATTTCTATTAAATTTAATTTTCCTAAAATACAATGGAAGAAAAAAACCCAGTTAAAAGTGTGTTAAGGCTGGGTGCAGTGGCTCACACCTGTAATCCCAGCACTTCCGGAGGCTGAGGCAGGTGAATCACTTGAGGTCAGGAGTTTGAGACCAACCTGGCCAACATGGCAACATCCCGTCTCTGCTAAGAATACCAAAATTAGCCAGGCATGGTGGTGCACGCTTGTAATTCCAGCTAGTCAGGAGGCTGAGGCAGGGGAATGGCTTGAACCTAGGAGGTGGAAGTTGCAGTGAACCGAGATCGTGCCACTGCACTTCAGCCTAGGTGATAGGGTGAGACTTCATCTCAAAAAAAAAAAAAAAAAAAAAAAAAAATTAAATTAAAAAAAAATCAAAGTGGGTTAAATTCTCAAAAATATTTTTATCACTATAAATATGAGTTCCCAAAAACATCTCTATAAGATTAAGAAAAGTAATTATCAAAAACAGTGAGGATGGAATCATATGAATTTTTACATTTTTTGTTTTTAGACAGGTTAGAGATTAGTTCTGCAAATGAAAAATTGGGAAATTAGCACATACATCCTACATCTTATTTTTCTCTCCCTTCTTTCTTATTTCATCATTCAGTATTTTCTCTTTGTCAAAGTTAATAACATTTATTTCCTTTTATGTGACTAAAATATTCATAATTGTTCATATTTCCAATACTTTTGCAACCACGATTCTTTCCCAGTCATGCACAACCACCAGGTCAGCATTCTCCCCCTACAGCTTAATTGAGATATAATCCACAGACTGTAGAGTTCAGTGACTTTTAACATATTTACAGAATTGTGCAACTGTCACCACTATTTAACTAAAATATTTTTATCATCCCACAAAGGGGCCAGGCACGGTGGCTCACACCTATAACCCCAGCACTTTGGGAGGACAAGGCTGGAGGATGCCTGGAGGCCAGGAGTTTAAGATCAGTCTGGGCAACATAGCAAGACTCCATCTCTACAAAAAATTAAAAAAAAAAATTAGCTGGGCTTAGTGGCATGCACCTGTGCTCCCAGCCACTTGGGAGGATGAGGTGGAAGGATCACTCGAGCCCAGGAGATTGAGGCTGCAATGAGCTATGATAGTGCCACTGTACTCCAGCCTCGGCAACAGAGTAAGATCCTGTCTCTAAAAAACTCCCCCTCCAAGAAACAAAATCAAAAACAAAATCCAGAAAACAAAAATCCCAAAAAGGAACCTAGTACCCTTTAGCAATCACTCCCTATCCTGCCCCTTCTCCCATCCCTAGGCACCAGCTATTCTCCTTTCTGTAGATTAGTGGGGAGGTGGGAAACTGGGAAGAGGAATGAAGAGATTCAGCACAGATGTCTTATCAAGAAAGTTCCACCATGAGAGACAGAGAACCAAATTCCTCCAGGAGAAGTCCGGAATCCAGTTTAAAATGCACCCTCAATCAGTCAAGTGACAAAGAAGCCAGATTAAACATTTAAACACCAACTTTTGTCATTCAATGAGGCCAGTGCCTGGGGGTTTTCCTCCCTGGTCTTTGAGGCCTGTGGTGCAAGGGCAGAGTGACATTCCCTGGTTAAGGGAAAGCCTAAAGGAACGAAGATGCAGATGGGCCATTGAGAGGTATCTCCTACAGGCACCGAGATTCACAGACAGTGTGAATATCCAGAGGCTGATTCTCCCACTGTTTCCCTATATAAAAGTTATTATTAATATTTCTCCTTGTTCCCTCTTTACCTTACTCTTGAAATCTTAGACTTTGGTATTGTTTGCCAGGCTATTCTTTCCTTCCGTCCTGTAATACTGCCAAGCATCCTTGAAAACGGCGGTTCTGACTTGATCTTTACCTTCAGTCTGGATGTGCTCTCACTATAACCAGCTGAAATTCTTTCTTTCTACTACATGGTTATGTTTTTCCATGGTTGATTGTCACTTTTTCTTTTACAATCATTTTTATTGGTTATTCCAGTGAATTTCTTAAAAAATGATTTGCAAGCCAGAATGCACGATACCATTTTCTCCAGAAGTTCTTAAAAGTAGTTTTACCTCGGCCTTAATTACTCAGTACTACCAAGATCATTTGCAAGAATATGTAGAATGATATAAATCGAAGAAGTGTTTCAAAAAGCCAGATGCACTCTTCTGTGTGTCAATATTGTCAAACAGAAATACAACATAGGCCACACATCTAGTTTATTTTTTATTTTCTTTTTTAGAGACAGGGTCTTGCTATGTCACCCAGGCTAACATGCAGTGGTGTGATCATAGCTCACAGCAGCCTCAAACTCCCAAAGTCAAGCAATTCTCTTACCTCACCTTCCCAAATATCTGGAACTACAGGTCCACACCACTACATCTGGCTAATAAAAAAAAAAAAAAAAAAGGCTGGGCACAGTGGCTCACACCTGTAATCCCAGCTCTTTGGGAGGTCAACGCGGGTGGATCATGAGGTCAGGAGAGTGAGACCATCCTGGCTAACACAGTGAAACCCTGTCTCTACTAAAAAATACAAAAAATTAGCTGGGCATGGTGGCGGGCGCCTGTAGTCCCAGCTACTCAGGAGACTGAGGCAGAATGGCGTGAACCCAGGAGGTGGAGCTTGCAGTGAGCCAAGATCGCGCCACTGCGCTCTAGCCTGGGCGACAGAGCAAGACTCCATCTCAAAAAAAAAAAAAAAAAAAGAGATGGGGTCTTGCTGTGTTGCCCAAGTTGGTTTTGAACTCTTGCCCTAAGTAATCCTCCTGCCTCAGCCTGGCAAGTAGCAGGCACAAGCCAGCACACCTGGCTTACGTATGTAATTTTAATTCTCTAGGAGTCACAATTAAAAAAAATTAAAAACAGGTGAAATTAATTTTAGTAATATATTTTATCTCACCCAATATATCAAAAATACTATTTCAACATGTAATTGATTTAAAAAATTAGTAATGAGATAGTTTATATTATTTTTATCAACTAAGTCTTCAGTATCAAGTGTTTAAGTTTACAGAACATTTCCACTCAGCCTTGCCACCTTTTAATAACCACATGCATCTGTCTAGTGGGTATTATATTGGACTGCACAGCTCGATGTAACAGAAATTTGCATTTTTAGATCTTAAAGTTACCTTGTAATTGTTCTTAATCTGACTATCACACTTTAAAATGAGAGAAAAAGTATTGAGAGGGGTTCAGCGATGAGTCCAATAATGCAAAGCCAGTTAACTGAAATCTGGGAGTCTGGGACTAATATTACACAGGTCTCTTCAACCTTGGATTAGTGTCTTTTCCAAATTTGCTTCTCTGTGTGGTAATTACGGCCAGTTGCCTGCCACATATCCATTTTCTCCTTTTTTTTTTTTTTTTTTTTTTTTTGAGACGGAGTCTCGCTCTGTTGCCCAGGCTGGAGTTCAGTGGCCAGATCTCGGCTCACTGCACGCTCCGCCTCCCGGGTTCACGCCATTCTCCTGCCTCAGTCTCCCGAGTAGCTGGGACTACAGGCACCCGCCACCATGCCCAGCTAATTTTTTTGTATTTTTTAGTAGAGACGGGGTTTCACCGTGTTAGCCAGGATGGTCTCAATCTCCTGACCTCGTGATCCACCCGCCTCGGCCTCCCAAAGTGCTGGGATTACAGGCGCGAGCCACTGCGCCCAGTCTTCTCCTTCTTTTTAATAACTAAATCATAATACTGGGGGGGAAAAGGCAGTAAGATGCTCCGCCAAAAACCTATACTTCCCAGATTCCCTTGTTCACAGGGCTGTTCATGAGACACAGTCTGGCCAATGAATTAAAAGGAGAAATAAGGAGATTGTAGGGTAACTTTAGCTTTTCCGAAATAATACCTCAACTCTGTCTATTGTTCTTTATTGTTCTCTTCTTCCACCTGCTGGGAATGCAAAGAAGAGACTGGAAGTGAGGTCACAATCACATGCCACACTTTTTGAATGATGGATACCAAAGATGGAAGGAGTGTGTTGACGTCATCATGGAGTTGGCGCACCAGCCATAAACTGTACACTTGTTACTCTGTAGGAAGCATAAGCTCTTGTATGATAAAGCTTCTGTAGTTTCATGCCAGATTGTAACTCTTGAATGATATTCTCATTTCAAACGTCATTATGTCATTTCAAGATCAACAGGCTTTTTCTCACTGGGTGTGGTTAAAATGTAAAAATCAGCTAAACACTGACAATGCTCACTAGGCTAACATTTATTAGCAAGTAAGCCAAATACAGGAACAAACATTTTTAAAAGAAAGATGTATTATTTCACCTTCACAATATAGTCTTGCAAAGAATTTTTAAAAACTCTTTACATTGCTGTACAGTTACTAGAACAAAATATGTTTATGTCATCACTGTAGTATGACTATTTTCATCCATATCAACACCTACTGAAATGGCTAAAGAGCTGACTTCTGAGTTGATGATGTACTAGGAGTTATGAGATCCTGGTTCTTTTCATGCTTCTGTCACAAACAAACTGTCTTTGTGCAATTATACTAGCTTCTCTGTAACTCAATTTCCTCACCTGTAAAGCGAAAGATTAAAGTAGTGGAATTCTAAGTTACTTTGCAGCTTTAGCATTCTATGAATCTATGGAAGCATTTCTTCCAGAAGACAGGATTCACAGCCCAATTTCATTTGATGTTTGGCCTTTGGGTCTGTGCTAGTTTAAATCATTACATTAAATTTTTGGCAGTGATAATACTTGAACATCCACCATTTGCAACTCTGACAACATTCCTTCTGCTACAGAACCTACTCTTTTAGAAGACTCAACTTATTCAGTACTGCATAAAGCACCTTCATAAAATTTCAAGTGAAAAGGATTTCAAGGAAATCAGATTTAGTACCTATGTTCTTTCTCAAAGGTTCTGGGAAATCATTTTCAGTGAGCTAAGAAAACAGAGACTATTCATATAATTTAACATTGCATGTGTGTGTGCTTTAAAATACTTGTCTTATTTCTTTTGTTCTATTTACTATTAGGTGTTATTAAAAATCCTAGCTTTTTTCATTTGCTCTTAAAAAAAAAAAAAAAAAAAAAAAAAACTCCAAGAGTCTCTTTCCAACTCTGAAAACTCTTGGCTAAATACGGGTGCTATTTTCAACTTATAGTAACTGGCAACCTTACATTTTGTAAAGTTCAGGAAGAGCAGAAACTCAGCTTCCAAATATGCCACTCTGTCAGCAGGTTTGACTGAACAGGAAGCAGACAATGGAAGGCAAATGTCTGGAACCCAAATGTTTCTTTCCTGTAGAGAAGAAGACTCAAATGAAGACTAGCTTCTAAATCTCATCTTTCAGCTGATTTGGTAGGGGTGGATGGTACCCAGTTCTAGCCATTCTTCTTCTATCCAGAAGAATAACATCTTTTATTAAGCCTCTTCTTTTAAGTACTACTTATTTTAATGCTATGGCTATCAGACAGCATTTATTCTACCTCACAATATGCCTGCAAACCATGGTTCCAAGGAGGCAGTATTGCCTACTGGTTAAAAGTGCAAGGATAGTAGGAAAACAGATCTGTCATGTTGAGAAAACATTCACCCTTTACTAAGCCTTATTTTTCTAATTTGTCAAGTGAGGACAATAATAGTCTCTACCTCACAGGATTATTGTGATGACTATGTAAGATACTACATGTAAAGCATGCACTCTTCGTACATGGTCATTATTCAATAACTATATGTTAGTATCATTATTTCCATTACCATTATTGTTTGAAGTAGTAATAATATTCATAGCACTGCTATTTCTCAAAATAGTTTCCCTTGATAATACCACTAAACACGTACTTCCTCTCCACTATTATATAAACTAGGTAGATTTCTAGAGTCATCCCAATCAACTTAATGTTTTTATTGGTTTCCTGAAATAGTTCATAGAGGATTCTTGAGAATGGGCATAGAGCTATATTCATCATTGTATTTTCAATGCATATTGCAATACCGAATGTATAAATGTTTATTGAAAAAAAGTCACATTTGGGTGACCAGCAATAGAAAGGCTTTCTAGTATTTTTACTCTATTTTATAAAATCTATTGATTCTAATTGTCACACAATTGTAAATAAGCCTCTTTCATTGCCTGAGAACTGAGGCAAAAATCTCTAAATTGAGAATAGTACATGCCAAGTACCTTCTCATTCTAAAGAAAACCACTAAAAATCTGAAATATATCCTTGCAGTATGCATTAAAACAGCAAATCTGGTCCTGCGACCATTACTGCCCATGCCCTCCAAGTCTCTGTCAGAGACACATATCGAGAATTTGGGGGAACGGAGTCAGGAAACTAGGGCACAAGTACTCCCAGGTGGAGGAGGGTCCACCTCTCTAAGTAAGCCAGGGAGACGTCCGCAGGAGAACTGCCTGTAGAGATGGGGGTTGGCAAGAAGGTAATGTGAGTGTCTCATTTTTTGATGAGCATCTGCTTCTACAGTGGACTTGCTGGGCTTTCTCTGTCCTATGCGAGACAAAGAGAGAGAGGAAAAAAAGTAATTGGAGACAAGATGAAGGGTGAAATGAGAGCGAAGAAGAGGAGTAGACTCCACCATCACCTTCTTATGAGACACGACCTGAGAGTTTCCCATGAGCTCAAGGGACCTCTAGCAAAGAGCCCACCTGGAGCCATCTTGTTGACGCCCCCCTCAGGAGGACGCCAACCGTAAGAATTGAGTACAGGGAGTTTCTCAGCGATGTGAAGCTGAAGAGGGCATTCTGAGGAGAGGAGCTGTAAAACATATTCACAAGAGGGACGTGTGAAGGGAGTGACCATTCCGAAGAACCCAGACAGCTGCCCACAGGATAAGGATGCTGTCCCAAAGACGGTGCCCAGTGAGTAAAGAGACACTGGCTTCTCTCTTGAGTTCTCCTCTCTTATCCCTGCCTTCAGAGCGGTGGGCAGAAAGGAGAGGGAGAAGTTGAGCAGCCAAATGGTATCAAAGAGACAAGCCCTGAACTGGATAAAAACTGAAAATTTTGAGACTGGATCAAAGCTTTTTCCTATTTCAGTATTAAAAATTCCAAGATGAGAATTTTTATCAGTTCTTTATAGAACCTATGCCAAGTGTTATCAAGGGCTACAAAAAGGAAGTTCAAAAGAGCAAACCAGGAGGCTGTGATGAACGAAAAAAATAAATCTGTTTCCTATGCAGTCAAAGCTATTTATTACACCAATTACACTCATAACCCTGTAAGGGAGAGAAGAAGGGAGAGACATATGAAGATGGCTAGTGGGCAGGCCAGTCAGACAAGCTCAGTTGTTAATTCACCCTAGGCCATTCCAAGTGAGCTGGCAGAAGTAGGGATTCTGAAGTGGAACTTCGGACTCTGGGCCAAGTGTTTCTTCCATTGCACTGCACCACCTCCCCATAATAAGGGCTTCCATTTTTTATTGCACTTTAAATTAATAAAGCACTTGGGTGAACCACTGCCTTGCCAAGAATGTTTAGTCTGAAGAAAATTCTGTTAAACAAGGTGTCAAAACAACCATTAAAGATGCTTCTAAGAGCATTATCTTAGCTCTGCAGGGAGTCAGCACAATGCAGAGAAAATACAAGATTGAGAATCCAAAGGCTCCCGTTCGTTCTGGTTGTAGCGCAACAAGGAGCTTTAAGAAAGGAGCGTGGCATTTGGCGTCAGATTGAGATTCAAATTCTGGCTCTGCTGTTTAGCAGCTGTGCGACCTAAGGCACAATTCTTAACCTCTTTAATCCTCGATTTCTTCATGCATAAAATAGGAAAATGCCACCTACTTCCCAGGATTGCTGAGAGGAATAATGAGATAATATCAAAGCCTGGGAATGTGTCTGGAACTCAACAGGGGTCCAATAAATACGAGTTTTATCGAATCACCTATCAGTACATTTTCTGCTCTGCTGATCTAAGAGAACTCCGGTGTTGACGAAATTCAACAATATGTATGAGAAAAACTCTTTACAGTGAGTTACTTTAAAATATGTATTTTTCTTGTTCTCTTCCTGGGTGATATCTCTCTTTCAACTATGGGAGCACAGAATCAATGTGAGATGGGACAATTCCTGTTGTCTCTTTGAAAGCAAATTCCAATCTCTTAAAACCAGTTTTCTCTACAGTTCTTACTACAGTTACTTTTATTAGTACTTTTAGATACATATCATTTTTCACAATTATAAAAGACATACATATTCATTACAGGAGAAAAATATTATGAAGTATTTCCTTTCAGTTATTTCTAGATAAGAATATTTTTAAGAATTGGGTTTATTATGTATATACAGTTTAATAATAGGATTTTTTGATTAAACATTTGATACTTGGTTGAATGTATCTGAGTCAGTAAACAATAAAAAGAGGAAGTGTAATTCATTAACGAGAAATAGAGAATGTGAAGATAGTTTCTTAATGGTGTTTATTATTGTGAACTATAACCTAGCCACAGAAGACAATGTGAAATGTATGTGTACACTTTATACAAACACAAGAAACCAAACACCTGGGTAACTATTATACAAGTTTAGGAATAAAACATTTCTAGTTCTTTAGAAGTCCACTAGGGCATGTTCTCTCTGTTGCATCTTTCTTTCTACATATTCCAAGAAGTAACCTCTATCCCCAAGTGTGATTCTCAAAATGCTTAACAATTGTCGTGGTATGTCATCTGTCACTGCCAAAGTTGTGTTTTCTCCATCCAGGGTTCCAGAGGCCAGCAGACAACAGGGCAGGGAAGCTGTCCCCTAACACTTCTCTTATCGTTTTATTTTGCTTATTGTGTTCATTCCCATGTTATTAATTTAAATTTAATATTTAATTAAGCAATGTTTTCTCTTGTCTGTTTTTTGTTTGTTTATTTATTTGTTTTGGTATAGCTAGAAAGGCTTTCCACACATCTAGATTATAAAGGAATAAATTAATGTTTTCTTGTAGTACTTTTATGGTTTTGTTTTCTACATGTAGATCCCTGAGGGATTAGTAGTTCATTCTGGTGTATAGTGTGAGGTATAAATTCATTTTTCTTTTTTCAATAATTTCTGATGACACTTTCATTAACGCTAACTAGAACGGGTCTATATATCTTCTTTTATGTTCATTATTATGTTTGTTTAAGCACCAATACCACACTGTTTTAATTATAAGGGGCTTTATAGTATCACTTAATATCTGATATGACTAGCTTCCCTCATTGCTCTCTCATCCTTTTTCAAGATTTTTCTAACAAAATTTTCAAGTTTATCTTCTATGTGAACTTTATAATCAATTTGTCTAGCCCTCAAACAAAACAAAACAAATACCTGGGCTTGGATTAAATTTAAATATTGACTCCTGGCACTGCCCACAAAAATAAGATCTCTATTTTTTTCTAGGATAGTTTTGTGTCTTTCAAAGATATTTTGAAGTTCATCTCTTATAGCTTGTGTCTATTTTATGCTAATTTTGTTTCTACCAATTTTGTCACTAATATGCTATAGGATTTTTCTTTCATTGTATCTTCTCCACGATTATAGTTTGTAGATACTAAGGCTATGGATTTCTTGATAATGTTACAGTATACTATTTATTGATTTGTTTATTGGTTATATGAATTGTGTTATTTATTCTCAAGGATTTTCCATGTATGCTGTCATATCATGTACAAATAGAGATAGTTTTATTTCTTTTCCAATTCTCACACCTCTAATATTTCATACAGCAGTAAAGGTAGTTGGTATTCTTGCTTTTTTCTTGACTTTAGGAAAATGTTTCTAGTGCTTTCCCATTAAATTCGATGCTGGGTTTAGAAAAGATAAAGTTGGCATGCACACACACACACACACACACACACATACATACACACTTTCAAATCTGTAGACCAATCTTAGATGTATCAATGCAAAAATGTAAAATAAAATATTGTCAAATAGAATCCAAAAACATTGAAAAATAATGCACTGTGAACAAGTGGATTTTTCTAGAAATGTAGGAACAGTTCAGATAAAAAATTCTTATATTTACCATAGTTATGGTTAAAAAGAAATCATATGATAATCTTTCTAGATGCTGGCAGAAAGTCCAACAAAATTTGACCAAAATCCCTGATGGAAAAAATGCTCGATGAAAATAGAAATTTATGAATAGCATCTCAACACAATTAATATATCTATACCTCTAATTATATTCATATCTAGGTAGATTTAGATAAATAGAGAAATAAAACTAGTTATAAATGGGAAATAAAAATAGTTCTAATGGGAAAATGCCACGGACATTTTCCCACAGCCAAGAATTATTGTTAAGCATTGTGTTAAAGTATTAGCCAATGCAAGCTGACAAGGGTTATGATGTTATTTAAGCCTGAACAACTTGGACTTGTGGAAACATGCACGATTATGATGGTTACACCCATGGATTGGTTCTGGGTTGGTTGATACCCATCTGAGTAAAAGTAGAATAAGGATGAATTTATTGTGAAACAAAGTGGTATTTCTCACACCCATAGATTAGAGTGATGATTCTTGCTGGGATTCAAATCACCCAGGGAGCATATACATCCGTATATATCATATGTATTTTATATCTGGAAATACAGATTTCCAGTCCTGATCACCGAATTTCCAGATTCAGCAGGTCTAGAGTTTGACCTTGGAAGTTTTGTTCTTTCTTACTATGCATTTCAGTATGTAGGCATGGTTTTAGGAACTATTATTTTATAAAGCTTTATTTACTTGATTATTTATTCATATGTTTATTTCCCTTCTTGTTTTAGAATGTGTTTAAGTTGGCTTACCGAAACATATAAAATACAGCAAAATTAATGTAAATTTTAAAAAGGAAAATAAATTAAAATTAAGAAAGTTAAATGTTGGCATAGATGACGCTAATATAAAAAAGGCCCACCACAGTGAGTTAGAAACAATAAGGTCGTTTGCAGAAGTTAAGACACAAGGCCATTCCTGGGTTGTCATGTGAAGTAAATTATATTATAGTTCCTCTTTCTCCACAACCAGTAGCATTTGCTTGTGCATAAAATTGTTTAAAATAAACACTAAGAGCTGTCTCTAGGTAGAACAGTGGCATATAAATTCATCACAAATCTGTAGATGTGCATATGCAAAAGATTGGTGTGAATGTACAGACATTTTGGTTATTAGACAGTGACGTGGGGCTTAAGATTGTGAGCATAGCACCTTTGATCTTTATATATTTAACACTTTCAGCACAGGTCAGCAGAGTAACTTATTTCATCTCCAGTACCTGTATCTATTAAGGTATATTTATTATCTGTACCCTACTGATACCATAAATAATTTAAGAAGAGTTAAACAACAACAAATACACTTACAACAGGACAATTAAAAGACAGATAGAAAAACAAATCAGAAATCATATAAAGTAGGGGACGTCAGACACATCTGCTAGACACAATTTTAACTGCAACGAATTATTACATTTAGATTTTCATTGATTATCCTCTAAAGTGAAAAACAAAACATGACAGAGATTGCTCTTCTCTGATAAAAAGAAAAATCTTACATTTCTTTGTAAGATTTGCTCCCATTGTTAAATTCTAAGAAAAATGTATCAAATAGAGCTATCCGTGAATAGTATGGAGTCATAATTCTACAGCCTTTACCATCCCCAGACCTATCGCAGGAGATTGCTTTTATCTCACTAGTTTATAGTTAGTTCTTTAGTTAGCTCTGTACATATTTTTTTTTCTTATCTAGATTAAGGGCTGGAAGATATGTATACTGATCTTCTTAATGTTGCACTTTTCTGATATAACAGGCGCTAGTAAATGTTCATCAAGTGAACGAATGAATAATCAATGAATAGACAAACAAATAATACTCTGTGCAACCAATTGCATGTCCCAGCTCTCACCCAAATCACCAGGCTTGGGTTCTTTAATAGTTTTGTTTGTATTTTTTTATTTATTTTTGAGACAGAGTCTCATTCTGTCACCCAGGCTGAAGTGCAGTGGCACAATCTCTACTCACTGCAGCCTGCACCTCCCAGATTCAAGCAATTCTTGTGCTGCAGCCTCCGAAGTAGCAGGGATTACAGATGTGTGCCACAATGCCCGGCTAATTTTTGTATTTTCAGTACAAACAGGGTTTCACCATGTTGGACAGGCTGCTCACAAACTCCTGGGCTCAAGTGATCTGCCCTCCTTGGCCTCCCCAGAGGCTAGGATTACAGGCATAAGCCACCAAGCTAAGCCAACAGGTGCTGCTTTAGTACTTATTAGGTTGGTGCATAAAAGTAATGGCAGGACCTGCAATTACTTTGTAGTTATGGCCAATAAGCAAAAGAGGCAAAAACAATTTTCATTATAGTTCTTATATTCTCCACTGGGGGAATAAATGATAAAAGTGTGTAATGTGTTAGACAGCAAGAAGTATTTTGAAGAAGAAAAAAAACATGACAATGCAGAAAAAAGAGACCTGAACTCTGTGTAGGTGTGGGGGTTGTGTGTGTGTGTGTGTGTGTGTGTGTGTGTGTGTACAAGAGAGATAGAGACTGGGAATATACATCCAGGAGAAAAGGCATGACTGGGACATCCTGGCTTCTTATGATAACTGATGTAAACAGAAATAAAAGGCATAATGATTTAACTCTAATGGTCTCAAGGCAGGTGACGTGGTGGCTGAGAGTTCCGGGGATAGAAGGAAGTTTAACTTATTTCCAAGAATACACAGTATTATGGGTATTTGCGTCACTTTGTTGCACAGAGAGTGGTGGATGTATTCAAACAATCATTGCAATCAACAATGATAGGTATCCAACCTATCATTCCGAGCTGGTGAAATGCATGCATTTTGGGGATTAGGTTAGGGAAAGAGGCTGAGGAGAAGGCTAGGAGGAGGAAGAAATTCTCACACACAATGGGACCTGTTACTTCAGCAGCACTATACCAGAAATAGTTTTCAAGGAAGAACTTGAGAATTAATTTCAAATTGAAGGCTAAGTGCAATTTAGGTAGGCAAAAAGTAATTTCCTGGGTTGGATTTGGGCCAGGACATTGGACTTAACGCCTCATCTCTTGGAAAAATTGCCATGGGATCTTTGATAATTATAAGAGAGCATGGCCTTAGATTTACAGCTCCAGCATAGGCTGGTATCTTCAGAGGGCAGTGCCACTTAGTACTCGGAACAGACTCCAGTTGATGAATGATACCTTAATACCACTTACTGATTTACATGCCCTCTGTGCTCCCAACAGCACCTGCGCTTTTCCAAGAGTGCTTCTGTGCCTAAAGACTGCCAAGACTTTGCTCTGTCAAATAGTACAAGATCAGATCAATTGATACTAAAAAACCTCTACAGCTCAGAAACTTTAAAAAAAAAAAAATGGGTCAACAGATGCTTGCTGAAGTGATTGTTATTTTTAAGCAGGTAAATATATCAATATGAGTACTGCAGGAATAATAAAGGTAGTGAACACCGAAGAATCCCTGGCTGGGCTTTCATCTCTACAGTTACCAAACTATGTAAAATCCAGCAAGTCATTTCACCTCACCAAGCCTCAGTTTTCTTGTCTATACAAACCTGAAAAAAATCCAAACAGCTGGCCTATTCTAAACCACCACCACGTAATTTATCACCTGGTGGTCTACTCTAACTTTAGAAACATTTCCTATCTCCCTCTCCCTGTGACCCCAGTCATACTGGCCTTCTTTATGTTCTGCAAATCTACCAAATTTGCCTGTAGTCAGGGCCTCAGTGCTTGCTCTTCCTACCACACAGAATTCTTCTCCCCTAGAGGACTGTATGACTGGCTTCTTCCATCATTCAAATATCCTTTCTCAGAGGTTCTATCTCATCACCCAATCAAAGATTGCCCCTTGCCCTTCATTTTTTTTCTTTCAGCTTCTCATTTTATTAACGTCATGGTATTTATCATTTTCCAAAATCATATTTTTTATGTCATTGTTTACATGTTCAATGTTTATCAACAACTCTTCCTCACCATCATAGAATCAGAGTTTCTGTGAGCCAAAGAGTCTTGTGGGTCATCGGCAAAGCCTGAGTCCTGTCCTCTTTCTCTCCTCCCCAGACAGTATGAGCTTCACCACTTGCTCCAACTTCTCTACCAACTACTAGTCCCTGGGCTCTGTCCAGGTGTCCAGCTACGGCACCTGGCCTGTCAGCAGCGTGGCCAGCGTCTATGCAGGTGCCAGGGGTTCTGGTTCCCGGATCTCCATATCCCGCTCCATCAGCTTCCTGGATGGCATGGGGTCCAGGGGCCTGGCCGTGGGGATGGCCGGGGGTCTAACAGGAATGAGAGGCATCCAGAACGAGAAGGAGACCATGAAAAGCCTGAACGAACGCCTGACCCCGTACCTGGACAGAGTGAGGAGCCTGGAGACCAAGAATGAGAAGCTGGAGAGCAAAATCTGGGAGCCCCTGGAGAAGAAGGGACCCTAGGTCAGAGACTGGAGCCATTACTTCAAGACCATCGAGGACCTGAGGGCTCAGATCTTCGCAAATACTGTGGACAATGCTCGCATCGTTCTGCAGTTAGATAATGCCCGTCTTGCTGCTGATGACTTTAGAGTCAAGTATGAGACAGAACTGGTCATGCGCCAGTCTGTGAAGAACGACATCCATGGGCTCCACAAGGTCATCAATGACCCCGATGTCACCTGGCTGCAGCTGGAGACACAGATCGAAGCTCTCAAGGAGGAGCTGCTCTTCATGAAGAAGAACCACGAAGAGGAAGTAAAAGGCCTACAAGCTCAGATTGCCAGCTCTGGGTTGACAGTGGAGGTAGATCCCCAAATCTCAGGACCTCGCCAAGACCATGACAGACATCCAGGCCCAATATGACGAGCTGGCTTGGAAGAACTGAGAGAAGCTGGACAAGTACTGGTCTCAGCAGACTGAGGAGAGCACTGCAGTGGTCACCATGCAGTCTGCCAAAGTTGGAGCTGCTGAGATGATGCTCACTGAGCTGAGAGGTACAGTCCAGTCTTTGGAGATCAACCTGGACTTGATGAGAAACCTGAAGGCTAGCTTGCAGCAGCCTGAGGGAGGTGGAGGCCCGCTACACTCTGCAGATGGAGCAGCTCAACGGGATCCTGCTGCACCTGGAGTCAGTGCTGGCACAGACCTGGGCAGAGGGACAGCACCAGGCCCAGGAGTACGAGGCCCTGCTGAACATCAAAGTCAAGCTGGAGGCTGAGATCACCACCTACTGCTGCCTGCTGGAAGATGGCAAGGACATCAATCTTGGTGATGCCCTGGACTGCAGCAACTCCATGCAAACCATCCAAAAGACACAACCCGCCAGACAGTGGATGGCAAAGTGGTGTCTGAGACCAGCGATACCAAAGTTCTGAGGCATTATGCCAGCAGAAGCAGGGTACCCCTTTGGGGAGCAGCAGGCCAGTAAAAAGTTCAGAGGAAAAAAAAAAGCCTTGTTTATATTTTTTACCAGTCTGTTCCCAGTATTCAGGGTAGTGCCTAGTGAAGAGCAGATCCTTAATAAATATGGAAGAATGGAAGACGATGGATTCAGTGATCTCCCAACCATCCCAGCTCCAGCAGTCTGGGGGCCAGTGCACCTTTAGCTAGGATAATTCAGCTCCAGGAAGTACCGTGACCTGGGATAGTTGTTTTTAGTGACTTTCCCTAGCTGTCCTCATCCCCTGCCTATCCTGGACATAACCTTCATCTCCTGAAGGCACTGTTGTTAGAGTCAATTACATACAAAGGAAGATTATGGGGTAAGGGTAGCATAAGATGGAATGAATTAAAATATTTCAAACAGTGCCTAACTCTTCTCCCCCTTTCTCCCTACTTAGCAGTGGTGAAATTCGATGTATACATTAAATAAAATATGGAGTAGTTGAATATGTTTTAATATTTTAATAAAATAAGATTGAAAAATTTAACTGTGAAAACTTTCAAAATAATGGATTTCTAATAATTGATTCTCAAATGCCGTCTGTTTCTCACTACACAGTAGGAAGTACAGGAATTGATGAAGAACAAGTGAGGTTGAGAATTAGCACAGAACTTAAGGGTGTGACCAAGATGTGAGGTATGATCCATGAAACCGTAAAATCTGCAAACCAAAAATAAAATTCTAAGACACCCTAACCATTTGAATAAACTTCCTTCTCAGGCAGTGTACTCTTAAAATTTAAGCTGAAAGACTGGTTTAGGCCATGATGGGAAGTGGGGGTTTGGCATGCCTCATTATACCTCTCTGTCATTAACACCAACACAGACCTCAAGTCTGACAAAAAGCATTTACAATCTGTGCTCTCCAAAGTTTGCTACCTGAAACCTTCCTCTGCACAATAAGAACTTTAGTCTCCACAATCCGTCATCTTAACCCAGACATTTTCTTTCTATTGACCTTAGGTCTTTAGATAAATTGAACCAATTGTCAACCAGTTAGTTTTTAAATCTGCCTATAATCAGAAGCACCCACAACATCCTACATTGAGCTGTCCCCGCTTTCTGGACCAAACCAATGTATTTCTTAAATGTATTTGATTAAAGTCTCATGTCTCTCTAAAATGTAGAAAACCAAACTTCACCCCAACCAGCTTGGGCACATGTTCTCAGGATCTTCTGAGGGGTGCATCATGGGCCATGGCCACTCATAATCGGCTCAGAATAAATTTCTTCAAATATTTTACAAAATTTGACTCTTTTCATCAACAAATCCAAGGCAAGAATGTGGCAGATCATGGTAGTGAAAAGTGTGGCAGAGGAAGGTCGGGAATATGGAAGAAGCAGCAGTTGGGTTTTATATGGCTCATACACAGTCATTAGTTTAAAAACAAAAATGAAATATTTCCAGTTAAGGCACACACTTTTAATTTTATCAAAATGTCCTCCACCTTTTCACTGATTTTCTTTTTTTTTTTTTTTTTCAATTTATTTATTATTATTAAACTTCAAGTTGTAGGGTACATGTGCACAACGTGCAGGTTTGCTACATATGTATACTTGTGCCATGTTGGTGTGCTGCACCCATCAACTTGTCATTTACATCAGGTATAACTCCCAATGCAATCCCTCCCCCCTCCCCCCTCCCCATGATAGGCCCCGGTGTGTGATGTTCCCCTTCCCGAGTCCAAGTGATCTCATTGTTCAGTTCCCGCCTATGAGTGAGAACATGCGGTGTTTGGTTTTCTGTTCTTGTGATAGTTTGCTGAGAATGATGGTTTCCAGCTGCATCCATGTCCCTACAAAGGACACAAACTCATCCTTTTTTATGGCTGCATAGTATTCCATGGTGTATATGTGCCACATTTTCTTAATCCAATCTGTCACTGATGGACATTTGGGTTGATTCCAAGTCTTTGCTATTGTGAATAGTGCTGCAATAAACATACGTGTGCTTGTGTCTTTATAGCAGCATAATTTATAATCCTTTGGGTATATACCCAGTAATGGGATGGCTGGGTCATATGGTACATCTAGTTCTAGATCCTTGAGGAATCGCCATACTGTTTTCCATAATGGTTGCACTAGTTTACAATCCCACCAACAGTGTAAAAGTGTTCCTATTTCTCCACATCCTCTCCAGCACCTGTTGTTTCCTGACTTTTTAATGATCGCCATTCTAACTGGTGTGAGATGGTATCTCATTGTGGTTTTGATTTGCATTTCTCTGATGGCCAGTGATGATGAGCATTTTTTCATGTGTCTGTTGGCTGTATGAATGTCTTCTTTTGAGAAATGTCTGTTCATATCCTTTGCCCACTTTTTGATGGGGTTGTTTGTTTTTTTCTTGTAAATTTGTTTGAGTTCTTTGTAGGTTCTGGATATTAGCCCTTTGTCAGATGAGTAGATTGCAAAAATTTTCTCCCATTCTGTAGGTTGCCTGTTCACTCTGATGGTAGTTTCTTTTGCTGTGCAGAAGCTCTTTAGTTTAATGAGATCCCATTTGTCAATTTTGGCTTTTGCTGCCGTTGCTTTTGGTGTTTTAGACATGAAGTCTTTGCCCATGCCTATGTCCTGAATGGTACTACCTAGGTTTTCCTCTAGGATTTTTATGGTATTAGGTCTAACATTTAAGTCTCTAATCCATCTTGAATTAATTTTCATATAAGGAGTAAGGAAAGGATCCAGTTTCAGCTTTCTACTTATGGCTAGCCAATTTTCCCAGCACCATTTATTAAATAGGGAATCCTTTCCCCATTTCTTGTTTCTCTCAGGTTTGTCAAAGATCAGATGGCTGTAGATGTGTGGTATTATTTCTGAGGACTCTGTTCTGTTCCATTGGTCTATATCTCTGTTTTGGTACCAGTATCATGCTGTTTTGGTTACTGTAGCCTTGTAGTATAGTTTGAAGTCAGGTAGCGTGATGCCTCCAGCTTTGTTCTTTTGACTTAGGATTGTCTTGGAGATGCGGGCTCTTTTTTGGTTCCATATGAACTTTAAAGCAGTTTTTTCCAATTCTGTGAAGAAGCTCATTGGTAGCTTGATGGGGATGGCATTGAATCTATAAATTACCTTGGGCAGTATCTAAAGCAAGTCCTTAGAGACTTACAAAGAGACTTAGACTCCCATACAATAATAATGGGAGACTTCAACACTCCACTGTCAACATTAGACAGATCAACGAGACAGAAAGTTAACAAGGATATCCAGGAATTGAACTCATCTCTGCAGCAAGCAGACCTAATAGACATCTATAGAACTCTCCACCCCAAATCAACAGAATATACATTCTTCTCAGCACCACATCGTACTTACTCCAAAATTGACCACGTAATTGGAAGTAAAGCACTCCTCAGCAAATGTACAAGAACAGAAATTATAACAAACTGTCTCTCAGACCACAGTGCAATCAAATTAGAACTCAGGACTAAGAAACTCAATCAAAACCGCTCAACTACATGGAAACTGAACAACCTGCTCCTGAATGACTACTGGGTACATAACGAAATGAAGGCAGAAATAAAGATGTTCTTTGAAACCAATGAGAACAAAGATACAACATACCAGAATCTCTGGGACACATTTAAAGCAGTGTGTAGAGGGAAATTTATAGCACTAAATGCCCACAAGAGAAAGCAGGAAAGATCTAAAATTGACACTCTAACATCGCAATTAAAAGAACTAGAGAAGCAAGAGCAAACACATTCGAAAGCTAGCAGAAGGCAAGAAATAACTAAGATCAGAGCAGAACTGAAGGAGATAGAGACACAAAAAACCCTCCAAAAAATCAATGAATCCAGGAGTTGGTTTTTTGAAAAGATCAACAAAATTGACAGACCACTAGCAAGACTAATAAAGAAGAAAAGAGAGAAGAATCAAATCGACGCAATTAAAAATGATAAAGGGGATATCACCACCGACCCCACAGAAATACAAACTACCATCAGAGAATACTATAAACACCTCTACGCAAATAAACTGGAAAATCTAGAAGAAATGGATAATTTCCTGGACACTTACACTCTTCCAAGACTAAACCGGGAAGAAGTTGAATCCCTGAATAGACCAATAGTAGGCTCTGAAATTGAGGCAATAATTAATAGCCTACCAACCAAAAAAAGTCCAGGACCAGATGGATTCACAGCTGAATTCTACCAGAGGTACAAGGAGGAGCTGGTACCATTCCTTCTGAAACTATTCCAATCAATAGAAAAAGAGGGAATCCTCCCTAACTCATTTTATGAGGCCAACATCATCCTGATACCAAAGCCTGGCAGAGACACAACAAAAAAAGAGAATTTTAGACCAATATCCCTGATGAACATCGATGCAAAAATCCTCAATAAAATACTGGCAAACCGGATTCAGCAGCACATCAAAAAGCTTATCCACCATGATCAAGTGGGCTTCATCTCTGGGATGCAAGGCTGGTTCAACATTCGCAAATCAATAAACATAATCCAGCATATAAACAGAACCAAAGACAAGAACCACATCATTATCTCAATAGATGCAGAAAAGGCTTTTGACAAAATTCAACAGCCCTTCATGCTAAAAACGCTCAATAAATTCGGTATTGATGGAACGTACCTCAAAATCATAAGAGCTATTTATGACAAACCCACAGCCAATATCATACTGAATGGGCAAAAACTGGAAAAATTCCCTTTGAAAACTGGCACAAGACAGGGATGCCCTCTCTCACCACTCCTATTCAACATAGTGTTGGAAGTTCTGGCTAGGGCAATCAGGCAAGAGAAAGAAATCAAGGGGATTCAGTTAGGAAAAGAAGAAGTCAAATTGTCCCTGTTTGCAGATGACATGATTGTATATTTAGAAAACCCCATTGTCTCAGCCCAAAATCTCCTTAAGCTGATCAGCAACTTCAGCAAAGTCTCAGGATACAAAATTAATGTGCAAAAATCACAAGCATTCTTATACACCAGTGACAGTCAAACAGAGAGCCAAATCAGGAATGAACTTCCATTCACAATTGCTTCAAAGAGAATAAAATACCTAGGAATCCAACTTACAAGGGATGTAAAGGACCTCTTCAAGGAGAACTACAAACCACTGCTCAGTGAAATAAAAGAGGACACAAACAAATGGAAGAACATACCATGCTCATGGATAGGAAGAATCAATATTGTGAAAATGGCCATACTTCACTGATTTTCATAAGTTGCTCTGCCCTGAAGATCTTTCTAGATTACAACTGCATGGCCCAGGAGAGGTGCAATGGCAAAGAAACAAGAAGTGATTCTTACAGTCGGGAACCCCTGGAAGCTGGGGATGCCAAAGCTGTAAGTAAGGGATGATCAAAATTGACCAAACAAAACAGTCACTATTTGCATTAATACGATTTCTGACACATTGATGTATTTTTAAGTAGCTGGCTCTGAATATCTAGATTTACCTCTCTTCCATCCAAACATTATGTCTAAAGTTGCCTACTTCCTCTTAAAAAGGTGTTAATATCAGGTGAGTTCTAACAGATGTAATCCAAAGTCACAGGAGACAGTTTGCAGGGCACAGGAAAGAAGGCACTTAATCTCTGACTGTGCCTAGTTTAGCCCATGGACAACTTCTTCAGAAAAAAGAACATTCACTTGACAGTCTTATCAGTCAGAGAACATCTAAGAAACAAAGCTCACCACACCAGGGAATTCAATAGAAGTAATTTAATATGGGTAATCGCTTACTAGATTACAAGAGCTGAAGATCAATTGAGAAAAAATGAGGTAGCACTGACATTAGCAACTGAAGGAAGCTGTGACCTTGAGGACTATGATAGAGGCAGGAGGCAGAGAAATTCTAGGCAGACAGGGGCAGGTCTCCAACAAAACCCCACCTTCCAGCCTAAAACCTGCAGTTCAAAGTGAGAACTTCTATCCTTGTTTCCCTACTCTGTCCTGATTGGTTCTTTCAACACTTATGAATAGTAAAAAGCATGCACTTTTAAAATGTGCTCAATGTGTATTTACATAATAGCCTGTAAGAGTTCCACTGTCAAGTAAATAATACTGTAGTTGCCTTTAAAAGTATTTAATTACCTACAGTATTTGCAAAGTATGTTGTAATGGATTTACAAGAATAATGTCTTTTTATCAACTGAAAGTTGCTTTTTCCAGGACTACCCAAGGCCCTCCCTGCCCCCCATCTTTGCCTATAAAGACTCGAGACTCAGTTGGTAGAGGGAGAGAAGCAGCTTGACTGGAGAGAGGTGACTTGTCTTCAGAGGGACAGCTGGACTTCAGAGGAAAGATGGCTTAACTTTGGAGAATGGCCTGACTATAGGAAAGAGCTGGCTGGAGACAGCCAGACTGCAAGGGAAGATTACCTGCCCATCCCATCCCCTCTCCAGCTTCCCACTCCACCAAGAGCCTTTTTCCATCACTTAATAAAATTCTCCACCTTCACCATCCTTCAAGTGTCTGGACAACCTCATTCTTCTTGGATCCTGGACAAGAGCTTGAGGCCCACTGAGTGCAGGTACCCAAAAAGGGCTGTCACACTGGTCCTTTGCCCTTGCCAGCAGAGGGGAGCTGCCCCACGCTATGAGGCAAGGGGCCCACTGAGCTGATAATACACTGCTGTCCCTGGATGGCGGAGCTAAGAGAGCACCATAGCATGCCTCTGGGGCTTCAGAGGTCACAGGCATCCCCACCTGGGCACCACCGTGGGGCCCGCATGGAGCCTGCTCCTGCCAGCACCCTAAGTGGCCAGCCAGATCCCACACTTGCTCTCTCCCACAAGGGGTTGAGCATCACAGGTCGACTAAACAGGGCATCCCATTCTCAAGACCACTAAAAGGATTGAGAAAAATCCTGCATCAACCAGAGGGAGGAAGTTGTGTGACTGGAGCCCAGGTGCCTGGACCACAGATAGCTTCTGGAACCATGGAGAACTGTGGGGTGGGCTAGAAGGTGAGACAGAGGTGTAGGGTGCCACAGCCACTGGTGAATGTATCCTTGAGCAGAGAGAAAAGGTAAGAAATCAGACTTACACCTTCTCCCTACCTTTCAGCCTCCAGCCAGTACTCTCCATGCCCTAAAAGAGCCAGAAACTAGTTGGTAAGAGAGATTAGGGCCATAGTTTGTGGGGGTCCGATCCCTGTGATACAGTGGAAGAATAGGAACAGCACAGGAGAGGGTTGAAACATTGGCTGCAGTTCGCCAAAGCATAATCTTCCCACAATCAACAGCCCCATCACCCCACCTTGCAGGGGCTCTCTTCTTTGTTTACTTGTTTTCATGTATAAGATGCTCTTCATGGGTACGATGTCAGCATGATATTGCCATCTCACTTTAAAAGTTTCCTTTTCACAGAAGTGAAACCGTTCAAGACCATTCTATCTAGATGGGTGGTTTATTTCAATGCCAATTTAAAATTATTTTCATAAATGTATATATATGTATTTGAAATCAGGGAAGAAAAGGAACAAATTTGAGAAGAGAGTGGAGTGCTAACACAAACCAGAAATCCATTACAACATACTTTGCAAATACTGTAGGTAATTAAAGACTTTTAAGGGCAACTACAGTATTATTTACTTGACAGTGGAACTCTTACAGGCTATTATGTAAATACACGTTGAGCACATTTTAAAAGTACATGCTATTTACTATTCATAAGTATTGTTAATATGTATTTCATTTAACCCTAACCAGCCATTTCAGTCTCTTGTGTGAATTTACATTTATGAATGTTTTTATAAAATGCATATTATTTACCCAATAGGCAACTCTGCCATAAGAAACGCTAGAGCTGATTGCCAATTTAACTTCACATGAGTTTCCATGCAATTGTTCCTTAGTTCTGCCCGCGTGCTTGGGCATCCATAAATAGTCCTTCCCTTCAGAATCCTGCAAGTCAAGACCCATGAGCTGTTCAAATGAACGGATTTTCTAGTCTGTTTTGGTGGTTCTGGGGATTTTAGTATCACATAAAAAGAGGCCAGGGTATGTCTCATCTTAGAAAATAAAATAAAGATTTCAGCACTGAAGATGGCAGTCTATAAAGTATATATGTGTAATCACCTTGTTTATTCTGTGAACTGAATCCCACAACTACAAAATAAAGATGAGCAAGCTCCAGACTAAGATACCTAAAATGTAAATTTTCTTCCTCCCTCCTTCTTCTTCCCCTCCTCCCTCCCTTTCTTCTTTCCCTTCTCCTTTCCTCTCTCCCTCTCTTCCTCCCTCCTTCTCCTTCCCTTTCCTTTCCCTTCCCCTTCCTTCCTTCCTTCCTTCCTTCCTTCCTTCCTCCCTCCCTCCGTCCCTCCTTCCTTTTCTCCCTCCCTCCCTCCTTCCATAACAGGATATAATCTTTCCTGCCCCAGTCATTTTAATTGGAACACCAATGACTCCAGCACCAAGACACATAGACTATATGCAGAATTTACAGAGAGAATAAGGATTCCCTGCCAATGCACATACCATATGCAGAATTCACAAATGGAATTAGTTCTGTGACTTTTGTATCCCTCTGCCAGATCAAAGACATAAACAGGAATCAGAAAAAAAATATTAAAGGCACAGACTAGTGATAATGTTTCTTTGGAGAGAGTCTCCCTAGGCTGAAAGTCGCCACTCCTTCTTTTGGAGGAGGAGTGGATTGGAGTGCCACTTTCTAACCTAAAGCATAAAGGGAAACACTGAGAGCTTTGAAATTTGTTCATATGGGAGAAAAAGACTTGGTGCTGGCCTTATGACTAATAAAGCAAACATAGATTGAGGAATTGAGGACTGAGGTCTAATTATCATCCAGGAAATCTAAAGGCAGAAGAAAGACTACTGAGCTTCTTTGGTGGTATATCCAGAAGACTTTTGCTGTGCTGAGATGTCCTATAGTCCACAGAGAGTAGGTGTCAGGCTGTTTTGGGTCCTACTTGAGAGTCTGGAGGTATAAATCTTGATGTTGAGGAGCCAAAAGAGGACATAAAAGCAGCCACCAGACTGCAACTGTATCTGGCCAAGGTTAAGGACAAAAGAGATCTCTAGTAGAGAGAGCCACTGAGGAGGCCATGGCTGCATCTCATGGAAGAGTCAATCTTAATCATTCCAGGTCTAGGGAGCTAGAAGTCACCCTGCTGAGTAAAAACTGATTCTCTCACCTCTCTTCCCTTTCCTCCTTATTGTATTTATTTATTTATTTATTTATTTGACACTGGCAGAAATTCAATAGTAGCTAGTGATATGTAGAGGATATAAGAGAGCAAAAAACGTTAAATAGAAGCTTAAGTTATTTGTGGTAGACTGTAAAATTGGCCACATATCTTTCCCCTGTTTAAATATATGCTCTCGTAACTCAATATTACAAATCCTTTGATCAAAAAGTGCAGTTTGTTTCTCCACACCTTGAATCTAGGTTGGCTGATTGACTTGGTCAGCTCTAGAAGGTGTTTAAAGTGTTTGCTCATTTGGGGCTTGCCCTTTCTTGCTGTGAACCCCTGTGATCTCCACCCTGTGAATGAGCCTGCGCCAGCTCGTTGGATGATGAGAAATTTGTATCACAGTGTCCCAGAGAATTGCCAGTCAGTAACCGGATATGTAAATGAGCTCAGCTGAGACAAGTAAAGGAACCACACTGCTGAGCCCAGCCCAAATCGCAGATCCAAAGAACTGTGAACAAATAATGGTAATTGTTTTAAATCACTAGGTTTTGGGCAAGTTTGTTATGTGGCAGGATGTAACAGAGAGAGCCTCTCTCACTCAGGCAGATTTTCAGTCTAAAGAAGGACTGAACTGCAGAGAGGGGAGAATTTCAAAATGTCTGTGAATCTAAATATTTGAATTTCTGAACTGAGACTGTGTTTACAATTTAATGTGACTGTAGGAGCATCTAATACTGGAGAATCATTGGCCCCCGTGAGTTTTCATTTATGGACAGGACAGGATCACTCCCAGTGAATAACATTTAAAGAGATGATAAAACATAAACTCAAAATTGCATTTTGATCAAAATCTGTGTGTAAATACTGTTTAGCACATTGACGACAATTTCATAAACATGTTTTACATGCCCAGTATAACATATCCAGCATGGCCTCAGAAAAAAAGCATTCACTCTAGAAAAAGAGTTGATGGCAAGACCATATCATCTAATTTCCATTTACTGAGGGTGCTTGCCAAAAAAGGAAATTCCCTGGACAACTACCCTTGCAAACATGCTGTAACCTACTCTCTGGTATAGCAGGAGTGCAGTACTGCTGGAGTGCAGTGATGCAATCATGGCTCAAACTAGCCTCCTACCTCAGCCTTACAAGTAGCTGGGACCACAGGTGTGCACTACCATGCCCAGCTAATTTTTTATGTATTTTTTGTAGATATGGTGTTTCCCTATGTTACCCAGGCTGGTCTCAAACTCCTGGACTCAAGTGATCTTCCTGCCTCAGCTTCCAAAGTGCTCAGATTAGAGGTGTGAGCTACCACTCCTGGCTTTTTACTAGTGGAAAGATAATGGAAAGACCTTCTATGTCAAATGCTTTTAGCAGGAAATACCTGATTTACCCAGGCTACTTGTTGTACATAAACCTGGAATTTACGGATTTTTGAGAAAATGATTCATTAGATAATTAGTGGAGTAAAACAATATCATGCTTTATGCCTGAAATGGCTCCCACTATGTAACAAACATGCTACATGCATTGTGAAAACTCACAAGCTAGGGTTGACCAGATTGCTCCTTATGTGAGAGAAGAAGGGCTTTGGGGAGCTGAGGTAATGGTGTTAGACTTCTCTCAGGGAAGCAAGCTTTGCCCATGTATTGCAATTGCTTGTACTCTGAATTACTAGGAAAGTTTGATAGTGGGTAAGAGCTATGACTCATGAGAGTCTGCCTTGACAATTTGATCCTTTTTCTTTTTTCGTCTTCTATTTGGCATCTCCTGGGTCCTCAAGGACCTCGAACACTTCAGATTCAGAAGTAGATTGTCATGCAATCTTGGGAAAGCCACTTAACTTCCACATTTAATGATATTTATTACGTTATTAATCAAATCGGTAAATCACATAACCTCAAAGGGATAATGTGAGCATTGAAAGGACAAAGAATGAGAAATACTTTTAAAAATTATAAAACAAAATACAAATGTAAGTAATCAAAGTTTCTACAGAAATCTAGATGTAATATGGATCAAATAACTACTCAGTGTCAGCATTTTGTCATCACTGTGTACTATTACCATATTTATGTCCCTTGAGAGCTTGTTCATCTTAATTCTGATCGATTTTTGTGTCTTTTCCAGTACCTAGTAAGCACCAGTTCTTTTACATTAAAGGAGCTCTTCGTATTATCCAACTTATTTCCTTCAATTTCACCTGGAGCACACATTTTAAAAGTTTTCCACATAAAGTAATTTATGTGACATTCAGAACTTCAGTAAGTTCAGTAACTTCATTATTCATTTACCATTTACCACATGGACTCAAATGTTTTCCAAAGATACTGGAAATTTTAAATGGACTGAATAATATTGATATTAAACCTTCATAGTTTATTTTCTGGATACTTGATAATAAGAACTTTTATCAAAGCTTTTAATGCAACTATTAAATTAAGCCATATAGAATTGTCATTCTTATACGTCAACAATGTACAAATATTAGAAATTTTGTATGCTCCAGTCTAATAGTCACAATGTATAACAATGCATAGGTTGACCAACACTGGAAAGAGTGGAAAAGAAAAAGAAATAAGTGAAATTTGGCAGACACTGTCGATCTGTTGACTGGTAACCCAACACTTTCCCAGTATTTCTTTACCTCCTCTCTCCTACAGTTCTTACAGACTTTTGAAAATAAATTTTATCTTTCCAGCCTTTGTCAAGTATAGTCATATGACATTTTCCTGACATATACAACATAAGCTGGGATCTGTAGATGAACATTTGCTCTCATAATGAAAGGGGTGGATGAGGCTAGCACCACGCTGTCCCTTCTCTCTTCTTCTTGTCTTAGGTATGATGCTGTAGCTGTCAGCTGGCTAAAAGGTTAAACATGCTGATCAGAAGGATAGGAAGAAGCTGGGTCCATGATCACATCAAGGAGCCATCACACCATTGCTGGGCGTCCTAACTCCAGACTTTTATTGTGTGAAGACAAAAAAAAAAACACCTTGCATTTACATAAGCAATGACTAGCTGGGGTTTATGTAACTTTCAGCTGGAAAGAAAATTTTCTAATTGATACAGTAGGAAATATGAACATGTATCTGTACACCCATATCTCAAGGAATTATCACAGCCTGAGTAGTAAGAGGTTCAGTTACAAAATCCTATTAATGAGAAGAAAACTGCTGATTTTATTAGAATCAGTCTTTGTTAGAATCTTCATTAAATACATTAACAGTCTTAATTAGAATCTTCATTAAGTACATTACATTTCTTGGCTTAGTGACTATAGAAAGTACTATTTGACTTTTAAAAAATGATACTTCAGCCATAACAATGCCAAACATTTGTCCTTCTGAAGATTACTATTAGGTTAAGTCTTACGAAGTAGCTGCTAGCCACCTGGTTTCGACCAATATAGATGACAATTTAGTACGGTTCAACATACTATATAGGGCTGTTGCTACAGGAGTAATAACTTTCTGAGATTTGGCAGCAGCTGTCTGGATCCTGGAAAATACTCTGGGAATAACATTTTAACATTTTATTTATTTATTTATTTATTTATTAAATAAAGTAAAAATTGAAGTCAGCTTGTTTTTCTGAAATTTTCTTCTTTTATATGAAAGGAGAGTTTGGCAAAACATTAATTATGGTTTGGGATCTCACAGCAGTCAATATAGTGTACAAAAACGTGTACAACACAAATCCTCAATTTATGATGAATTTAAATCTGGTCATTGAAAATGGGTTTGTGTGTCTAATTACACACACACACAGATATACATATATATCACACACATCTTATAAAGAATCTTTCTAGAACAAGTTAATTTTCAGGCATAATTAGAGTTTGTTCAAAAACAAGAACTTATAAACCAAATTTTCTAAGCCTATTAAATGCCAACAGTACTGACAATATCATCATAAGACACTTAGTAGCATTTTAGTGGTTACCTATTAATTTGTATTAGAATATAATAAATATTATTCAAGTGTTTTTTGACAATACACTCAGTTTTAAAAGCTGTCTGGAGTGTCAAAAATAATATATTTTATGTGAGTTCTATATAAATTTTCGTTGAATTCAAACTTTTAAATAAATTTTCCAATATCTAATGCATCATATTATCAAAGCAAAAAAAACCATTATATGATTATAAGAAAACCTCAGAACTCACTGTCTTCAAATTAATGGACTCCCAATGCTTTTTCCCCCTGCAAAGACTGTTTTTAAGACATTTCACAGTATTTTATACATTATAAATGGATTCCATTCTTGGCTTAGTAATTCACCTAATGGACAATGGATACAAAAAAGCTGTAACTCCAGGGACATTAAATTGGTTCTTAACTCTGAAAATTACAGCTTTTACAAAAAGAAGAAAATACTAAAAACATGTCTAATGCAACACTGCATCTAATTTTCCACTACTTCCAGATTGTGTCTAAAAGCTCCTAAACTTCTTAATGACACAATATGTTAAAATTGCGTTCCTTTATATTTAGATCTCAGAAAGATCTCACCCATTTTATAACCCTAAGGAGGGCTTATGAGCAAGGAGAGCGTGTGTGTGTGTGTGTGTGTGTGTGTGTGTTGGGAGGCAGAGGGAGGAACAAGTGGAAGGTGCTACTTCTATCCCAAGAGACTGTGAATTCTCATACTGAGGTAGGAAACTAGCACCCTGTGTGGCATCCTTTTTCACTCACCAAGGTGATTATGAATCCACATTTCCATTTTAAGCACTGATCAATGGTATTTCAGTACAGGAACAGAAGAGGAACAGAAAAAAAAATGCTTTCAAGACATACCGAGTATGTCTTAAGCCTTAAGACCAGCCTTTAATTTGATAATACCATTATTCAGATCTGTTTCCATTCCAAGAACATGAGCAATTCTCCCTGAAGCCAAACAATACGTTCAAGCAGTCAGAGTAGAAAAATTATTCCACTGAACTGTAAATACAAAATGCTTCACATTTTGTCAATTCACGTGTGACTATAGTAAAATATGACCAGTGTCTGAATGCAAACAGTCCGTGAATCGGCACAGATTCTAATAATACTTATCTTGTAGTCAGTTATTTTATGAGCTATTCTAATTTCAAAGACAACGGTTGCCCACTCCCCTTCACCTCTCCTTTCTCCTAAAGAAATAAATGGTTCAGAATACTATCACTGTAACAGAAGTCCCTCCATTTAATCCTTTTACCTTTTCCTCTACCTTGAGATTAGTGACTTTCTTCCTCCAAGTAATTATTTTCTTGAGATTTCTCCCACATCTTTGCAAATAGCTAACATAAGCACAGCACGCAGAGATGCCCGACTGATCACTCGAGTGTTTTACTTTACATCGGTTATTTGTGTTTGAGAAAATAATATTTCATTCTAGTTTTCACTCATCCCCTTTTAAAATACTGATAAATCTATGAGAAAGTTTGTACATCTTTCAGAGAATTTGTGTTTCTTTCAAATCAGCACCCTTTGACCATTTAAGTCAATAAAAGCGTCCCTTTTCCTAACAACTTTTATTATTCTAAATTGACTTATTATAACAGAAACTTACCAAGACTGAACCTTTTGGCTGTGTGGACTTGAGCACTTCATCTTTCTTGTAATACACTGATAATGTGCTGGTTTTTTATGCTATAGAAAAAAATACATTGCCAGCTTTAATTCTCAACTTCTCTCTTAATTTGCACCTATTCTTTCCTTAAAGGCTGCATGTTACCCTCTAGTCCTCAAGGAGAGCACTTGATTTTCTTGAGAAATTACATATTTCTGCTAGAAGCTTAGTAACCCTGTTCCTCCCTTGATTTGGTCTGTGAGATTTATCACAAATGAATTTTTCCATTTTGTTCCTTAAAACGTCTTGGATACGTTTCATCATCAATGGCACATACTGCACCTCCATATTATGCGAGGTAACCGCAGTAAACATTTCCCATCAATTTTACAAACATTATTTAGTGAAAACAGGTCTTACTTTCTCCACATTCTCATGCCCTTTGTCCCGTCCCTCCATTACCTATTATCTGTCATTTCCCAGAATTCTCTTGAATCTAAACATCTGAAATAATTTCACTGTCTCTCACCACCATCCAACATTTTCACAAAAATCCTATGAATCCTAACTCCTAAATATCTCTAAAATCTGTTCCAAGTTTTCCCTCTTCCCTATAATTTAATGCACCCATAATGATAATTAATATCGATTACAAAGCTGTAGTGCATTAATGTTGTTTCATTTTATTTTATTTTATTGTGTCAAGTCATTCTTACAGTAGCTACTGGCACTCCTCTACTCTACAGCTGGCTAATTGTTTGAGGTCCCCAAATGAAGGGAGTAATTAATGTTTGAACCTAAGCAGACTGATTTCGGAGCCCATGCAACACAGCGTTCTAGCTTAGACTATTCCAAGATGCTCCAAAGTGCGCTTCCAACCTCTAGTTTCAGCTTCATCCCTTTTCTCCTCCACAGAGCCACTGAACTGACTTTCTGAAACATGATTCTGAAAAATCATCCCTCTGCTAAAAAAAACTTCAGCAGCTTCCTGTTCTCTACAGGGCAATGCCCACTCTTCTCAGTGAGCATAAAAAGCCTTCTGCAGTCGCACCCAACCTCTCCCACATGTTCTACCCCAACAACACCTGCTGCTCCAGCTACTGAAAGATCACCATTCCTTGGAGTCATGCCCTTGCATGTCTTTCTGCCCAGAGTCACGCTCTGCCTGTAGCGCTCTTCTCTGAACTCACTGCCTGGAGTGCTTCTGCTCAGCATGTGCACTGCTTGTGCACACCTGGTCATGAGCATCGCCTCTTTGATGAAGACTTCCTGAAATGAATTGGCACAAATCACTCTTCCTTCCACTGGGTTGCCTGAGACTTCTGTTCACAACTCTATTAACACGCACAGATTTCTCTCCCTGATGGTGAACATGTCAAGAAACAGTTTTAAGTTCTTTAAGATCTTTTCTGTCCCTCCAGTCCTTCCTACATAATGTAGTTAGTTAATAAATGTTCATCAAATAATGACCAAATCCTTCTCCCCTACCCCTTACCTTTCTAATATTATTTTTCCTTGAATAAAATTCGTATGCTTGAAGATATTACCTAGGGACCTCTAATAAAAATACTAACTTTTAGACAGAATTTACACCTTGAGGGATATTTAATAAATTCTTTCCTTGAGACACTCTTGGTTCCTCTCACTGAAATGTCTGATAATATTTCAGTTACCAACCCTGCAGCACGGTGTTCTCAAAGTGTGCTCTGGGAACCACTGGGGCCCCTGATACCTGGAGGTCTGTGAAGTCACAACTATTTTCGTGGTGATACTAGAAACTTATTTGCTTTTGCACTCTTGTTCTCTCAAGAGTGTATGACAGAATTGTCTAAAAGGCTACCTGACATGTTCTGATGTTCTCAATCGGCTGGCTAATGTGTGCTTGGCTATATGTTTATGTTTTAAAAGTTTCTCAATTTTTATTTTTAATACAGTAAATATTAATAGCTATATTCTACATAAAGAAAAGCTCTTTGGGTACTTAAAAATAATTTAATAATATAATAGGGTCCTAAGACCAAAAGTTTGAGAACCATGTCTCCAGTAGTATGCTAGAGAAAATTCTGGTGTGCTAAAAATGACATATAGAGTAGAATCACAATTTTAACATTTTCAGGTGTATTTTTATTGTATATTATTCATCTTGCAATGCATCCTGAAATTTTTATTTTATCATATTTGAACAATCTTGCCCAAAATCTACTTTCTGCAAAGCAATGTTGATTGTGACCCAGAATGGTGTGCTTTTATAGGGGATTATAAACTGCTTGATGATTAGTTCCAGTATCTACCCAGGTATCAAAGTGAAATTGACTTCTCTATAAATATAAGATTTGTGCATTTTAAAAAGTAAGGATGCATACAAATTTTGTTTCTTCAAACTCCTAGAGAACTCAGTAATACTGTCTCATAGTTCTTTCTTTTATTTATTATACCAATTTCTGAATCAGTCTCTGAAATATTTAATCTGTTTTTTAATGCAACAGAGAAAAAATTATAATTTCTAAAGTTTTTTTCATTTAGTCTAAATTTATAAACCTTTCTCAAGGTTACACCCTTTTCAACCAGCTCCCTTGCATTCTATAATTATGTACATTTTAAAATGAATTATCCTGTCCTTGTATTCTTGTATTTTCTTAAATGTAGTAACAAGAATATGTGAGAAAAGTCTATTCTAGGATAAGCCTTTATGCCTTCTTTCTAATAATCCAGATTTAACATTTATGATTTTTCTTATGTAATTTCTTCTTTCACTAAGGCGTACACAAAAAGAAGTGCTAAGAAATTTCTACTTATTTTGACTTCCTAAAAATATCATGCATATATTCATCTTGGCTAATCTTTCTGTATGAGGTTTCAAATAGATTGTGTTATAACATTTTCACTTGAATAAAAATCCTTTATGAGTTTTTACTGAGATATTAAACTTACATGGGATTTCAAATGCTTATGAGGGAGTGTTTGTTACTTCTCAAGGTGATGCACTATAAAACAGCCTACCTCAAGAGATGATGTGATGAAATTCCACAAAAATAATAAATAATTAGGAAACTTAACTGTTTAATATCTACTAGAATGTCATGGAGCCTTCAAAAAACTGCATTGATTCCAGCAAAAAAAGTAACAAAACGAATTTCCTCCCACCATTATCACTCTCATGAACACATCTAACTTTTGAAGATGTAGCTGGATAAGGTAGAAAAAAAAATCTAAAAATCTGATCATGAAACCACATTGAGATAAATTTTGTCAAGTTGGAAGCTTCCAGGATTACAGGTAATTCTCGAGCTCATTGCCATGATAGACTCTTTCACACGTAGCTGCCCTTTAGGGCTCTGCAGGACCCCACATAGACACCCTGTTGTTTCTCACATTTTCTTGTAATTTGAAGAGATAAATGGTGCCAGCTGGCTCCTGTTTGACTCAAGGCAACGTGATATTCAGCTCCTCAAAAACTTGGTACACACCTTAGAAAACTTGCCAGAAAGAATGAAGAGCAAGGGGTGTGTGCATTCAACTGCAGAGAGAAAAAGTCTAGAGGAAGAAATACCTGAATCAAGTCGCTGGAATAGCACTCTTTGGGAATTTAATACGCAGATAAGCAGTAATACTTATAAATCACTGGGGAACCATATGGGGTTGGAGTAAAGCTCAATAGACAAATACGAAAAAACAAATATCTAACATATTTGGAAAAAAATTTACATCAATTTTACTTGGTTAAATCACTCTCATTTTCTCAGTTGGATAGATCCATTGGGGAAAGAAGGTGGCAGAGTGCTATAATTAAAATAAATCTTTAAATGGCTTTTCCTGTAGTAAATTTATGTTGAAATAAATGAGAATATGTGCAGTTGAATGCCAACAAATAAATAAATGATATTTTTTGAGTGTTTAATGTGTGTCAAGCACTCTTGCAGGGGATTCACATGGAGTAACTAATTTAAATCTCACAAATACCCAATGCTATGGGTAACTATCATTATCTCCATTTCATAAATGAAATGAAGAAACTGAGGCAGAGAGAGTTTTAGTCCTTTTCCAGAAAGCACATGTAACCAGTGGTAGTGCTGGAATTTGAACTCAGGAAGTCTTGCTCTGGGGATTACACCCTTGCTCACTTCCTATTGCCTTGAGACCATGTGTAATGCCAAGGTGAAACTGCTTTGCCATTCTCTCATGATGTGTTTTATATTCTGTAACTTTATATGTTCAAATACTTACTACTTGTAGGTATTCTTTATTGTACTCATTTTTATTTCTCTGATCCTCTTTCTCCCTATCTTGAACATATCAAGGGACCAAGCCTTGTAACAAATTCCACAGGAAATTCAGAGGCTAACTTGTACATAGCTAGTGGCTAGGAAAACATTTTTAAGTGATTAGATCACGAATTTGTCATCTGTACCATAAAACAAGTTTGTCGTCATGTCCTCATTTGTGTGGTAGTTGGTAATTTTTTAAATGAATATTTAAAAAGTAAAGCTGATTTTTTTCTAATTATAAAAGTATTGCATGATTAATGTAAAACTCATAGAAAACACTGAAGTGGAAGGAAAAAAATCCTAACCTGAAAAATCAACCACTATTAGCATTTGGTCTGTCTCCACAAAAAAATTTCTAAGAATCAGTACTGTTCAACAGCAGGATTAGGAGTGAGCTTGATATTACTGGAAGCAGACCCCTGGAAGAGAGGGAGACCACTTAGCTTAATTGATAGGTTACATAATGTCAGTGGAGTACTCTGTGACATTGGATCTTTGGGGGAAAAAATGTCCTGATTTGTAGTTTCGGCCAATTTCCATGGTGTAAATACTACCCCTGTGGCCAATATCAAGCTATCAACATGCCACTGAATGTGGAGCCGGGATAGGTGAACACAAAAGCTCTTGCAATCTAGTACCAAGTCAGACCCAGCACAACACTGATAGTGTTCTCTAAAGTTCTTTTTACCTCTCACAGTCTTGTATTCTTTTAGCCAAAATGTTACTTTCCCTTCTTTGTTATGAAGTTATTTTTCTTCTTCCCTTGCCAGGACCCAGCATTGGCCTCCCAAACTGGTTCACAAACATATACCTGGCCCTCTTTCTATTTATCCTTTACAAGAAAACTGGAGAATCTTTTAAAAACACAAATCTGAATGTGCCCTTTTCCCTGCTTGAACAAATTCAATGGCTTCTGTGGTAGGCTGAATACCAGCCCCTCCATTATGTCCGTGTCCTAATCATCAGAAACTAAATGCTACCTTATATGGCAAAAGAGACTTTGCAAATGTGATTAATTGGGATCTTCGGATGGGTAAATTATCACAGATCATATGGATGGGCCTGATAGAGTCAAAATGGTCCTTATAAAAACAAGACAGGAGAGTTCAGGGTCAAAGCAGAAAGTGCTGTGATGACAGAAGCAGAGAGTGTGGTGATGCACTTTGAAGATAGAGAATGAGGCACAAGTCAAAAGATAAGGGTGCCACTAGAAGCTGAAAAAGTAAGGAAACAGGTCCTTTCCTCAGTGCTCTGAGAAGAACCAGCTTTGCCAACACTTTGATATTAACCCCAGTGAAACTGATCTTAGACTTCTGACTTCCAGAACTATAATCAGAGAATACGTTGGTGCTGTTTTAAGCCACTAGTTTGTGGTAATTTTTTTACAGCAGCAATAGGAAACTAATATAGTATCCCTTCCTATAAAGACAAAACCCCTTCCAATAGTCTATGTCCCCTCTATGGTCTCACCTCTATCTATTCTGTCAACTCATATCACTTGTTCTCTTGTTTTTTCTATTCCATTCCCACTGGTTTTCTTTCAATCCACTATATTTTCCATGCTTTGGCTGTTACTTCTGCCTGGAATGCTCTTTCCTCTGATTTTTTTTCTAGTTAATAGTTAATTCCTAATTATACATCAATTCAAGTACAACTTCCTTAGAAAGGAATACACACACACACACACACACACACACACACACATATACATACACACTCGTATATATTTATGTATGTATGAATACTAATATACATATTTATATATTGTGTATATATGCATTTATATAAATTTATAAATGTATGCATACACAATATATACACATATATGTATATTTATATATATGACACACACAGAAGAGCATCTCTCTTCTTCCTTGAATTTATAGTAATTGAAATTTTTACATGTATTTGTATGATTTTTAATTGCCTTTCTCCAGCACCGGGTAGCGTCTATGCTAGTTTTAACTTACTTGTGTATCCCAGGGGCCTGATACAGATGAAGTATTAAATAAATATTTGGTATGTAACTCAATACTTCCCAGCTCATTCCTCTCTATGTGTTCAATACACTGTTTGTTCTATAGTCATGCATCCAACCAACATTTACCAAGAGTCAACTTTACACAAAGAAGTTCTGATCTTATACATTCATGCAATTTCTAATAAAAAAGACGTAGTAATAATAGCTAATCTCTATTGAGAATTTACTGTATCAAGTACTGTAATAAATATTTTAAGTATGGAAGCTTATCTTACCCTCACAAGATAAGTATATTATAATTAAATTTTCAGATAAGAAAAAATAGGTCCTAAAACATTTATGTACTTTTCAATAGACCACATGATGAGAACTAGATTTTAGTGTGTAGGTTTGACTGACAAAACTTTCATTTCTTAGCACAATATTATGGTCCTTTTGAGGTGCCATACTTGTTTTTAAGAATGTTTTACATATCTGTGTGTATTAGTGTATTATGTATTAGCCCATTTTCATTCTGTTTTTGCTTTTATTTTCATGTGGTATTCTTTTTTTAAGAACAATCCATATTGCTGGAATACATTGATTCTAACTGTTGCCATGTTTCATTCAACAATATTTATTTATTACAATCTTATAATGTCAGAAAGGCTTAATTCTTTTCTAATAGCTATTCTTTCTTCTTCCTTTAATAGTGATGGGGAGCTGAGCACATGGCCATTTGGTTAGAAACTTCACTTTCCAGCATCTGTTGAAGCTAGGTGTGGCCATGTGACTTATGATCTGAATAATGAGATATGAGTGTTAGATAGGTGTCAGACTTCTAGGTGTACTCTTTAATATAAGTGGTATGCCCTCCATTTTTTCTTTCCCCTCCTCCCACTAGCTGCAGCCAGAGCAATCATTTTAGACTGGGAGGCAGAATAAGTGCTAAGTTGGTAGCGAATCAGAATAGAGGGAATATTAGCCACAGAAACCATGCAGCTGCCATATTAGCCTTGGACTTCTGAAACTCAGATCTCTGTTACATGGAGATCTATACATCTCCGTCTTGTTTAAGGCACTGTAATTCTGGCTTTTCTTAGAACAGTCACACTGTATTCAAATCAAGATATTTATCCATTCCTCTGGTGAAAGACACTGAGTTTCCTCTAAGTCTCTCTACCACACTAACAATACTCAAATGATATCTTTACACATTCCCCTTGTGGAGCTGTATGAGATGCCTTCTAAGCTAGGGACTTGAGAGTAGGAGTTACGAGTCACAGCTTATAAGAATTTTTAATTTGACCAAAAACTGCTAGATTGCTTTGCAGAAAGAGATTTTGTTCTTACTCATTAGTGTATGCATCCTCCCTCTGAAATGTTTCTTAAACTCAACTCTTTTTTTTTTTTTTTTTTTTTTTTTTAAGACAGAGTCTTGCTTTGTTGCCCAGGCTGGAGTGCGTTGGCATGATCTTGGCTCACTGCAACCTCTGCTTCCCGGGTTCAAGTGATTCTTCTATCTCAGCCTCCCAAGTAGCTGGGATTGCAGGTGCCTGCCACCACACCCAACTAATTTTTGTATTTTTAGTAGACATATGGTTTCAACATGTTGACCGGGTTGGTCTCAAACTCCTGACCTCAAGTGATCTGCCTGCCTTGGCCTTCCAAAGTGCTGAGATTGGTGAGTCACTATGCCCAACCTAAACTCAACTCTTATAATGTACAGCTTTAGTGATTCTAATCCTAACTTGGTTTAAACATAAATTCTTTCAAGGGGTAACAAAAGAAGATGGAGTAAAATTAGTGAAAACACAAGGAGAAGTGAAAATTTTCCAAACTCATTAGATCAGAAGTGAAATATTCTGCAGTAGCCTGGACTTCAGGCTTGCATCTTATAATGAAAAAATATATACTATGCGATTTATGGGTAAGAACAAATTAATTCTATAATTCTTCATAATTGAATCACTTGACTTCATGCTGAGAGGCTAATATGTCTTTGATAGTCTTGGATTGTTAAAAATGAATGCCCAATCTCTACCACAAAGACTTAACTCTAGGAAGAAGCATAATGGCCTAATCATCTGTGACCTTTGGGTCACACTGATTTGGGGTCTTGCCTTTGCCACCACGTGGATGCAGGAACCTAGACAAGTCCCTCACCATCATTAATCTTTGTTTCTCTCCTCATCTGTAAGAGACAGACCCAAAAGATCTCTAAGTATATTTGTATGCATACTTCACATGAAAAAACAACAAAAAAAAAAAACAAAAAAACAAAATGACATAAGTGTTCACTAAATTCCAAATGCCGTGATAAGCGTTGCCTACACAAGATTAATGTGATGTAGCCTCTCCCCTAAATGGGCTTATCATCTAGGGATTAATGAAAGCAAATGATATATAACTCAATACGGCACTGTGACAGATGCCTCTGGTGCACTTCTTAAATTTCTCTGGCTCACCTCTGATTCTAGGCAGGGCAAATGGTTCTGTATGAACCTATTAGTGAACCTACACACTATAAAGTGTGTAGACTATCGTGTCCCATGTCAGTGTGCACCACATATTACCCACTGCAGAGAAACCACTAACCAGTCAGGTGGGCGGGATAACTCACTGTCTAGAGTCATTATACCTAACATCATCTTAAAGTAAGGGTCCTATTTTATGCCAAGAAAGTGAGATATTGGACACACGATCAGAGGGTCCACTAGTCCTGCTCTATATTACATTATCAGAAGCAGTTAATCTATAATAAAACAATGACTAAACTTCCGACTTGAGGGAAATAGCCTGGAGTGTTATCTCTGTCTTCCAGATGCCATGTAGCACCAGGTTAATGGCCAATATCCAGCACTCTGGTTTCCAAGCTAGATTACATGAATCCAGAAATCAAGAGGTGGATGTCACCTATCTCACCATTGCTCTCAGTTATCCACTAAGGAATCAGTGTTTCCTATTCCCAAACCTTAGGACCTTTTCAATTTGCCACCATAGGTCCCAGGGAAGGAATGTTCCCATCAGCAGACACAGTAAGGATTCCACTGAACCTGAAATGGCAGCTCCCACCTGGTCATTTCAAGCAACTCATGGTAGATCAGCTACCAAAAGCAAAATAACAGCAACAACGACAACAAAACGAATTACTCTGGGATGTATAATATTTGACAAAGAGAATCACGAGGACCTGGAGTTGCTGCTACAAAACAGGGCTGAGAGAAACATGTCTGCAACTCTTCAATGGGGTGTTTTTTTAATCCCCCTGTCTCCTAGTAGCAATGAACAAAGATTGTAGCAAACATGGCCCAACAATAGCAAGGCACCTAAAAACTCCAACTCTTTAGAAATGAAGGCTGGGCTTACCCCATCAAACAACTGAGACCAGATGAAGTGACAGAATGTGGAATGGATAGTTGAGAAGGAAGATTGTTGATGGGCCTTGGGACCATTTTCACCAAGATAGGCCTTGGGACCATTTACAGCTGTGGCAACTGGAACCTTTTTCACTAATCCTGTGTGTTAAGTATTTGTAGAGATTGAAGCAGGCTAGCATCTTGATGACTCGTGGACAGATTTAGCTTCATGTAGGCATAAGTGGGTATGAGCAGTATAAGGGGGAGTCCTCTTTACTCAGACTCTTTACATTAGCTCACCTTGGCTTCCTGCCATGGTTTCATCAGAGTGTTTCATATGAATCTCAACTCTATGCAATGGCAGCATCTTGCTGTGTCATGGTAAGTAGACATGTGCAGCATGTATTAGGAAGAGGAGATAATCTACAGGTATGCCTCAAATGGGGGCCAGGAGCCAATGCATATCCACTTTTCCTTTTCAAACTTGAAGTGGATAATCTGAGAGATATCCTGTAATTTAGAAGATAGAGGGAAAATTGAGCCTCAAGTACTCACTGTGGTGATTAATTTGATTACAAGTGCTTACCGGCTTTTCCTTTTTCCTGTCTGACTCTTCTTATCCCTCACTCCAACTTCCTGGAATTATCTCCAGGACTCAAGTTCTTGTCTGAGGCCCTGCTTTTGGAGGGAACTCAAATTAAGTAATTAAAGCGTATATAATGATGGGCGCTGATAGATGTTATCACTATCTTGGTCATTGTTTATTGCCTATATGCCCCTACTAGAATGAAAGTTTCCTATAAGCATATTTAATGGCTGTTTTCCTAGTGCCTAGTACAGTATCTGCACATAGAAGATGCCTAAAACATAGTTGCTGAATGAATGAATGAATTCTTAATTTGGAGATAACATCCTAGGGAAAGAAAGACCTTAATAGCACATTGGGCAGATAAAGCTTCAGACAGCCTGTCACGAAAAACATGCCATGTGTCTTGATCCTCCTAGATGTGGCCAAGAGAGTAGCTAGAGCCAGAGTATATGGACCCAAAGGGGCTAGAGGGATAAGGTCAATAGGTTGCTCAGACATGAACTCTATGGAAAGATCACTGAAGACCATATGATACTGACAGATACCTCAGGGAACACCTGTGTGCCCTGGACCACCTGCCCCTACGCTTGGTAAAAACTCAGTACTCAGAATTTAGACCCCAATCCACCAGAATTACTTGATTCCTTTGAAAAACAAACAAACAAACAAACTTGATCTCTCTTTTGTCTCACTTTTCTCATCTGTTAAATTGGAAAGTGAGGAAGACTGGACAAAGATTAGATTAACTTTTATAAAGGTGTCTTCAAGAAGAAAAATAAGATTCAAGGGTTTGTTAAGTAAAGTAAAATATACCTTATACACCTGAGCTATGGACTGGTACTTGGCCCATTCTGTGAATAATACAATTTTTACCAAAAGGTCACCTAAATTTAATTAGGCACTGTAAATATAAGACCAGTTTGATTAACTCTTACTTTGTTGTTTCATTCATTGAAGTATTAATTATTACAGTTAGAAAGTTTGCAAACTTGTAAGTGAACTGTTAATCAGATTACCTGATTGGTTTTTTACATTGTTTCAAACCTACTAGCATTTAAGAAAAAAAGCAGTACTTCTGGTAAGTTTGCACTGGGAAGTTCACTGGTTCACCCTTAACCTCCTCAGCATGTTTCTTCTCCTCCTAGGACTTAACATCTCCAAGATATCATTCGAGATGCTAAAGCTGGAAGCTACAGAGAAGACGACAGATTCCATATTCATGTGATCGTGAGACAGGCATCTGTACTGCATACCTGCGGCACCACACAAAGCTCCAGTTGCAAATGGGTTCTAATCACTCAGCAATAGGCTGGCTGCTTGTAACTGTGCCTTACTGGAAGGACAAAGTCATGCTGAGAGATAATTTTTATGTCATTAGTGGCCTAGGTTACAAGTCAGATGGGGTTGAGCAAACAGATCTTTTTAGGACTGTGTGATTACCTCTCACCTAAAGACAACTTAAAAAAAAAAAAAACAATAGATAGGATTCGCCTCTACTGTGAAGCTTCTCTCCAATATTTCCCCAAGACCACTTAGTGCTTATAAAAAAGTTTCTGTAGAAAACTTTCTGTCATCAAGGTTGTAAAAAGATCTAGTTTTCACGAAAATAGACAAGCGTTGTCTCTTTCTACCTGGAAATCTTACCTCCCTTGAGCTCCACTTCTAGGCCCACAGTAATCTGCTGTTATCTTCTGCATTGAGTCAAATTTCTTTCTCTTAGTTCTAAATGCTACCATCAATATTCTAATGAATGGAATAAATTAACATTTTTCCCTCATAAATAATCTTTTATATACCCAGCCCCTGTGCACCTTTCCAGCCTCATCTCTCACCAACCCTGCCTGTGACCATTCCTCTTCCCAGATCTCTGAAAATTCTAACCTGTTTGAGGCTTGTGTGAACTTGCCATGGGATGACGTTTCTCACTTCTGTGTCTTTACACACAGTGCTCCCTCTTCTTGGAATAGTCTTCCCTCCACTCCCCCCATCTGCTATGCTGAGCTCATTCCTGTTTGTCACTTGGACTCAGGGAGAAGGTTCAGTTAGGAAAAGCCTCGCTACTCCTGACCTGAATTCTGAAGGGTAAGTCTCTGTGTTCAGGTCTCTCACCTGCCAGACAATGCCTTAACTATCTCTCAGAATAAGAGGGTGAATTCCACCCTGAGCAGAACATGTCCTTTTGGTAACTGTTTAAGGACAAATGCAATTGTGCAAACCAAAGAAGAGTTGAAAGCCAGACAAACATTAGCCTGAAACTAGCCCTTTGATACACATTCTAAATGCCTGAACAATTATTTTCTTTTCTGCTGGCTCTTAAATAAACACATCACTAAGAATGACATTCAGCAGATGTGCACTGCTATTGAACTACTCCATAGCAGTAGGTAAAGAGCTGTTGTCCCGACCCAGAGGGTCACTGCCCACCAAACCTTAGCTGCCTTGGTACCTCACTTTGGATACTTCCAAGAGCTCTTCTGCAGCTAAAGGGTTAAAGCCTGGCCTAGCAAGGGGGCTTCCAAAAACCAGCCCCAGAGCTCCTGCAGGTGTCCATTATAATTGGTTGGTGCCACACTAGTTATTAAAATACTTTAAATATAACTTCCTGCAGATGACCAAATTTATGCAAGTTTTGAAGAAGCAATTGCAAAGATTCTCTGCTGACAAGTATAATAGTAACACACAATGAGATAAGCCTGAATGTAACTGAAAATCAAATTTGCAGTTAGGAAAATATTCAATATAGCATCATGTCATGAGCCAAAGGAATCTAAGAGTCATGTTCAAACTATCAAGGAAAGGCAGCAAGGATTGAGGAAATGAGTGTTTTAAATTTCACATCTGAAACAGGTTAATTGAAATTATCAAATAGGATAAATACCTTTCATCATCAGACACTTTTATTTACTGCAGCAGTTCACAAGCGTAGGTGTTGAAGCACATTTTGGTTTAGTATTTAATAACTTGTCAAATGCATATTGAGCTTTTGTGAATTCAGATGCATCTGGCATGTGCAGGAGGTAATAATTACAGAACATCTACAATTGGGGCAGTTCCATCATGGGACTCATTGGCATAATTAAGGATAGTGATGTAAAATAGAAGAGGTGGAGGCAAGAGGAGGCACACAAAGATTGTAAAGATAACACTGAGCCATACAATAATGCCTTCTGACTGTTGGAGATGTTTAACAGATAATATGTTGCTTCAGTTGTAGTGTTATTTATGGAAATAAAAAGAAATCCATAATAAATATACCAGAAATGAATAAAATACAATAACACCTACACACAGAGAAATACGTTGATAAACAAATGTGCTAGAACCCACATTTATTTAGGTGGAATCCACATTGGCCCTGATAGGAGGGCAACTAGGGTGGTGTGTGAAAGAAATTCTTACCTTAGAACATCATTTCCGGACAGTTGGCCTCAGGAAAAGGAAGTAGACAGGCTGCAGAGGAGAGGATGTGGTTTTCAGAGGCCAAATGGATGTGCAAATTCCATGAAGAGATACTGAGATCCTACTATGTTCCGGGTACTCTCTTTAACCATGAGTGATACAGAGATGCACGCAACATTATCCTGTCCTTCAAGAATCTACAATTTAGTAGAGTAGAAAAAGATTTTAAAAATCCTAATAATCTACTTCAGGCTATAATGAGCAAGACAATAGAGAGCTAGGATGACACACAGAAGTGAGTCATTAATTCTGACCAAGAAATACCAGGCAAAATGGACATTTTGGGTTTAGATAGGGACAGATGACAAGGGTCTTCCTGAGCAGAGAAGGCAATATATGATTCAGAGATGTAAAATCATTTACTTGGAGTGGCAGTGGACTAACTAGTTGCATATGAAACCTACACAAACCAGAGAAGGTGTAAAGAAAGCTTCTTCTATTCACACCATAAGAAACAGATCAAGGGGAATTTCAGCATGTTTCTACAATATTTTAAACTAAAGTGCCATCCAATGACCAAGTTGTCTCTTTGGCCATATTCCCTATCCCAGCAACACATGCCTGGCAACACTACTGGTGTATCCATCTGTAGAGTACCCCTCACCTTCAGAAATGCCCAGTGGGAACTGGTATCCGTGGCACTGGGGCTGGAGAGGAAAGAGTGGTACAAAAATAGAAAGAATGAAATTGCAGCCTCTTTATAAGGGAGACACCACCATGGGGGAAGGAAATTAGGAGACTTAAGAGACAGCTGGGCTGTGGCACCAATGAAAGCTAAACTACAATGTCTAATTCTATGGTCACAACCTATGCATGGCTATTTAAATTTAAATCAATTACATTTGAATGAAATTAAAAAGTCAGTTCCTCAGTTGTGCTAACCAAACATCAAGTGCCCAATAGCCACAATGACTAGTGGCTACCGCATTGATCAGCACAGATATAGAACATTTCCATCATTCTAGAGACTTCTATTGCACAGTGCTGGCTTACAACTTTAGAAGTAAAAGAGAAGAGTGTGTTAAAGAAAGGATAAGAAGGGGGTAAAAATGAAGACAGAAAAAAAACAACCCACAAAACCTAGGCAGGAATATTAAAAAAAAAAGTAATCAAAAGAGTATTAAACTTTAAGAATGAACAAGACTGGCTCAGGACCTTTTTCTCATCTTATAAACCATTGTCAAAGGAGAAGTGAGACAAAGGCTGATTATAGGGTCAGGAACACATGAGATTCCTGACCACATCAATCCAGTGCCAAAGAGAGTATGAGTGACAAAATTAGTTGGGAATGCAGTTGTTCTTATTTCCTTCCCATGCTGAATCTACTAAACTCTGCTGTTTCCTAGCCAGGCCACTTAAACTCACTCAGTTCACTTTTCCACTCATAAACTTGTGCTAATAACTTCACCTGTAGCAATGGTTTAAATGATTAAATGAGATTATGCATGTAAAATGTCCTTATAAACTGCTTGCTTCTTTGTAAAAGTTATTATAACTACTTTTTAGTTTTTCTTTTGCACCTTGATTAAATATAAAGACATTTTAGTTTTTCTTTTGCATCTTCATTATGTCTCTCTCATTGGACTATAATGAGATTATAATCTCATTATAATTAATTAATAATTAGATTCTTCATTCCACTTTGTCTCTCTCATTAGATGAAACCATATTCATTTTAATTCATTAAAATGAATTAAAAGTGACATAACCTTATGATAAATTATGACTTTCATTCTTCCAACATGTCTTAGTTGTTTTTTAATGTTTTCTAACCATTTCTGTCTCACTAGATTGTAAGATATTTGAGTGTAAGAACTCTTTCTGAGACAGTTCCTCATTATTGATAAGGTTAGGTCAATAATTTGCAGAATATTCATTAAAATTATTTAGTGATCCATTTAGTCAAACATTTCAGGGATATTCAGATTTAGTGCACCACGAAACCACCCTGAGATGGAGGTTAGTATGCAGAAGATTTAGTAGGAAGTTTTCGTGGAATTTACATCTGTGCAAGGAAGGGAATTTGAGCAGCAGTACGGACTTGGCTAAGCCATCAGTCAACCTCAGAGAGCTGGAATAACTTCAGATTTGGAGATAAGAGGACTTTATACCCCTGAGTTGATCAATATTTGATTGTAGCCTCTCCCGTGGTGAGGCAAGACCTCAGAAGAAGCAGTTGTTCGCAACCAAGATGGTGCCCAAACAGGGCAACTTCTGCTAGCATTCCCAACTGATCAGAGAAATAATCCTTCATTCCTGAAGGTGGCTCTGAGTGGTGTACTGTAGCAAGGAGAGACATGAGGAAGAAAAGGAAGGAAGACAAGCCACAGTTCAACATAACGTAACACTACAAATTACCATTAAATCACCCTTCTCCATTCCACTTTCCTACACTCTTCCCACCACCTCCACCCCTCACCTACCCACCTCTGCCCCTGCTGCCACCACCAACACACAGAGTCTTAACATTGTACCCTTAAGGAGGAACAGTTTTACAACTCCTGGAAACAGATCACTTATATGCCTTCCCTTTTCAGTCATTTAAAATCCTTAGATTTCCCCTGCTTTCAGAGGGTATTAAAGTAACAGATTAAACAGTAAAATGAATACCAATGTCAAAACATTTTTTAAAGTTAAAATTTCAGACCTTTCCATATTATATTAATAGATGACTCTAAATATAACTTTGAAATTTGCCCTGAATTTTAAATAAAAATGAATGATTCTTTTTTAACACATGACAAATAGAAAAGATAAAATGATTCTTAATTGTTGTTCACAATTATTCTTTCTATCACTTAAATGCAAGTTACTTAAAATACAGCCATAGACTTTGAAGCATTTATATTTAATTCCAGAACTTACCCGAGACATATAGTGCTGAATAATTTTTTTCAAGGAATTAGTATTGATTTTCTTCTTTTACATTGAGTACATATACTTTAGATTTCCTTATATACAGATACATTTGCTCCCACATAGATAAATGTACCTGTTTTCTTATTCTATCCATACTATAATTGACAGCAGAGAGCATGCAAGGAAATATAAAAACTGCCCTTAAGAGATGCTGTTTCTTTAGGCTTATAGTGCACTACTTGCCTTTTTTGTATACGTCTTAGTGTTTTCTGTCAGAATCAGGAAATCTCCTAGGAAAATCTTTCTTCTGAAATCTGCCCTTGCTACCTAATTCGATTATTTATTGTATAGCTCAAAACCTTGCATCACCATGAGTCACTTACATTTTTATTTTTTAACTTCTAAAGCAATTAGAGTGGTGACTACTTCTGAGAAGTCTGAAAATTTTGATGGTTTTGCTATAAAACCACCCTCTTGCAGGGACATTAATGAAAGCAGCATGGCAAAGGAGGAATGATGAGCATGGATGGTTTTCAAAATCCAGGGAAGCCAACTAAATGAGCACAGTGACAGCTGCTCTTTTGAATCTTCGGATTAGGAGAAATGTCTTCAGAACTACGGTTTGATTCTTTAGGAAGGCATGCCCTTCCTGAATTTCAGGCTTTTTGCAGACATTCTCAACAAGGCCACCACTTGCCAAGAATAAAACTTCATGACTTCATATAACAAGAGTCTTTATGGTGTACGCCAGTGGTACCTTTAATGACATCAGATCTAATATTTTTCCTGGCCCCGATTTTCTTTCCTCCAGGCTCCCATTAGTGCTATTTCTTTGCCTACACACATTTTGTTCACTCCACAAAACCTAATTCTAATCCATTAACTCCAACTAAAATTGTCATACCCTGTAAAGAGCCTTTTCGTATCTTGTTCCTTCTCTGAATTTTCTAGCCCTTTACCTGAGTCTCTCACATTTCGGGTACTCATTTATTCAAAACGTATTTGTCAAGTGCAAACAAGAGTAAAATAGGCAGTCTCTAAGGTGGCTCTGGAGAACCCTCATCCTGCTTTCCATGCCCTTGTGTAATCACCTCCTTCCCTCAATTGTGGGGTGTACTTTGTGGCTTGCTTCTAATGAACAGAATAAGGAAAAAGTGAGGGGTTCTCAGTTCTGAGATGAGATTACAAAAGACAGAGTCTTTCATCTCCCTCGTTCTCCTTTACCCTCCGGGGAGAGCCAGCGCCATATTGGGAGCTGCCCTATGGATAAACCCACGTGTCAAATAACTCAGTCCAATAACCTGCGAGGAACTAAATCCCACCAATAACCACATATGAAAGCTGCATCTAGATCCTTCACCTACAAAAACTGTGAGAAAGAATATTTGTCAATTAAAGCTGTTAAATTTTGGGGGTAATTTGTTACATAACAATAGATGACTAAAACATAGAGCTAAGCACACTACTACGAAGTGATCACATCTTCTTTAGAATGGTCACTTTTTATTGCCATATATTTTGCTCCTTATTGGCTCACAGGCCCCTTGAAGACAGGATTCTTCTTCTGGGAAATATGCAGTATGTACATGAGGGTGTTCACTAAGTGCCCTCCTGCACCCACCCAGCACAGCCAAGTGAAGCCAGCTTGATTTCTTCCCTTTTCCCTTTCCCCCTTTGGCCACCGTTTTTCCACTTTCACCACCCCCAAAAAAGTCTATTTTACCAGAAAGGGTCAAAGATGTTTGTAATGCTCCATCAAGGAAGGGCATAGAGGAGAGATCTGCGAGGCTAGAGGAGGAAGAAAAATCCTTAGCCAAAACTGCTAAAGAAGCTGGGAGGAGGGAGGAACCAGGAGAGAATGTAACTCAACAGCCAGGAGCAGAGAGCAGAATTGTCTAGGTGTGTTCACTAGTGAGGTGCCAAAAAGATGTGCTTAAAAAGAACAAGGGGAATTATATAATAACAATAACGGTTGCCTGTTTAGACTGTGCTTCTTCAATTGCAAACCCAACCTACAACCCAAACAATGGGCTTTGTTCAGCAGCATGCTCAGTTATTCATCCATTCCACAGATATTTATTGAACACACTCTGCAGTCATGGTGCTTACAGTCTGGTGGAATAGGCTGAAGACAAGTCAATAAAAGATTAATTTATGATATAATTACTTAAACTTATCCAATTCCTTGTTATCTCTTTCGGCAACTAACAGATTGCTTTTGCTTAATAGAAGATAATATTTGTTGGATAAATGAATGAATGAGAGCCTACATTTTGCATATTTTAGTAGTACCATTTATTCATTATTATGTAAGAACTCTTGTGTTATATGTATTAGCTTGCTAGGGCTACCATAACAAAATACCACAAACTGGGTGGCTTAAACAACAGATATTTGTTTTCATGCAGTTCTAGAGGCTGGAAGTTTGACATCAAAGTGTTGGCAGGGCTGGTTTCTTCTGAGACCTCTCTTCCTCCCTGGATTGTAGATGGTTGTCTTCTCCCTGTGTTTTCACATAGCATTCCTTCTCTACAAATATGTGTCCTAATTTTCTCTTCTTATAAATTCACTAGTTATTTTGGATTAGGGCCCACTTTAATGACCACATTTTAATTTAATCACTTTTTTACAGATCTTATCTATTTATAGACTCACATCTCCAAAAACCGAGCTCCCCAAGTGAGCAATTCCTGTCCTTCTGAAGGGCTTACAACTCTAAGGGGGTCCATGTGAGAGGGTTGAGCAAGCAGCGGGCCCGTGCCTGGGGGCTGCATGCACCGGTCATTAGAAGAGAACAGAACAGGACAGGGATTTTCACAGTGCTTTTTCATACAATGTCTGTAATCTATAGATAACATAACCGATTAGGTCAGGGGTTGATCTTTAACTACCAGGCCCAGGGTGTGGCTCTAGGCTGTCTGCCTGTAGATTTCATTTCTGCCTTTTAGTTTTTACTTCTTTTTTAATTTGGAGGCAGAAGTTGGGCATAAGACAATATGAGGGGTGGTCTCCTCCCTTACCACGACAAGACAGAAAGAGATAATGCTGAGTCATGCTAGGGATGCAAAGATGTTACCAACAGGGCCATAGTATGACATTCATGTGTCCTTTGCACTTTTGCCTCTGTAATGCCCTTTCCTTTATTTACATGTTATTTAGTATACATTAAATATTGCATATGATATATAATAACTTATGACTGTGTTTGTAGAAAGATGAATGCATTGTTATATATTAAAACATTCTCTTTAACCTAGAAGTTCACATTTTTCTTTCTGATTTTAAAAGAAATTAAAACATTTTCATAGGCCCCTAGAAGTATCAAGAGTCCTCACTACTGTGACTACTGCTGGTAAGTTCATCCTGGTTAACTAAAGAAATGACTCAAGTTGAATTTTGAAGCATGAATAGCTGTCTAGAGTAGTAGTTCTCAAACTTTACAGAACATGCAAATCATCTGAAGATCTTTTTAAATGACAGACTCACTTTCAGTATGTTGAGGTTGTAGTCCAAGATGTTGGATACTAAAAGTTCTCAGGTGATGTTACTGTGTAGGGACCACTCTTTAATAGTAAAGATCTAGAGCTATGTTTTCTACTATGTAGCCACCAGCCACATGATGCTATTTTAAATTTTAATCTAAATTAATTAAAATTAAATAAAATTAGAAGTTCAGTTCCTGCATTGTTCTAACTGCATTTCAAGTGCTCAATAGACACACATGATAATTGGCTACCTTAATAGTGCATTTATAGGGCATTTCTATAATTGCAGAAAGTTCAGGGGAAGCAAATAGTATTCTAGATATAGAAGAGCAGGGAGAGGCTAGGCACAATGGGTCCCATAATTGAAGGTCTATCAAAGCCAAGTAGAAAAATGTGTTTTTGTGGAGTAAAGCATCATAGATTTAAACAGAATAGACTCTTCTCAATTCAGTCTGTTTCTTTACTTGCAGTGAAACCATTGCTGCAGATCTGTTTCTTGTTACTACCAGTGAATGTTCATTCTCAAAGTCAGTTGCCCATATATGTGCTCTCAGGTGCCCTTTGGTTGGAAATTTAACTGGACTAAACCATTAGACATTAGGCTTCTGCTTAAAGTATCATAAGTTTGGAGCAAAGATCTATGAAACCAAAGACAGCCACTGTGTGTATGTGCATGTGTGGTATGTGTATGTGTGTGTATGGGTGTAGACTGACAGCTGCATGCTTTGAACTCGGTTTCAGCAAAACTAAATGTCCTTCCTGAGGAAAGTAAAGTGAATGGTCCCTGTGAGCAGTCTTTGTGACTTTTCTTGATTGTCTCTCAGATTTGTTCCACAGATGTGCTGAGCTGAGGAAGTATTTTTCACTTGGTGACTCATTTATTTAGTTGCAACCTTTGTTATTTTTCAGGTTTATAAAGCAAATCAGAGTACATGAGGAAAGTGCATTTGAGCTCATCAACATGCATCAAACACACGCAGGGCATCCACGCTACTGAATGCTTGTGCTCTAGGCTTTCATCGAAAGCTGGGACCTAACCATGCAGAAATCTCAGTCGACAACTCCTGGGAAGCATGTTGAACAACAAAACTAACCCTCAAAGGTTGCCAGGGCTTCAGGTTAGGTTGAACATGTCCCTGTGCTGCTAATTGTCTTTGTGCTAACCATCCCACAATGATGAGGTGTTAATTTTTTCCCCATATGGCTCATTAAACCCAACACAAATAATGAAACCCAAAAGCTTTGTGCTTTGCATAATGTCAAGCGAATCTGATCACTTTACAGTCCATAGGCTTTAAAGATTTTGAATCAGGATTTGTCCTGCTGAGGGAAAAATAAAAATAAAAATAAAAACTCCAAAGGAGTATCATAGCACATTTTGGCTGCAGGCCACGTATGAGCACAAACAACACTGTCTCTTCTTTCAGCTTAAAGTGCATCTGGCTGAGAACTTCTGCTGCAGCCTCTCCAATTTATCACTAAAATACCTATGAAGAAACAGAACAAGATAAAAATTCACACCTCCCCAAAATGAAGACTGATAGAAAACCTATTACTTAAGTCTGGAAATTCCAATTACTACCCAGCTCTAGGTGCTAGATTAACAAAAAATAACAACAACAACAACAACAACAACAAACCACTTGTGACTTCACAAGCCATGTTTTATGAAACAAAAAATAAATAGTGTAGGAAGTTATTTCAATTCTCTTCACTGTCTGCTTCCTGACAAATAACAAAACCAGGTAGATATTCTCCTGCTTTTGAGGACAGAGAACGCTGACCCCACCACCAATCTTTCTACATCCATTCCAGGACTAAAACTGTACCAAAAAAGAGAGAAGAAAAGTGGGTATGCACAAATAAATATGTGTGTTTGCAGAGCGGGGACACTGGGAGCTAAGAAATAACATCAGTGGGTATTTTGTCCCCAAATATTACGTATAGCAAATGCAGGAATCTGTTTTTGTTCTTGTATTTTAACAGTTTGGAGGGTTTCAGAACCAGACACAAATATAAAAGGAAAATCCTACCTCATCTCAATGGTATTTCAGAAGAATACCTGTGAGGCATTGACAATTGGGGTGCAAGCTCTACATAACTACCGCTGTTTAAAACGACATTAAAAAGAGAATGTAAACTGACCCAAATTGGACAGTGAAGAGAGAAAACAAGAAATTAATTGCCCCAATGGTGTCAGTTATCCTGGGTATCTTTTTTTCTCATTCCAATATTTAAAAAGAAAAAGCAATCTGCACTCTTGTGTTTATTGCAGCACTATTCATAAAAGCCACGATATTGAATCACCTAGGTGTCCAATAACAGATACATGAATAAAGAAAATGTTGTGTATAAACACAATGGAATACTAATCAGCCATAAAAAAGAACAAAATCCTGTTATTTGCAACAACATGAATGGAACTGGAGGACATTATTTTAAGTAAAATAAGTGTGGAACAGAAAGTTAAATGTCACATGTTCTCACTCATCATGGAAGCTAAAAAAAAATTGATCTTATAGAAGTGAAAAGTAGAGCATACTAGAAGTTGGGAAGGTTGCAGGGAGGGTGGCATACGGAGAGATTTCTTACATGATACAAAATTACAGCTAGATGAAAATAATAAGTTCTAGTGTTCTATACCACTATAAGATAACTATAGTTAACAATAACATATTGTTTCAAATAGCTAAAAACTGGATGTTGAATACTCCCAACACAAATAAATGATTAATGTTTGAGATGGTGGATATGCTAATTATCCTGATCTGATCACTATACATTATAGGTATTGAAACATCACTATGTACCTCATTAATATGTACAATGATTATATGCAAATTTAAGAAGGAAAAGCAAAAAAAAAAAAATGCTCTTAAAATGCTGCATAAACAAAGACAAAGAAGTATCGTGAATATCCAGGAGAACAACAGATTCACGAAGATGATTTATAACAGAAGCTAGAAGACATTGTTAGAAAACAAATTGATATATCCAATAAGAACACACATGTAATGGCATCCCTTTAATAAATATGCTATCTAGTGGCATATAGTGAAATGAAATAATGGAATAACAAAATATTGAAGAATTTCAAGAATTAAAAGAAAATCAGAATTGAAATCAAAGTTGAGAATATTAAAGAGTAAAATTAAAGATTTAGAAGATCAAATCAAACATGTTGAATAGTAATTTGAGAGCCTTTCTAGTTCACTGAAATTCTTTTTGGGTATACAATAAATTCCAGGTACTGATCTAAGCACTGGGTGTGGTAATGTCCCATAAAGATAAGGCATCCGTTCACATGAAACTTGCATCTTAATGGCAATAATGTCAACAAAAAGTAAATCATAATTAAGTTCAGAAATGGATTAGTACTTCCAAGAACATAAAATAAGGTAATGGAATTGACACAGATGCCAAAAGGAATATTTTAGATTAGCTGGTCACAGAAGCCCCTCATAGTGACATCTGAGTTGATCTTGAATGAAGTGACATAGCAAGCCATGGACAATTTGTAGGAAGCCTAGACCAGCCATAAATATAATGAATACAGACACCTTAAGGAAGATAAATTTGGCCATATTCATGAGACAAAAATTTAAAAATCAATTAAGAAGGTGGAAGAACAGAGAGGCAGCTGAAAGATTACAATGTGAATTGTTTCTAGTACTGCCTAACTATGGGCTACGATTCCAGAAACATGAGTTCAGTTCAAGCTCAAATACTTGTTAGCTCATGGAGAAAGGACAGCAGGAACTAGGTGCATGAAGAGGAAAAAATTCCTGAGGATATCATTTTAATCTTTAGATGTAATTATGCCTGATGCCTGACTCATCCTAGAACTTCCCAGTTACACGAGTTAACGCATTCTCATTTTTGTTTCATTTCATTTGGGTATTGTTCTGTAATTTTCAATATAAAGATAATGTTGAAGTATTACTATTTGAATTTTTACCTTTGATAAACAAAGAAATATACAATAAGGCTCATTTAATTCCAAGTATGACAGTCAGTAAAATCAAATGAGCATCTACTCTCCAGGTCACTGCAGCAACTATAGTCAAATAAAATATATTCCAATAACAAAAGCAAAATAATACTAAAATCAGGGAAAGCATTAAATATTATCCATAAAACTTAAAAAGATTAAGATCAGACCTATCTGTTTTGATGATTAGTAGGCATAATAGAAATAGTCCAGTTCGAAGATGAGGGCTCTTTAGAAAAAAATGACAATATATAACAGTGTACTATCTACAAGAGCTATACCTAAAATAAAATGGGACGAAGTGGTCATTAAAATGTTCAGGAAATATTCACTAGAAGAGTATAAGCTAAAAGAAAGTGTATATGCCTACCTAAAGTAAAATTTCAGAACCAAAAAAATGCTTTAAATGGCTCAAAGAGGGTAACTTTATATTAATAAAAGTGTCAAACAATAATGGAGCTATGGACAACCATAAATTATCTGAATTGAGGAAGAGAGCACAAAATTTATAAATCCAAAACTTTTAGAAAAATATTTGAAATGGAATACTTTTACATATTTTCTTTAATGTTTTATAATTCATCTCAACAAAAATAATCTCTCGAATAATATATTTAGTGACATTGAATTAAAGTATTTTGGACTTAGCTTATTTAAAATGGAATATACATATCCAAGAGTCTACTGAAAATTTTATGTATTAGATTTGAGTGAACACAACAAGAATTTCCAAAGTTTGCAAATGACACAGACTCTATTCACTAACAAAGAAATGAAACTAGATATAAAAATATTCACATGTAAGTCTCGACTCAAAGAGGAAACAAAACAAAATCCATAGATAATTTAGAAAGTCATGACAGTAAGGATACTACTCCTGAGACTAAAAATTCTACAGCCTAACATGCTTCCATGAAGGAACTAATAACTAATAAATAGTCAATAATTCATTCAATAACTTGATTTCTGAATAAAAGGCAACATACAAAAGAAGAGTTTATCAAATTTATTCTAGAAAAACAAATAAAATAGACAAAATTAGAAATCTAAAGATAATTTGACCACTATGAAAAAATTTAAATATGATTTCTAGGATAACATTTATAACTCTAAATTGCCCTATTTTACAATTTCAGTAAAGTATATAATCTTTGAGGAATATGAGATAGTAAAAATAAGTAAAATTTCTAAATAGATATTTAAATTACTATGGATTAAAACTTAAAATGTGAACAAAATTTGTCTTTATGCATTTCCTCATCACCAGGTTTTTGTTACCAATGGGATCTTTCAGACTTTTCACAATCAAAAAAGATAAAACAGCACAGAAACAGAAATCAGAGATATTTCTTATTATAAATAGATATAAAATAATGATAAACTGAAGGCAATAGTATATATTTTTAAGTCTACTACTATGAGTATATAGGTATTACTCCTGAAAATATGAGCTTTTTTTAGTATTAAGAAGCTAATATTAGGAAATCAACATATTCAAGATAAAAAATGTATAACCTCAGCAAATTTTAAATCACTTAAGGTTCATTTGGATAACATTTTTAAAAACTTATAACTAGAAAACTTACTCAAAATTATTTAAAAATATTTATCATGAGCCAGTAACTATCTTATTTTACTGAAAAAATGAGGAGTGTATCTTTATTCTGTTAAAATGTCTCCTTAAACAATATATATCAACTATAATTGTACAATAATCTCTATTTCCATTAAAATATGAAACAATATAAAGATACCTCACAGTAAGTAACATTATTCAAAATTGCAATAGAATCTCTGATCATTACAGAAATGTGAGAGTAATTAAAAAGCATATCTGTTGGAAAGAGAAGACAGAGGGACAATTCTTTGTGGGTTACATAATGACATATAGAAAACACACACAAAACAATCAACCACATTATGTTTTACAGTAAGTCAGAGAGTTAAATAAAGTGAACATTATGAGATGTTTATATGGTATATATGTATATATGAATATGTTTGCATGTGAGAGACACATGTATATCTCTCACACACACAAGGTATAGTTTCTCAAACTGATATCAGTGAAAATGGCTGAGTAACAAATACAAAATTCTGTCCCTCCATAAAAGGAATAAATTTGCTGGGAAACCTGTCAGAATCCACATTTTCAGAACTCTGGGAATTAATTAAAAGCTACTAAGGGAACACTTAATTAGGAAAAATAGCTGAATATTAGAAAGAACAGGGAGCTTTAAAATGTTTTAACTTACCCTGTTCTTATCTCCACTTCCCAGCTCAATGGTGGCCTTGAAGATCACAATTCACATTCCTGGTACAGGTACTGATACTAGAGGAAGCAAAACAAACCTCACTTGCCAAAAAAATGATGATTGTTTGTTTTGACTATCTGGTAGTTCCTCAGAGGACCAGCTTAATGGTACTTTCTCACCTAACTTGAACTCATCCAGTGGTCACCCAGAGTGGGTTTGCTAAAAATGTTTAGAAAGGCAAGTGTTTTAGTTACAGTTACCTAGCACTGTATAACAGTTGGGAAAAATAATAAACTAACCAAAAAGTTTAGGAGAAAAGAGTGAGGAATGAGATGCTTTGGGGAATAAGGACTTTGAAAAGTTCTGGCAGAATCCTGGGAATCTAGAAGGCCATGTGCATCCCTAGAGCTATTCATATAGCTCAAAAAATACCCGAGAAAGCCCTAAGTTCTTACTTCTGATTGACCTTAAGGCTCTACACAAGCAGAAGTGAGAGCTAAAGCAAAATTGTAAACTGCCTGAATGAATACTGAAAATGTGCGCAAACACACACACAGAATCTATCTTAAATGACTGAGAAATATTTTTGGTTCCAGGGGCCTCAGAAAATCTGTCCAGTCAGTAGCTAAACACTAAGTCAATGAAACAGAGGCATTAGTGGCCACAAATGACAAAGAATACAGACTTTACAAAATATGTTCAGAAAAGTAACTAAACAAACAAAAACTGCCACAATCAGCAAGAATCAATCCTGGGAACTGGGGATAATCTAATTTCCAGCATTGCTACATTATAATATGTCAAATATCCAGTTTTCAACAAAGAATTATGAAGAATACAAAGAAACAGAAAACTATGTTCCATATAAGGAACAAAATCAATTAATAGAAACTGTCTTTGAGAAAGCCCAGATATTGGATACTAAGAAAACACTTGAAAGCAGTAGTATTAGGTCTGATCAAGAGTTGAAGAATACCATGGACAAAGAACTAAAGAAAATAATGAAAATGTGTCTCACCAAATAGGAAATATCAATAAAGAGATATAAATTCTAAAAGGAACAAAATAGAAATTTTGGAGTTGTTATCTATAATGACTGAAATAAGATACTCACTGAAGTTGTTTAACAGAAGATTTGAGCAGGCAGAGAAAGGTAGGTAGGGCACGCAAAGGTAAGTTTATTGAGATTATATAGCAGGAGAAACAGAAATATAAGAGAATAGAGAGAGAGAGAGAGGCAGAAAGAATATTTGAAGACATAGTGGCCAAAACTTCCCCAAATTTGATGAAAAACTTTATTTTACACAGCCAAGAAGTTCCACAAACTCCAAGCGCAATAAACACAAAGAGATCTGCACCAAGACACATTAAAATCAAACTGTCAAAAGCCAAGGACAAAGAGAAAACATATAAAAGTAACCAGAAAGAAGCATCTGTTATCTGCAAGTCATATCAATAAAATAAACAGATGATTTCTCATCAGAAACCACTAGAACCCAGTGAGATGGCATATTCAAAGTGCTGAAAAAAATAGTCAACTAAGAATTATATATGCAAAAACATCCTTCAAAAATGAGAGAGAAATTAATACATTCTAATATAAACAAAAATTGAGAGTTTATTGATAGTAGGCCTTCCCCACAAGAAATGCTAAAGGAAATCCTTCAGGCTACAATGAAAGGACACTCAACAGCAATTCAAATTTTAAAAAGAAATAAATAATGTAGATAAAAGTAACTATAGAGATAGATATATAGAAGTCAGTGTTTATGTTTTGTTTGCAACTTCTTTTTTTCTATGTAATTTTAAAAAACGACTACATAAAACAATATTAAATCTTGATTAAATTGTACATGAGTGTAATATACGAAATAACAAAATAAAGAGGAAATATGGCTATATATTTATTTGTACTATTTATATATAAATATGTCACCCCATACCCCTTTTATGTAGCAACATTTACGTATATTATCATAACTAAGTTGCTATTAATTTGAACTAAATAATTATAAATTTAAATGTTAATTATAATGCCCTGGGCAACTTTTAAAAATAACTCAAAAAGATACACTAGAAGAAGTTAAAGTGAGTTAAAATTTTAGAAAATAACTGTTTAACAAAAGAAGACAGTAATGGAGAAATTAAGGAATAAAAAGATGTAAAGATACATAAACAAATAGTAAAATGAGGCAATAATGGAAGTTGATCCATAATTTGATTACCTGTAAATGGATTAAAAATCTCAAATTAAAAGGTAGAGAGAGTATCAGAATGGATTTTTTAAAGTTATTTAACTATATCTTGTCTATAAGAGACTGATTTGCAATACAAAGAAACAATCAATTTGAAAGAAAAAATTGGAAAAATGGTCCTCCATGCAGAGTAACAAAAAAAAGAGAAAGAGAAAGAGAAGCAATATACTAATATCAAACTAGACTTTAACACAATCATGATTTGAGAGACAAAGAAGGATATTAAATAAATAAAATGGTCTATTTATCAATAAGGTAGAACAATTATAAACACATATGAAGATTAAAACAAATCCCAAAATACAAGAAGCAAAAACTGAGTGTAAAGGGTAAAAAAGCCAATTTAACTGTAGTAGTCAGAGACTTCAATAGACTATCAGCCAATAAATAGAAGAATTAAAAACCACTGCACCATCAAGAACTAACAGACATCTATAAAACATTCTGCCCAACATCAAACTAAACATTCTTCTCAAGTGCACAAGGAATGTTCTCTAGAATAAACCATATGTTGAGTCACAAAAGAAATCTTCATAAATTTAAAAATATCAAAATAATATAAAGTGTGTTATTTGTATGACAATAAAATAAAACTAGAAATCAATAACAGAAGAAAATTTGGGATATATAATATGATACATAAATATATGTATATTAAACACTTTCTTAAATAATCAATGGGGCAAATAAGCCAAAGACATCACAAGGAAATAAAAATACAGATCAACACTTTTCATGAGTGTACATGTGATAATTATCAGTAAAACACTAGCACAGTAAATACCACAGCATGGTAAAAAGATTAAATACCATGATCAAGAAAGATTTATCCCAGAAATGCTAGTATAGTTAAACATACAAACTCAATTAATGTAATACACTACCTTGATAGAATGAAGAAAAAAAAAAAAACTCCACACGATCATCTCACTAGATCCAGAAAATCGAAATGTGTATTAATCAAAATGGATAAATCATTTTGATTTTTACAAAATGCAATACTCTTTTGGGATAAAAACAGACAACAAACTAGGAATAAAAAGGAGTTTTCTCAACTTGAGAAAGGCCATATGTAAAAATCTCACTTAATAGTGAAAGACTGAAAGCTTTCTTTTTCTGATCAGGAACAGGAAAAGAATGTTGACTCTCACCTCTTCCATTCAACATTATACTGGAAGTTCAAGCCAGAGAAATTAAGCAAAATAATAAGGAAACAAAAAAGAATTCAAATTGAACAGAAATTAGTAAAACTTTTATAGATGGCATAATCACTATATACAGAGAAGCCTAAGGAATCTACTTTAAGAAATTATTGGAATTAATACCCTAATTCAGCAAAGTAATAAGATATAAGATAAATATACAAAATCAATTGTATATCTACATATATGCAATGAGTAATCTGAAAATAAAATTAGGAAAATGTTTTCCTTTGTAATAGCATCAAAAATGTTAAAATAGGAATAAATTCAACTGTAGCAGGACGAGCCACAGATAAAACTCTTCAGACACCGAGTTAAAGAAGGAAGGGGTTTATTCAGCTGGAGGCATTGGCAAGACTCCTGTCTGAAGAGCTGAGCTCCCTGAGTGAGCAATTCTTGTCCCTTTTAAGGGCTCACAACTCTAAGGGGGTGTGGGTAAGAGGGTCGTGATCAATTGACCAAGCGGGAGTACGTGACTGGGGGCTGCATGCACCGGTAATTAGATCGGAGCAGAACAGGACAGGGATTTTCATAGTGCTTTGCTATACAATGTCTGTAATCTATAGATAACATAACTGATTAGGTCAGGGGTTGATCTTTAACTATCAGGCCCAGGGTGTGGCACCAGGCTGTCTGCTTGTGGATTTCATTTCTGCCTTTTAGTTTCTACTTTTTCTTTTTTTGGAGGCAGAAATTGGGCATAAGACAATATGAGGGGTGGTCTCCTCCCTTACAACCAAAGAAGTACACTGAAAACTATAAAACATTTTTGATAGAAATTGAAGAAGCTATAAATATAAAAGGATATATCAAATTAATAGATCAAAAGACTTAATAGTGTTAAGACAGAAATACTCTAAATTTATCTACAGTTTCAATGCTGTCTTTGTCAAATTTCCAATTGCTTTGTTTCTTTTTTCCCCATAAATGGATAAGCCAATTCTAGAATGCATATGGAATTGCAAGGGACCCTGGATAGCCAAAACAATCTTGAAATATAAGTACAAATTTTGAGGACTCACAGTTCTCTATTTTACAACTTACAAGGTTACATTAATCAAGTCAGTGTGATATTGGCATAAGTATAGACATATAGATCAACGGAATAAAATTTAGAGTTTGGAACTAAACCCATACATCTGTGATTAACTGATTTTCACCAATCTTGTCAAGACCATTTACTGGGAAATAATAGTCTTTATAACACATGATTCTGGAACTATGGGAAGATCACATGCCAAGGAATGAATTTGGTCCCCTACCTCACATCACATGCAAAATTTAACTCAAAGTACATGAAAGGCCTAAATACAAGAGTTAAAACTGTAAAATCCTTAGAAGGAAACATAGGTACAGTTTTTTGTGACTTTCGGTGAGGTAATGGTTTATTAAATACGACACCAAAAGCATAAGGAAAAAACCAGAAATTAATTTGTCAAAATTAATACTTTTGTGTGTTTCAAAAGACACCATCAAGAATGTGAAAAAACAACCCACAGACCTGAAGAAAATATTTGCAAAGCATATATGTGAGAAAAGTCTAGTACCAAAAATACATGAAGAACTTTTAACAATTCAACAACAAAAAGACAATCAATGGACAAAGGACTTGAATAGACATTTCACCAAAAAATGTATACTAATGGCCATTAAGTACCTGAAAAGGTGGTGAACATAATTAGTAATTAGAGAAATGCAAATCAAGACCACAATGAGCTATTATTTCACGTTCATCAGGATGGCTATATTAAAAATAAAAAAGAAAGAAAAAGCAGAATAACAACAACCACCTCAGTACTGATGAAGATATGGAGAAGTTACATTGCTGGTGGCAATGGAAAATGGTGCATTCACTATGGAAAACATTTTGGCTTTTCCTCAAAAAGTTAAACATAGAGTTGCCTTATGACTCATTTGAAATTCCACTCCTAGGTATATACCCGAGATCATTAAAAATATGTGTCCACAAAATCTCATACATGTATGTTCATAACATTATTATTCATAATACCCAAAAAGTAAAAGCAATTCAAATGTTCATTATCTGATGAATAGATGAATGAAATGTGGTATAACTGTATAATGGTGTATCATTCAGTCATAAAAAAGAGGTACTGATGCATGCTACAAACATAGATGCACATTGAAATTATTATTCTAAATGAGAGAAGATAGTCACAAGAGGTCACATACTGCATGATTCCATTTATATGAAATGTTCAGAAAAGGCAAATCCATAGTTGCAGAAAAGTGGTTGCCAGTGGCTGGGGTAAGGAGCTGATGGAGAGTGGCTGCTTAATGGGTATATGATGTTTTGGAGAAGGTGATCAAAATGTTCTGGAATTAGATAACAGTGATTGTTGCACTATGTTACAAATATAATTTTAAAACTACTGAATTGTATACTCTAAAATGGTTAAGATGGTTAATTTTATGCTATGTGAAGTTTGCCTCAAAAAATAAAAATAAATAAAATATAAAAAGGAATAGTGTTTCCATAGAAAAATGAATTAAAAAACACATCTTATTTAAAATCATCAAAAAAAATCATAGAAATGAGTGGGAAATATGGAGGCACGGTATCTTTTAAGGTGTCAGGAGACAGAGAAACCGTTGTCAGCTATTCCTTAGTACTCACCCAAATTACTGGTCTTTGCCTTGTTCTATCATCATAGAAATAAAATTTGGGATGCTCTTCCCAGGCAATATTCATAAGTAATGTTTTGGAGTTCAATACTGAGGGAGTTACTGGTTTAACATTGAGGAGAACAGAAACCTTCCCAGGATATTAATGCTCTAAGCATCTCCTCTGCTCAGAATATATGACCTTTCAGACACTTGAGAATATTGGGAATATAATTCTGGAGAGACAGGCAGGAATATTTTTGGGTGGCTGAAATAGTACTGGCAGAAAAAAAGTGTCTCTAACCAGACACAAGCTCCATGGGGTGACAGGCGGCTGTCTGCCTGGCTGTGATCTCGATTCAGTCCTTGATCCCAGCTGTTCTCTTTAGTCATAGCCAATTAGTACTTTTTAGGGAAAAACTGAAACATACTACTTACAAATGGTCTCTGAATATATCAGGCTGGAAGACTGTATTTATCCTACTGAAATCTCCCTAGCTGTCATCTTTTCTATCATATAATTGTATACTTTTGTTGACAGAAAAGATGTTGGATTAAGGAAAACCTGATGTTTTATTGATTTTTGACATCATTTCTTCATAACTGTAGTCACATGGTGGTTTGCTTTCACTGCAAAAAAATAAGGCTTTGAACATTTATTTTTTGTGACTAACTGGATGCTATCCACAGGAATAATCTCCATCCCAGAACTAGTGGACTTCAGACTTTTTCATTTATTTGTGTGTCTGATAAAAATGTAAATTAGAAGTTCTCTTCTAAGATTATAAGGCAATAAGAGGAACTTAAATAGGACAAAGGAAGACTTCTTTGTGTGTTAAAACCATAGCAAAAAGAAAAATTTGTAGGAGCTGGATTTTATAAAAAGAAAAGGAACTAGTGAATTAAAAAAAAAACTATGACAATATTAGATGTCAAACAGATAAGGGTAACTATTTTCCTCTGGTGGTAATTTTTTAATTGCATATCTAAACTCTGAATAATATAAATAACTGTAGAGTATAATATGTTATAAAGTGTTTTCAAATACACTATTTAATCATCACATTTTTTTCTAAATGAGACAGACATATAGAGCTTAGAAAGTTTATGTAATTTATCCAACATCATACAGCGAGTAAAGGAAAAAGTGGAACTTAAATCTGTCTTTTGAAGGAAGTTCAGAATCCTTTAAAGAATAGATTTTTTAAATAAGAAAAATGTCATTTCATATATTAAAATGACTCAAATCTAAGTTTCCCTTGCTGGGACACTATAGATAGATAGATAGACAGATAGATAGATAGATAGATAGATAGATAGATAGATAGATAGATAGATAGAGAGAGATAGATCTAGATATCTATATATACATATATATACACATGCATATATATACATATATATCTTACATGTTAACTCCTATTTATATTATTCTAAGTATGGAAATACATACAACAAACACAAAACTTTGCATTAAATATCATGGCAGAGATGAAGAGTTGTTTTGATTATGATATAACAGCTGCTTCTATCTTTTCAACGAGCCACATCCTAACCCTCATCCTTTTCTAAGATTAAAGGCAGTGATACCCACATATTTAGGAAAGAATATTAAAAGCTATTATAATGTCTTGAGTTTTAGCTCAAGATGAAAATTAGTACATATCATTTTATCCCATACCAATGACTCAAATCACTGTTATTTTTCTTGTGTGTTTTATCTATAGTAGTAAATTTAGTAAAATATTTGCACGTGATATTTATACAGAACTATCTGTCTGTGATGTGATGGTATAGCATGCTTTATTCTACATGGGTTCATTCATGTGCCACCATTGTCTTTTACATGGTCCTCATAATCTATGGACCCAACTGTGAGTTGGTAATCCCTAGATATATGTCTTCCTGGGTGGATTCAGGCGATATCATGTAAATAAGCCAGACAACTAAAGACAGAAGCAGACATACACCATTGGAATGGTTTCTCACTCATAAACTGTAGGATCATGAAATCCTAGACTGAAATGCCTTCCTTTCAAATAGTGCTAGAAGTAAAACCCTAACTACTGAATGAAAGCCCAGCAGTAAACCTTTACAACTTCACCTGTTCTCTGTTGCTTTAAGTTCTCTTTCCATCAGTCCAAACATACCTGATTATCAAGATTCTCCCCCCATTTCTATTAGTAAAAGATCCACCCAGAAATATAATATGATTTTAAATAATGTTAATATATTTAATTTGTGCAGCTTGCACCTCACAAAATAAAATCAGTTCATAAATTAAGAGAAAACCTGGGATAATGGTGCCAGAAGGAAAGTGGTAATAACATAGTGACATAAAATCTGTTCACTTAAAAGGCAAAGAGAGCAAGAGAAAGGTATTTTCTGGCTATTAGGAAAAGGAGATATTTTCAGCATGACAGAGATGAGCAGATATTACCTGCTATGAGAATAATGAAAGTTTCAACTATAGTGACTTCAATCGTATGGAATTTATAGTAACTTTGTAAATAATACTAAAAATGTATTTAACAAGTGGGACTTTGTGGGCTTGAAACTAGATAATAAAAAAGCTGAGAGAAAGTGCCAAAGTAAAATTATCACAATCAGGTTGAAAACAATATATACCAAATATTTTTGTGCTCTGATTTTTTTCTTTGTAAATCCTTGCTTCATTTGGTAGTATGAATAAAATACATTTTTTGTAGTACATGTACTTATCTACATTTTGATAGATAAATGTTTATACTAAAATACCAGCATTTTATTTTCCTGTGGTATTTAGTTTTCATTGCACATTCGTTCAGTAAATTCACTCTACGAAGTTTTTTGGGGTGCCAATTGTGTGCAAGACACTTTGCCAGACACTGAAAGAGATGTGAATTTACAGAGTCCCTATTTTTTTGAAATCACATTCTCTAATAGTGAAAGTGAAACATATACTTAAAAATATTCTCAACACAAAATAGAATAAGATAAGAATCATTTTATATATTACATAGGTGTTACACAGGACAATAAAGGAAATAATAAACTTAATTTGGTTGTTACGGAAAGCATCAAAAAGATGATTTTGAGATAACATCATAAGAAATTGCTTAAGAAGAAGGTGGGAAGAGATGGGGAGCAAAGACCTAGGGGGGAAAATAAAGAATACACAAGGCCACAGGTCATGATAATGTGTATGGCAGAGGCACCTTGCTCATAGCCCTTGGGACTCCTACTTCAGTGGTCAGCTTCTAACCACGAGCATCTTAACCTATTTGCTTGAGGGTGTTCTCCGAAGTGACTGGATGCCACTGTTTCCTATAGGTAGGCTGGCCAAAGAGCTGAGGAATTAATATCCCCTAAGAACTTGTGGATAAATGTCCAGCTCTCTTGCTACTGAAGACTCTACCCTGCCTCTCACAGTTCTCCCAGTGAAATTAAGTTCCAGTTCCTTCTAATAGAAACAAATCTACAAGCCTTTAGTGTATTCCTTTATCAGTTTCTTTCCCTTTCCTGTCTAATTTTTCCATTCTTCTCCTGATGTTTCCTGTACTTTCCAAACAAACATGAATCCTTGCCCCAAGGCTGTTTCTGGGGTAACCTAAACCAAGACAATATATGTGTTCAAGAATGAGGAAAAGTTTTAAAAGTTGGGGGAACACGGTCCACATAAGGTGTCACAGAAGAAATGACTGGAAATATAAGGTATATCCATTGTTTCATAAATCAGGCACTGTATCTACTATATTATTAGACAAAGTCATAATACATTAACTAAGGGTAGTACCTAGGGATAAGAGGAAAATCAAGAGGAAAAAATAAATTACTTCTTTTACTTCAGATCACACAAATGGAAACAAGATAGCTCTCTGTATGCACCAACTAATGTTTTGTGTTGATGAATTCATATTGGGTGAGTGATGGAAGATGGAAGTGGAAGGGGGTTTGGCATGAGGGTACTGGAAGATGTCTTCTGGTTTCCACTGGATTGTTGGTACCTGTGTTTCATAGGGAACGAATGTGTAAAACATTTTTTTCCTTACATAATAGAGATATGCTTTACACAGTGCTTTGAACATAGCAGGTCCTCAATAAATACAGATTTTAAAGAGCTTTTCTAAAACTGATTAATTTTTCTTCATAAGGCCAACCACAAAGTATTTTTATTTCTTGAGACCATCTTTTAACCACTGTAGTATCTCCCAACTTCCTAAAACAAAAAGGTAGTTACACATTTCCTGTTATGGTCGCTGACCTTAAACCCTTGAGCAAACGTCATCCCTCTCTGTTAGACTTACGTGCATTGAGTTTTTACAAAAGTTTGAATGCGTCTTAGTATTTGACAAATACTAACTTAACATCTGTTAGCTTATTCATATATATGCATCAATAAAATAGAGACATCTCTTGGTATCTTAGGGGGATTGATTCCAGGACCGCCAGTGAATACAAAAAATCTGTGGATGTTCAAGTCTCTGATATAAAATGATGTTGTGCAGTCAGCTTTCCATATCTACGGACTTAACATCTGCAGATAGGGAGGACCAGCTGTACTATCAAATAACTTGTAGGTATCTTCCAAAATTATCAAGGAGGCCATGAATGATATCTCAGGCCTCAGTCTGTGAAGTGGATATTTATTTCTTCACGAGTCATTTTTCTTACCTTTATTTTTAAACAATTCTGAAATTTCTATCTCAGAATTTTCAAATCTTTAGGAAGGAAATGAAAACACTGAAAAGTATAATCTGGATTCATTTTAAACTCTCATAAGACAAATAAAATGTAAGCTTTCTCATCATTGTATTAGAAGTTTAAGGTGTTGGGATAAAGGAGCATCTAGGAAGAGTGGACTTTGTACTTTTTCAGAGATGCTCATACTGGAGGTATGAAAAGCTTGTGTCATTTGTAAAATCAAAATGTCAAGCATGATGTACAGAAAAGTCCCTGAAAGAAAGCCATGGCCACTAGGAGGAAATCAACCCAGGCGGTTGCTTCTTTCTGCTTCAGAAGTTTCCTTCTCTCCCTCCATTTCAGATTGCTCTTAGAGTGAGTTAACAAGCAATTAAACGTATTTTTAAAGGCCATCTCTCTAGAGATGAATGATGCAAAAGACACTGCAGTTAGTTATGGTTCTAGGTAGTGACTTTTCATCTCAGTTATACAAAGAGAGTTGTGTTGTGTTTAACCTGCAGGAGTTATAAAAGAAAACAGATTTATATTTTGCTTTTCCTTCTGAATTTTACTTATTTTACTTTAATAAGGTACTTCAGAATTACAGAAGTAACAGAGGCAATAACAGTAGCATATTTTCTTCCATCTTTACTTTTTGTGGACATCATTACAACCAAATAGATAAACAAACAAATGAACAACAACAAAAAAAACCCCAACCCAATTCTTTCCTGTTTACACTTTGAAAATGAGTTCTATGACCAAAGCTACAGCTGCTGGTACCAAACAGATGCGTTCTGTCAGAGCCTGACTCTGGCACTGTAAGTTCAACTTACCCTGAGTTAACTCTCAGGGCATAGCAGGAATAAATTGCTACATTTTATGATAATTTCTGCCAAGAAGGGAAATGATTTTGAAAGGAATTGAGGAGAAAATTCACCTTCAGGGACTGACAGGATATTGACAGCATTAGACATCAAAGTCAGCCCCTATATAAGAGAAGGCATTTCTTGAACTTTAAAATGAAAGATAATTTGCCCAGGTTTAGTAAACATTCATTCCAACCTCTTTTTTAATGCCCTGAAAGCTAAAAGTTATATTTCCCATTGAGTCAGTGTTAAATTTCTTGCGTATGTTAACGGTATTATGGTTAAGTAAGGAAATGTCCTTGTTCTTAGGATATTCATGTTGAATGATTTAGAGATGAAGTGTCATGATGTCTGCAACTTACTTTCAAAGAGTTCTGCGAAATCTAACTCACAGTAACAGGTGAAGGTAGGCAGAGAATAAAGCATTTATTTATATGAGAGCGAGAGAGAGAGAGCAAGTGTAGCAATAGTTTAATAGTGACATAGGTGAATGGTTATCAGGTATTCAAATACTATTCTTTCAACTTTCTTGTAGCTTTCTTTCTTATTAAATAATATTTGAAAAAGTGATCATTTTCTTTAAAGTTGATAAACAAAAGCATATTTAATTTCATATCAAATTCTGGTCAGATTGTTCTCTCTTTAACTGAGAGTTTGTTAAATGTGAGTCATTTTTTTGTTTCCCACCTTTATTAGTCTTAGAAAAGAATGTCTTTCAATTCTTGGGACTTTAATTTTTCTACCTGATATACTGCATTTCTTAAAAAAAAAAAAATCCTATATGGATTTCTAAATATGTTTTATTTCTTTTATTTATTTATTTACTTACTTTCATTTCTTGTGTGATTAGTAGAACACAAGAAACCAAAAGAACACTAACCAAATAGCATAATTATTATAAAGATTAAATAAAGCCTCTCTGTTACTAAAAAACACGAGCTTCCCAGATTCTTTTGTATCCAGGTTTCTCAATGTGATTTATATTCCACCAATCAATGCTCTTGTGTAAATCTTGATCCCTAACGTCATGTGAAAAGAGGGGCAGGGGTAGAGCATCTATTTAGCTGCACACAATATAGCAGATATTATGGTTCTAGAGCTGTCTCAGCAGCTTTCCATTCTGGCAGCTTATTTTCCAGGCTATGGCAGAAGTTGTGTGTTTTGCATTCAGAAGTGGCAATAGTGGATTGAAAACTTTCTGTAGAGGGAGAAGTAAATTTTACAATTATGTCAGAGGTGAATTAGTTCTGAGCCTGGAAATTATTCCTTGAATTGAGAGCTAAATAATTTTGTAAGTTTCTACTTCTTACTGTAAAAATTCCCTTCTGATTAAACTAACTAGAGTGAATTCTGTTGTCTGCAATTTAACCTGAACAATATGCAAGGCCTCTGCTTTAGCCATATAGGAGCCATATAGGAGCTATTGCAAATTTGTTTTAAATGTATGGTCTCTGGTCTCTTTCTCAGTCTTTCTGCTCCTGTCTTCTAAAAGAATTACTCAAATTTTATTTAATTAAATATCAATTATTTCAAATTATATTATCTTCTTCACTTTTAAATGGTTACATTTCTCCTCACTCATTAACATTAACTTACCAACTGACTTGCTTTGGCCAGTGGAATGTGATCAGAACATATGCTATGCCTGAGTTGATGCTTTATTAGTCATTGCCTTCTTCCACCATTTTTCTTTCCTTACCCCAGCAAAGATTATTTGCCTCACATAAGGCCTGCTCCCTTAGGTTGGAATCCAGAATTAAGAAGGTATAGAGTATAGAACCATAGCCAACCCAGAGATGACAGGTAATGTGAGTATGATATAAATATTTGTTTTTAAAAACCATTTTGGATTTGTTTAGTGGAAGCTGCACTAGTGTAGTTACAGTATTTGAATGTATTCCTTAGTTCTTTCTCTGTTCTGTAATTTCTAAACTTTTTCTAAACACAATTTAATTTAGAATTTATTATCAATCTTATTCATAGATATTTTTGGAAGGGGTTCAATGAGGGCATAATCAAGGTTTTCTGTTTTGAACGAATGCTATGTACAGGGAAAATGAACTCTCCACTCCTTTACAATTAGCCTTATTCTAATAAACATATTTGTCAATTGTTTTCATTTACCTTTTATTCATCTTTATGCAGCTTATAGCCCAGTACCTGACAGAAAATAGATGTTTAATGAATATATTCAGTGCATGAATGAGTGAATAAATTAATTTTTCTCAAGATGTGTGGGAACTGGTTGGATCACAGGATTTTTAAGGCTTTAAAGGTGATCCATTTCTCCCAAACTAATCTTTTTGTAAAAGTTTTTATGCTGATCCTAAATGATGAAAGAAAGCAGAGCTGTCATTGAAATGGAGAATTTAAAAGCAGGAAACATTCTTCTTACAGTTGTTTTAATTCCCTAATTATGGTTTCAATATCTTCTAGCAGCTCTCTCTTTTAAGAATAAATATACAGAAGGTTGTGGCTAGTGATAGGACCTTTTTTGCTTTCTTCTCACCTTCTATCTCCTTACCTTTCCAGGAAGACAATATGCCATTAAAAATATCAAGTTGACATCCAAAATGTTAATCTTGTAATTTATTTTAGTTCCAGAAGTATCAAAGAGAGGCACTGAGTATTAAAAATCAATACGGTATAGATCCACCTCCCCACCCCCTACCCCATTGCTATGAACCTCCTCTAAAGTGTCCAAAGGAATGTGGTCTCATCTATCTCTTTTGAATCACCAAATTCCTTTGCCTCTCAGATTCTTTGGTATCCAGGTTATACTGGTTGATTTATTTTACTAGGTTGATTCATTTTCTTTTAATCATCTTTTTTTTCAATGGGCCTTTCTTATCTACCAAATCAAAACCTAATTAAAAGGCATTTTAACAATGCTTTTAAAAACAGTAGGATATTTGTTGAGTGAAAGTATGAATCCTCAATGTGCATTTAAATTATCAGGGTGAAATATGCTCCTGGGACTTAAGACTAAATAATTCAGTTTTGTTTGGACAATGTTAAGATCAGGCTGCATGAATAGGGGATCATCCTAGAAAGTTAGATGAATTTTCAAGACTATTTTGTTATTACATTTTTACATTAGCCAATCATATTTATCAAATTTCTATGGAAGTATTTTTCTGATATTCTTTCCCATTGTCCTTCTAAACCATCAAAATACCCTGACTTCACTATTCTAACATTTTAATATCCTTGCTCTGCAAAGCACATTTCATACCCAGAAGAGGTAGGGCAATCCTTTGTTTTTCCACCAGTCTCAACTTACGTTTCAGAAAACACAGGTACAAAGCAAAGAATAAACTATTTAATTCTTTCTCTGAATTTCGTGATCATAAATATTAAAAACTCGAGTAAAATATATCATGAAAACCAAGCTTAATGACAAATATAAATAGATTACCATTTCTTAATACATGAAAGAAAAACATAGATTTAAAGTATGGTATAAAATGCCCCCAAAAAATATCAGGGTAAAACAATTCCAAACTTAAAATAGTAGTTTTATTATAATTATTAGTGAGAAAAATTGCATTAGCATCAATAACACAGCTGTTGACATCTCATAACACATAAGCTGTATTGTTGCAAAGCAGCCAGAATGAGTGGGAGCATAGTAAGTGCTAGCCCTGATAATAAATTAACACCATGTTTTGAATACGCACAAGAAAATTGACCAACACAAGCAAAAATTTTTCCACTTTCCCCCATGGAATTTTTTTCTGGCAGTAAAATAAATGAAATCATCACTTGACTCTCCTCACCTGGCACTAGGATCAGCTCTAGGTAAAATGTTGCTATCTGAAAGCCTCTGGTTCACTGCAATTTACAACGGCACGTGCATCAACTTGGAGCTTGTTAGAAATACAGAATCTCAGGCACCATCCAGAACTGCTGAGTCTGAATCTGCATTTTCACAAGGTCCTCCAGGAGACTGGTTTGCACATTAAAGTTTGACAAGCCCTGCTCTAGTTCATCTCACTTGTTGCTTTCTCTTTTTGATCCACTTCCCTACAGGGTGTTCTTGCCTGGATAAATCATTTTTTGTACAGGGCAAGTAGACAAGTGGCTATTTTACAGGCAGAACAATATGTTCATAACCTATGCTTGCTGTTTCTTTCTTCTTCTAACATTGTACCCATCAATGCCTTCCCTGAGTCATCAAGCATGCTGGCCTGATTCAGGGCAAACCAAAAGATTTTCATCTCTCTGTGAACGTTTCATCCTTTATTCACTAGAGCACAGAGAAAGAGAAGTCAATGTTGGCTGCTGCTTCTCTTCCTTGCCAACTTCCCTCTCCCCTGCTGCTTTCAGAAATAAGGGCAATTAACACCAGGGTGAGTTCAAAGAAAGCCCACTAGTATTTTCATCCATTTGCAAAATTACCAAAGAACCTTCCACATTGAACAGTAACAGTAGTAGCTTTAAGCAAGCACACTGCTATCTAGAGGTCTGAACCATCCAAATGCAGAAATTATTGAATTTCCAGAGCAACGGACAATCTACAACTTGCGGTTATTTATATGTAAGGAGAACACATTTCCTGAATTGTGCTTGACAAATTCAAGTGTATATAAAATAATACAGAGCTAACTAGCTATGACTTGTTTTAATACTTCTGTAAGATTTTTTCTTTCTCTAAAGGAAATGTACATGTTTCTGGTATGAAGCATGAGCTCATACGTAGCAATTCTCTTGCAAATAACAGTTATCAACCCTGGAAAAATCCAAAAAATAACTAATAGAAGGATTGGGAGGATCTGGAGTGACCTAGAGGGCACTGGGACTAAAAGCAACAATATTCTGGAGGGGAGTTGAAACTCAGAGCAAGGGCTCTGTATGGAATGTGTTTTTTTGTTTTTTTGTTTTCTTTTGTATTTTTACAACTTTGCCCTGTGGACAGCCACAGCTGCAGTGGTGGCTAAAACTTTGGTTACAAAAAACTAATCTTTTTACCCAGAGGAATCAGAAAGAAGGGCTCTGGGCAAGCAGGACCAGAGGGTGATGTGGGAACTCCAGAATGGAGACAGGCAGAGAAGAAAATGACTTGCCGACCCTGGAATCAGCTTGCACAGGAAAGAGAGAAAGCAGCTGGGACTGAAGCTTACATAACTGAATTTAGAACCAAGCCACTGCCCACAATAGGTGTGATAATGGCAATTTAGATGACTAAGACATAATCACTGATTACACGGAGCTGAGAGTACAAAGTACAGATTACCAGTGGAGGCATTTTGAATATTTGTTGTCACATTTTTGGTTGCTATACTAATTATAGGATGCCATTAGCTTTTTTTTTTTTTTTTTTTTGAGACAGAGCCTTGCTCTGTCGCCCAGGTTGGAGTGCAGTGGTGTGATCTCGGCTCACTGTAACCTCTGCCTCCCAGGCTCAAGCGATTCTCGTGCCTCAGCCTCCCAAGTAGCTGGGGCTACTGGCATGTGCCACTGCACCTGGCTAATATTTTTTCTTTCTGTACTTTTAGTAGAGATGGGGTTTCACCATGTTGGCCAGGCTGGCCTCAAACTTGTGGCCTCAGGTGATCCACTTGTCTTGGCCTCACAAAGTGCTAGGATTACAGTCATGGGCCACTGCGCCTAGCCTTAGGATGCCATTAGCATTTAATGGGCAGAAGCTCAGGATGTCAGACATTTTGCAGAATACTTCCACACATGAAGAATGTCCCATGTCACACACGACTTACCAGTCTCTTAACAAATATTCATGTGGTGAAACCGTTTTTTAATGTTATCTGAGCCTAGAAATTAACCAATGAACACAAAGAACTTTCATGTAGTTTTAATTTACAGCAAATTCTCCAAGAATACAACTACCACGAAAGTAAAGAAATAATTCTATTTTCATCTGATTTCTTTTTAGAACTTACCAAGAGTTCTGCATGATTTCATGAACAAATGTCATAAACAGCCTGTTTTACAATGTAAAACATGCTTATAGTGTAGGTTTGCATACGCAGCTGTCATATACTTAATGATTCTATTTATAGGAGCCAATGTTTGAATATCCTAGTTGTCCTGACATATAATTATGTCCATATAGTTACACACAGAATAAATATCATTTATTATTGATTCCTTGCCTTATATTTCTTTATATATTATAGGTAGCACATTTTCAAATTATGAATGTAGATGAACTTAATTTCAGTATAGGGAGGGGGCATTAAAAGATAGATAGTTGGAACTGCTCCTTTAATCTAGTGGGAAGGCAGGTACACAGATGATTACAAAAGCCTGAAACACTTGCTATAATAGAGGTGCCCAGTGTGGAGAAGGTGTTTTCATTTTCTATTGCTGCCATAACAAACTACTGCTAACTTAGTGGCTTAAAACAACAGAAATGTGGCTGGACTGGTGGCTCACACCTGTAATCCCTCCAACTGGGAGGCCGAGGTGGCAGGAAGGCTTGAGCCCAGGAATTCAAGACCAGCCTGGACAATAGCCAGGCATTATGGTGCACGCCTGTAGTTCCAGCCACTCAGGAGGCTGAGGCGGAGGATCACTTGAGCTGGGAGATCAAGACTGCAGTGAACTGTGATCGCGCCACTGCACTCCAGCCTGGGCAACAGAGTGAGATCCTGTCTCAAAAAAAAAAAAAAAAAAAAAAAAGGGAAAAGAAAAAACAATAGAAATTTCTTCTTCTCTGGAAGCCAGAGTCTGAAATGGGTTTCACTGGCCCAAAATCCAAATGTTGGTGAGCCCACACTTCCTCTGGAGTCTCTAGAGGAGAAGTCACTTCCTCGCCTTTTCCAGCTTCTAGCAACTGCCTGTATTTCTTGGCTTGTGACTGCTTCCTCCATCTTCAAAGTACATCACTTCAGTGTTTGCTTCTGTCATTACATACATAGCCTTTTCCTCTAAAGTCACATCTCCCTCTGCTTCTCTTTTACAAGGCACTTGTGATTACATGTAATGCCACTTGGATAACTTAGAAGAATTGTCTCATTTTAAGAAGCTTAATTTAATCACATCAGCAAAGTCATTTCTGTCACATAATGTAAGCTTTGCAGGTTCCAGGGATCGGGACTTGGACAACCTTGGGGGCACTAGTTAGCCTCCCATGGAGGGCCACATAAGAAGGTCGGCCTCAGTCAACCTGCATAGTTAAGGCAAGCCTCACACGGGAGATCGTTTCAGTAAAAGGGCTAACAAGCATTTATGTTGTAAATAATTAATAATGACAACATAGCAGAGGACAGATTGGGTAGAGTTTAGAAGGGTTTTTCCAGACTGAGGAAAGCTGAGGGAAACATCATGAGTCATGAGAAAGAATATTAGGTTTGTCCGGGCATGGTGGCTCATGCCTGTAATCCCAGCACTTTGGGAGGCCGAGGCAGGCAGTTCACCCGAGGTCAGGAGTTCGAGACCACCCTGACCAACATGGTGAAACCCCATCTCTACTAAAAATACAAAAAATTAGCCAGGCGTGGTGGCGGGTGCCTGTAATCCCAGCTACTCGGGAAGCTAAGGCAGGAGGATTGCTTGAACCTGGGAGGTGGAGGTTGCAGTGAGCCGTGATCATGCCACTGCACTGAAGCCTGGCTGGGAAAAAAAAGTGAAACTCCATCTTAAAAACAAACAAACAAACAAAAACAGGTTTGAAGAAAGAGTAGGAGCTTAGCGTCACTGCAACTTAAGACATAGTGGACAGTGGAATAAATCACGTGCAACCCTGTTTCGGATACAACACAAAAGGTAATCTATTATTTTCCTGCAGAAAATGGTGAATTATTAAGGAATTCTAAGCAGGGCAGGAATAAAATCATATTAGAAAGAGCACTTGGATGGGAGTGGAGCAAATTGAAGTGTCACTAAAACTGGAGGCTGCTAAGTAAACTGGACGATAACGCAGGTTGGAGGTAATGAGGAGCTGATGAATATCCTCTAAGAATGTTTGTTTTTTTCTATTTCTATTTTCAAATAATCATCTTGTTTACCACCCTGTGTGTTTTAATGACAACCACTAAATTGCACAGCTTTATTTTTTAAAACTATCTCAGAATTTTAATATGCTAAGGGTCACATACCAGGACGCACCATCTCTGAAGACAGTCACAGAGCAGGAACGGGCCACCTCTCAGAAACCTCTGGGAAAACACAAATAAATCTCGAAAAGATCCACATTGCTGAACCTTTGACCTACTTGACGGGAATCACCTTTAAGAAACTTTAATTTCAATCCCAAAAGCCCCAAAGAAGGGCTGTTTGCCACATCATTGTATTTTTTAGTGTTGCACTATTTTGCCTCTCAGAAAATTTTTCAAAGGAAAAGAGAATTTTTATTATAGTGTTTCCATTAACATCATCCCAAAATTAAAATGTGCTTTCATTTGAAAAATTCTCCAGAGGCTTCTCTTTTTATTCGCTTTGTGACAAAGTTAAGATTAAAAGTCAGAAAACTTGTCCTTGGAAGAAAAAATGTTCATTTATTCAATATGATATTAAAAAGCTCAGAGCCCCTTTTTGCATCTGTAAAGCTGGAAGAGAAGAAATGTCTTACATTCTCTCCAATTGATCTAGAATTCTACCAGTAGGCAGTAGTGATCATAATTTAACATTCTCAGATGTTTTTCATATCACTGGAATGTAAATAAATATAAACAGATATCATAAGCCTCACTAAACCCCTTCCCTTCTTTCCCTTTTCTTCTTTCACTGTATAACCTTCCCCTCTAATTTATTTTTAATCTAACCTATTAAATAAGATTTACCGAAGAGGGAATTTAGGATAAGCAATGTTCACAACATCTTTTGATAATGTAAATTCTGCCATTGTTCAGATATTCATCTCACCTAGTTCAATGAAAGGGAGGCAAGGAGGCAGCCACGGTGTCATAGGTCAGGGGTTCTCAAAGGGTAGTTCCTGCGACAACAGGAATATGGCCTGGGAAGTTTATAGACATACAAATTCTTGGGTTCACCCCAGATTTACCGGAGCAGAAATTATGAGGGTGGGACCTATCTGATTTTTTGTTTGTTTTTGACACGGAGTCTCACTCTGTTGCCCAGGCTGGAGTGCAGTGGCGTGATCTTGGCTCACTGCAAGCTCTGTCTCCTAGGTTCACGCCATTCTCCTGCCTCAGCCTCCCGAGTAGCTGGGACTACAGGTGCCTGCCACCATGCCCAGTTAATTTTTTGTATTTTTAGTAGAGACAAGGTTTCACCGTGTTAGCCAGGATGGTCTCCATCTCCTGACCTCATGATTTGCCTGCCTCGGCCTCCCAAAGTGCTGGGGTTACAGGCGTGACCATCTGTGTTTTAAATAGCCTTCCAGATGATATTGATACACCTTAAAGTTTCATAAGCAGTGCCATAGACACCCCAAGAAGCCTCAGATTACTATCTGCAAAAAGGGGATAATAATAGTAATGATAACTGCACAGGACTATTGTCATGCTTACAATGATAAAATTCTAGAAAGCACCTAACAAAGGTAATACAGGTACTAAATACATTTTCATTCTGACCATAATAATTGCGCATCTGCTGAGTGTAAGGCACAACATTAGGTGCTGCAAAGGACAACATTAATCAGACTTTTCCTTCAAAGAATCTTTAGTCTGGGCTGAGGTTGAGGGAGTAAGCAATTTGCTGAACTATATCGGAAATTAGGAAATAAATGTTCTGTTAGGGCGCTCCAGAGGGGCCAAACTGTAGCATGGCTCGGTTCAGGTCCAAAAGCCTCAGAACCAGGGAACCTGATGGTATAATTCTTAGTCTAAGACCTAAGGCCTGAGGACTGAGGTGGCCACTAGTATTAGATCCTGGAGTCCAAAAGTCAAAGAGCCTGGAGTTATGATGTACAAGAGGAGGAGAAGCAGAAGGTCCCAGCTCAAAGAGAGAGTGCAAGAGAAAAATGCTTTCCCCTCCTTTTTTGTTGTATCCAGGCCCCCAACTAATTGGATAGTGCCTATCCAACTGAGGGTGGATCTTTTTCATTAAGTTCATTGACTCGCTTGCCTGTCTTCTCTGGAAACACCCTCACAGATCCACCCAGAAGTAATATAGTAATATTTTGCCAGTTCTCTAAGTATTCCTCAATCCAATCAAGTGGACATCTAAAAATTAACCATCACATGCCCTGATGAAGGGGAAGATAAAGATCTGGCACGGGAGAAATCAAGGCTGCATCTGGTGGAGGCATTATTTGTTGGGTAGAGGAAGGCTTTGAAAGGTGGGTAGGATTTGAACCCATGACGATGGAAAATAGGGCCCCTTAGACTTCTGAAATGGATTGTGCAAAGTTATGGAGGTTGAAGAATACAGAACACATATGGAGAATAATTTAGTTAATTAAAATGTAAGGAGCACACTTTGGAGAAGTGGAAAATGAAGTTGCAAAGTTAGATTAACAACAGGTTATGCAAGGTACCAGGTTTAGGATTTTCGCCTTTGTTATTAATAGGAATTCATTAAAAATTTTTTTGATAAGACAGTGACATGTATCAGAGAGTTTCCTATGGCATTAAAGTTGGGCATGGTGGCTCACACTTATAATCCCAGCACTTTGGGAGGCCAAGATGAGAGGATTGCTTGAGGCCAGGAGTTTGAGACCAGCCTGAGCAGCATAGTGAGACCCCGTGTCTGAAAAAAAAATAAAATTGCCGAGCATGGCGGTGCGTCATGCCTATAGTCTCAGCCACTCGGGACTATAGAGAAATAGGAGGCTTGGGTTTTTTTTGCACCTCATAGACCCAGTAACTTTTGCAGTCCATATTTTCTGGGAGGTGGTTACCCAGAAATGACATCTTAACAGTCTATTTCTTTGGCTCTCTGGACAGGTCACTTTGGTAAAGCAGTTACGGAATACTGGTAATATTGATCAAAAAAACATAGATATTATTGTCATATTGTCAATTAATAAAAGTTTTGCACAAGTTCTACCTTGTAATATTTAAGGTTGGTGTTTTTCCCCCAACGAACATAGTGAGATTTTAGTCAAGGTGTCTCATGAGTTCTGACGCTGAATAGCGAGTTCTGGAAGCACAAAGAGGGTTGAGTGTGAAAAGTTAACCTCAACATAGGGGGAGAAGTTCCCCTCTCTGAACTATTTTTCCTTTAAAGTCGCTGTTTACTCAGGGAAACAGGCAGGAAATACTCAGTACTAAACTCGCTTCTCTCAATAGTTTTCAGTGAGAGAAAACAAAGCCTAAGGAATTATGAAGTGAAGGGGTTCAGTCATTAGGCATTTTAAGGTGTTCATTGAGGTGTGATTTACCACCAAAATGTAAGGAGTCAAGCCGGGACAAACAAATTAAGAGGCAGTGGTAGGAAAGGCCTTAGTTGTAGGCAAGCAGCTTCTTCATTCTGCCTCCGCCACTGACTGGGTGAAAATAACTATATTTGAGTCAGAGGAAATATTTTGCTCTTGACATTTTGAAACAATTTGCTGGTAGTTTCTTTTAATACCCCCATCCCCACCTTTTTCATGTCATCTGGCCTTACTTATTGGGCTTTTATGGTCATGAATGAACTAAATGATATGTTTATTACCTCTATTTTATCTGTAGTTTTTGCCACACTGTCTCCTTCTGTTAATAGCTTTTGAATCTTAAGACATTCATCTATATTACTCAGAATCAAATTTGAAACTTTTATTAACATTGAATGTATTGTCTCCAATTAAATCTACAATGGGTATATAGCACGAATGAGAAACAAAATTTTGCTATTTTAAGTCACTGATATATAGGGGTTTACTTGTTTATGTATTAAAAGTCTTTTCTAATTGATAGAGTATATTATTTCAACAGTTTAATGAAGATGGTTGTGCTCTAAGGAAAATCCAGAGAAAACTAAAAGTAGAGAGTATAAGAGATGCTTAAAGAGCTTTAGTTTAGAATGATTCTTACTTTGCATCAGTTTCTCTAGAATTATCATCTAATCAGTTGTTTTCGTATTTAATTATGCACTGGGATTACACAGAAATATTTTTAAAAATTCAGATTCCTGACTGCAGTTGCAGGTTTTGTGATTCAGGAGGTTTGAAATGGACCACAGAAGTGTTTACTTCAGCACATCTCCATACCTAGGATCCTAATGACAGTGACCCATGGGCCATGCTTAAGAAATACAAACTTTAGTTTTTTGGTAATCATAAATTATTTAAGTTTATTTTATAAAGGGTTACCCTACAGGAGATCTGGATGCATCGTGGCTGATGGGACACATCTTTTGGTTCCCATAATGATATATTTTTCACTCTTTTAAGACAAAGACATTTATAACACACTTATGTGATTTCTGCCATCCAATATGGCAGTCTCTGACGTTTATATGTGACCCAGACTGGCTTCAGTGATAACAGAAGTGAGATCCAGCAAATGCAATAATGCTCTCTACAGCCACTTAGCATGACTATTAAAGGAGAAGTAAAGAAGAACCCCTTAACCAACTGAAGTGACAGCAGAGTGAGCTTCAGATCATCAGAGTATAATTGCATAAACTGAAATTGAGCCAGTAAGTGAAGGTCAACAGTGAAGGAAGAAACAAAACACAGGCAGAAAGGAAGCGTTTGCATGGAATATGTAACTGATTCTTTTTGTATTTGCTCTAAAAACATTCCTTTATCTTCGTCCCAAACAGACTATACCTCAATACTCACTGGGAGGAACGTTATCAGGTGCCAAAAGCCTTTTAAAACAGAGAACTCTGCCCGTGGAGTCACATATTCTATTTTTACCTATACAAGGTAAGACACCCAAATCACACTTCAGAAGACGCGTGTTTTAGAGAATGTTTTCTGATTTTGCAAAATCTTTTGTTTTACTGGGATGAAACAGTCTAATTCTTCAGAACTACTTTAGAGACAATGACACCACATGTGTTCCTTTATGTCCCTGGCATAGATGTGTTCTGTGTAAAGGACTTTCCCTTTCTTTGTGAGGGGGAGTTTCTGCGTTGACTTAGAGGTGCTGACGACTCTGATTATCATCTTCCGTGGGTGTGAGAGTGGTCTAACAAAGCAGAAGTGGAACCTTGAAAGAATAGGGATAAAGTTGGACCAAAATTTTATACCTGAAAACATCTTCTAATTACAGCGAGCAGTTCTTTTGATGGCACACCAAATTAAAATGATTCTGAAAGTCTTTAAATATCACTAGAGAACCTTCTCTTGTGGCTTAAAGACTAGCCAAAGTGTGCTAGTCTGCTTTATCTAAGTGAAGATTTTTTGCCTTGGGAAGTATTTGCCTATTGGTTTATTTCTGAATCTTTACACTTAGATTACGAACTCATTGAGGACAGTAGTTTCATGCTCCCTTTTGTGTTCTATTCTATATTGTGTTAAGACTGTTTTGATTGAAAGACACTGAAACTCATTTGAGATAATAAAAACAATTATTTGAAGAACTCTAATTGAACCTGTAATCCCAGCTACTCCTCCGGGGGACTTGTGCCAGCAAGTTCAAGGCTGCAGTGAGCTACGACTGCACCAATACACTCCAGCCTAGGTGACACAGTGATAATCTGTCTCTTAAACACACACAAACACACACACACACACACACACACACACACACCCCAATAAAGAAAGGATGAAAAAAAGAAAATTAAGAAAGGAAAGAAAAAACTAACTGATGAGGAAAATAAAATAATGGCTCACACAAGGATATACATTAAGGCTGCTTTTAAGGGCAGGAAGTGAGGTGCAGCTGGGCCTCAAGAGGGATTAGAATTGAATGTCAAGAATTGAAATCACTCTTTCCATATTTCTGTAACCCCATTTCCTCTCTTATTTTACCACTCTCTAAGGATCAGCTTCATTTTCCCTTTCTTCACAGCATCGTATTGATTGTTCATGTTGCATACACTAGCTTGCCCCAATTCAACAAGACTTTCCAGATTCAATATTAATTACTGATCAGTTACTTCAAATTGCTAAGAGAGCCAGACTGATTTGTCCCATGCCTTTCTGTTTGTGCAGAGTCCTATCATTAGTTTGTATGTGGTTGCTCCCTTCAGGTCTATTGTAATGGCACAGTACATTGCTTATTAGCAAATTGGCAAAGGTTGTGTGACTGATCAGACTGTCTCATAAAGAGGCATAGATAACGTGGGACACCCAAAAATGTCTAGTACTTATCTTCAATACCTATGGGGCAAAAAAAGTATGTGTTGCATAAATGAACAAATAAAGGTGACAGACATTGTAGGTACCATGCCAAACAACAATTTTCCTTTCTCTCTCTCTAAAAGAATCTGGATTTGGTTCAGATATTGGGCGGAGTCAGCTCAGGGTAAAAGGACCCAGTCCAATGGGTGCTGGAGATAATTCATTCTGGCTTGCAGGAGCCTATTGTGCATCACTCTTCCCAACTCTGCTTCAGTGAAGCCACATTGGTAGCCTGAAATCAGCCAGGATGGAAGTGTTTGCACTACAGAAATCAGCCAATACTACGATCAAAGAGTGTCCTTTTTTCACCCTTTAGAGAACAGATTATTGCACATTTACCACATACCACTGGCCCAGTCCTAAGTTCATGATTACTCTATGCCAATAACAGCAATCCCAAGTCTCATTTGTCAGGAATTGGATAAGGAGTGGACCACTGGCTCAGTTCTACCACTGGGACCTGGGGCTTTCTGGAATTTTCTTCCCAAATAAAAAGGGAGGCACCTAAATTTCTTATCTTGGAATATTGTCTATTGAGAGTGTGATACTTGTAGTCAGTTTTCAGTCAGGAGGGGCAAGCTTAAAAATAAAAACTAACAGGCTTGAAATGAATGAAAGAAAATATCAAAGAAACCTAGCTCCTTGACAACACTATTGAATTATTGCACCAAACACGGAGCTTCCCTGCCCCGGGGTATCTTGTTATGAGTCAACAAATGACCATCTCTTAAGGCACTTTTAGGAGAATAATATGTAACTTGCAGCCAAAAGATTCTGATACAAGAGATGGATAAATTGATGGATGAATGGATGAATGAAGGGACAAATGGATGAATGAATGAATGAATGAATGAATGAATAAATGAGGTCATTTATTTAGGTGTGTACTGGGCAAAGAATCCCTGAGACAACTACATGTATGCAACACAGATTTCTCTGTTGTATTTTTAGTGTTGTCAAATATTACAAGCTTTCCTCATTCTTTGAAATCCTGGATGAACAGAGACCTTCCTACTAAAGCATGCACATTGCTCTTTTATATGGCTATATGCATTTAGGGACATTATCAATGAAGAACATGTTGTTTTCTGTCACTCAATACACACTAGAAAATATTCTAACTTATTTATTTATTTATTTATTTATTTGAGACAGAGTCTCGCTCTGTCACCCAGGCTGGAGTGCAGTGGCGTGATCTTGACTCACTGCAACCTCTACCTTACAGGTTCAAGTGATTCTCCTGCCTCAGCCTCCCAAGTAGCTGGGACTACAGGTGCACACCACCATGCCCAGCTAATTTTTATATTTTTAGCAGAAACGGGGTTTCACCACGTTGGTCGGGCTGACCTCAAACTCCTGACCTTGTTGAGAGACAGGACTAGCTGGATTTCCTAGGCCAACTAAGAATCCCTAAGCCTAGCTGGGAAGGTGACCATATCCACCTTGAAACGTGGGGCTTGCAACTTAGCTCACACCTGACCAATCAGGTAGTAAAGAGAGCTCGCTAAAATGCTAATTAGGCAAAAACAGGAGATAAAGAAATAGTCAATCATCTATTGCCTGAGAGCACAGCAGGAGGGACAATGAGCCCAGGCATTCGAGCCGGCAATGGCTACCTTCTTTGGGTCTCCTCCCTTTGTATGGGAGCTCTGTTTCCACTCTTTCACTCTATTAAATCTTGCAATTGCACTCTTCTGGTCCATGTTTGTTACGGCTCAAACTGAGCTTTCGCCCACCGTCCACCACTGTTGTTTGCCACGGTCGCAGACCTGCTGCTGACTTCCATCTATCTGGATCCAGCAGGGTGTCCCCTGTGCTCCTGATCCAGTGAGGTGCCCATTGCCACTCCTGATCGGGCTAAAGGCTGGCCATTGTTGTTGCATGGCTAAGGGCCTTGGTTCGTCCTAATCGGGCTGAACACTAATCACTGGGTTCCACAGTTCTCTTCTGTGACCTACTCCTTCTAATAGAGCTATCATACTCACTGCATGGCTCAAGATTCTATTCCTTGGAATCTGTGAGGCCAAGAACCCCAGGTCAGAGAATACAAGGCTTGCCATCATCTTGGAAGTCACCTGCCGCCATTTTGGAAGCAGTCTGCCACCATATTGGAAACAGCCTGCCACCATCTTGGGAGCTCTGGGAGCAAGGACCCCATGGCAACATTGTGATCCGCCTGCCTCAGCCTCCCAAAGTGCCGGGATTACAGGTGTGGGCCACTATGCCTGGCCTATTCTTTTAAATAAAAAGATATAAAATGTATGAGATCATTAATTTTCTATATTAGCAATTTAAACTCTATGGGACAATTTATGGATGTGTGTGCATGTATGTGCATGCGTGTTTGTTAAGGATGACAATGTTATTTCATTTTATATTCATTACACAATTTCATGTTATTGTAATGGTCAAGATAGAAATAAACATTACATGCATCGAGGATGTGTCATAGCATAATTTTTATTTTGACTTTTTTCTTCCTTTATTTTGAGTCTAAGAGATGGGCTCAGGCAGCACATCTTTGCTACTGGGAAGAGAGTTCAACTGCAAGGAATCATTGTTTTCATCCTATATTCGTGTCAATAAATCCAACTTCTCTCTAGAAACACTATTGAGTTGTGATTCCAGAGAAGAGGAAAGGTATTCCAATATATACTTGACCATGAATGTTACCTAAGAGGTGTCTAATGAAAGAAAATACATCAAAGCTGGCCACTTTATTCTTCTAGAAAACAAAACCAAAAAAAAGTCAGGTAGCTGAGGTGAAAGCCTCTTTTACCAAGAGCCATTTTTTTTCAGTCCCCTATTACCCTTCTGATGACTAGCTATATGCATAACAATAGCAAAAATGTTGTTCCGGATGTTACTTCTTTCAGTTTCTATTAACATTGTAATAGTGCCTGCTTCCATTATACATTTCCTTGTGTATTTCAATCAAAATGTCACTTAGCTGCTGTTCCTAGAGTGCACTTAATATTTTCATTAAAACCAATAAAACCAAGAAATGACAAGGGTGCAGGTGGGTGCAAGCAATTAAACTCCTCCTCTATGTATTGTGAAATAGCAGTTGGGGAAAGAAAGAAGCCCCATTGAACACCTGTCCCTTCTCCTGTGAATGGCAGCAAGCAGAAATCCACTTAGCTAGCTATTGTCTGCTTATTTTCCTGACAGATCATGTGAAGAAGCAGGCAGTTATGGGGCCAGTAATTCAGAATTAATTTTCCCTTCACTAAAGTGCTGTGGACACTGAGTGTAGTAATGGTGCCCGATCAGGATTCAGGGGAGTAAACAAGACAATTTGAGATGATGGGCAGGAGATAAAAGCCCTGTAAGGGGCTGTTCCTCTTTCCAGTCTTATCTGTGGTTTTTGCTGGCAACTTTTATTATTATTATTTTTTAAAATCTGCCTCAGTGAAAGTCTGAAGAGTTAACCATTAAACCATTTGTCTGGTGTGTTTGTGTTGTGTGTGTGTGGAAAGATAAGACAAAAGAAAGAAAACTCTAAGTGTTGCTCTCCATCTTTTCCCACCTTATTAAAAATGTTAGTGGCTGCAAAAGACAGCTGTTAAGCCACACATTGAGATTGTTTACGGAGCTTCCTCCTGTGAGCGTCTACTTCAATTGAGAAAACTACTACATTTCCTCTAATGAACTGAGACCTTTGCTAACCCACTATTATTGCTTATTTCAGTCTGATAGGAAACACCCACCCCTAACATGCACAACAAAAATTTGTTCTCACCAGACGGAATTAAAATTTTCTCTTGCTCGTATTCTTTCTGCCTCTTTTCTGTTCCCTCCGAAACAGAATGGAGAGTCTTCTCCATTCTCCCTCACTCTCTCTCCTCGTTTTTCTAACTCCCTGTTTCTGAATAGTAGCCACTCAAGTCATTTCACAGACCAGCTGAAAGAAGCCTCTCTGGGGATGAGCTAACAAGGAGGATTAGATACAACTGTTCTCTGGCCAGGTGTCAAGACCCTGTTGGCAGAGGAACGGCAGACAGATCTTGTGAATTATCTCCCAGTCACTGACGCAAACCACTCAGAATAAATCAGGATTGAAGATTGATTTCTATGAAATTGCTTTATTACTCAGGTAAAATTTATTGATCTGTTATAGAAAGAAAAAAAAAAACATAATCGAAAGAGGATAGTCCATGCCTAAATAGCAAACATAAAACCTCCCATAAATCCTTCCATTTCAGATATTTAGTGCAGAATATGTTCTTGAGGAAGTTCATCTTTGTGTAGATTATCTTGTCTGGGAGGAAACTTACAGAACCCAGGCATCTTAAAACCCATGAGTGAGTTATTAAAATACACACTGATAAGTATGGTGACCCTAATTTCCAAGCCCTAAATCAGGACACATAGTTACAAAAGAGTTTTTTTCCCCTTCTCTTCTTAAAAAAATTATTCTGGCAATAGTTTCCCCCATGAAAACATTAAATCAGAATAAAATCACTTAAAGTTATGTCTACCCAGAATATCTGAGTTGTAGACTTTCTACTCATAGGGGCCACTCCACTCATCTTACAAACTTCTCAACACTATTTTTTCATACTAACTCATTTCATAAGCATCTCATTCATTCATTCATTCATTCATCCCCTCAACCTACAATACATGACTACTCAATACACGGGCCTATGTTGCTACACTCCCACTTTTATACCCTACAAATCCCCAAATATTTTTAAAAGTTAATTCTGTACATGAATACAGCAGAGGAAAGTTGATGAGTTCTGCACCTGTGCATATCATAAATTCTTCTTCTTGTAACCACCCAGTGGGTTCTTCTTGCCCACTACCCAGATAGGGCCAATTTATCAGGGCAGGGGAATTGCAATAGAGAAAGACTTTTACATACGTAGAGCCAGCTAAATGTGAGACTGGAGTTTTATTATTACTGAAACCAGTCTCTCTGAAAATTCAAATTTTGAGGGCTAGGGTTTTCCAAAGATAGTCCGGGAGAAGAGGAGGGCATGGCTAGGCAATGGGTGCTTGCTGCTGATCGGCTGGTTGTGCATTCACAGGGGTGTGGGAAATGATCCTCATGCATACTGAGTCACTTCTGGGTGGGACCACAGGAGCAGTCTGTAGGTGGAACCATCGGTTGTCAGACATGCAAAAAACCTGAAAAGATATATTGAATGACCAATCTTAGGTTCTACAATAGTGATGCTATCTGCAGGAGTAATTGGGGAAGTTGCATACTTTGCAACCTCTGGAATAATGGCTAGTAGTAGTTTATGTCTATACCTTAGCCAAATTCAACGTGAATTTGGCTATTCTCATAAGACATAAACTATTCTCATTCTCCGAGTGTGGTGGCCTTTCATTAGCTTTACAAAGGCAGTTGAGTTTTGGGTAAGAGCTATTACTACTATGATATTATTTAATATCATTCAAACTATAAACTAAATGTCTCCCAAAGTTAGCTTGGTCCAAGTCTAGGAATAATTAGGAGCAACTTAAAGGTTAAAGACAAGATGGGGGTTGGCCAAAAGAGATCGCCCCCACTGTCATAATTTTCTCACTGTTATAATTTTGGCAAAAGTGGTTTCACTCTTTGTGGTGTTCCTTGCAGAGCCATCCATGGGGCTGGACAATAGGTACTGGATAGATGCAGCTCTTCTTAACTGAATTACCCTAGAGTTCCTATTCTACAGTTGGTACTTTATTTTCTAGTCCCCAAATTAGTCATTGTTTCCTTTCTCCCATATCAAAATAAACCTACGTACGTTGGTGTTCAAAATATATAGATTATGTCACTATTTAGGAGTATTATTTTATTAGGCTATCTATAGGGTTTTTAAATTTTTAATTCTTAATTTTAATACGTTTTTGGGGAACACATGGTGTTTGGTTACATAATTAAGTTCTTTAGTGGTGATTTCTGAGATTTTAGTGCACCCATCACCTGAGCAGCATACACTGTATCCAGTGAATAATATTTTATCCCCCACCCTGCTCTCACCCTTTTCCTCAAGTCATTAAAGTCCATTGTATCATTCTATGGCTTTGTGTTCTCATAGCTTAGCTCCCACTTATGAGTAAAAACATACGATATTTGGTTTTCTATTCCTGAGTTACTTCACTTACAATAATGGCACCCAATTTCATCCAGGTTGCTGTGAATGCCATTATTTTGTTCCTTTTTATCGCCTAGTATTCCATGGTGTGTGTGTATGTATGTGTGTGAATACATATATATATTATATATATATATTACATTTGCTTTATCCACTCATTGACTGATGGACATATGGGCTGTTTGCATATTTTGGCAATTGTAAATTTTGCTGTTATAAACATGCATGTGCAATTATAATTTTCATATAATGACTTATTTTTCTCTGGGTAGATTCCCAGTAGTGAAATTGTGCTGGATCAAATGAAAATCTACTTTTCATTCTTTGAGGAATCTCCACACTTTTTTCCATAGTGGTTGTACTATGTTTTTAAAAATGTACTCATATAACTACAGACAGTCCCTGACTCACAATGGTTCAAATTATGATTTTTTTCAACTTTATGATGGTGTAAAGGCAATAGGCATTCATTAATAAGCATACTTTGAATTTTGAATTTTGATCCCTTAGGCTAGAGATATGTGATACAATACTCTCTCCCAGTGCCGGGCAGCAGCAAAGAGCCACAGCTTCCAGACATGTGAGCACAAAGGTAAACTGATACTTAACGGTGTACTATGCTGCCAGATGATTTTGTCTAACTGTAGGCTAATTTAACTGTTCTGAGCACATTTAAGGTAGGTCAGTAGGTTAGGTTTTCTATTGTTTGTTTTGAGACAGGGTCACACTCCATTGTCCAGGATGGAGTCCAGTGGCACAATCACAGCTCCCTGTAGGCTTGACCTTCTGGGCTCAAGTGATCTTCCCACCTCAGCCTCCCAAGCGGCTGGGACTACAGGCACTTGCCACCACGCCCTGCTAATTTTTGTATTTTTTTGTAGAGATGGGGTTGCCCAGACTGGTCTCGAACTACAGAGTCCAAGCCATCTGCCCACTTCAGCCTCCCGAAGTGCTGGGATTACAGGTGTGAGCTACCACACCCAGTGAGGTTAGGTATACTTAGTGCATTTTTGACTTATAATATTTTCAATTTACTGTAGGTTTATCAGGATGTAGCGCCATCCTAAGTCAAGGAGCATGTGTATAATGTACCTCAGATTTATCAAAGCATTCTTTAATTAGTAGGAGAAATTTTGCATATCAACTAACAGTACTATGAACATTAATGAACAATTGCCAAGTGTGCCCTGCAGACTGGCCAAGCAATGAATGACAGGAGTACTCAGATACAGGTATCCAGTGAAAGAGTGGGCTAGGGAACTGCTGGCAATAGGGGCTGAAGAGAGTTAGCAGCCCCCCTAAGCCGGCAATGCTCACATTTATTTAGTACAGATTTAATGACAAAGGTGTGGTGCAAACACAATTTGTGGGTAATAAACTTTGTCAACCCCCCAAGTGGAGAGCAGTCCTACACACGAATGATCAAAGGTTGGTTTCTGGAGACAGGAGTATTTATCTAGATAAGTTCCTTTACATTCCCTTGTTATCTGCCCTTTGCTCTTAGGCTCCAGATAAGAGAATTTGGCTGCCTTCAGTCAAATTTTCTTTCAAAGCTTTTGCAAAACCTCCTGGCCTTCCAAGAAGGTTTGCATCTTTCCCTATAATTTACCCCACCACCCTGACCAATGTCCTACAGAACATCACACATTTTTAGCAGTTGGCAATAAAATAGCAGATGTATGATAATGGCTAGTCCAGGGAATGTTTGGGTACTGTTTGCTTCTTAGATGCAAGAAGCTTTAACTTTGGAAAGAATGATGAAGTAGATCCATGAGTCAGTTACCCTCAAGCCTGACATGTTTTAGGATATCATTATCAAATACAAATATGTAAGCAGCTAATTTTATGTGTCATCAAACTGTGATGATATACATGTATTACAGCAATACTGCATAGTCAGTGGGGTATAGTAGATGGCAATCATCATAATGATAGAGATTTTATACCTATACCCCATCAACAACCACTACCCACCACTGATTTATTGATAAAAACTCACTCACCCCCTCATGCTTGCTGATGTATGAATGATATGATAAAAGGTAAAATGAATCAAAATGTCTCTACATAATTGTGATTACTTGTGGTGTTACTTTTATACTCATCATGAGAATCTTAAAATGACAGATAAATAAAATGTGACATATCCAGATTAGAAGGAAATATATTATAAGGCATATTTCAAAAAGCAGTATCTGTTCCTCATTATTTTTGTTAGTTAAAAAATATACATTGAAGAAAATTCCTAAATGTAGGAAAATAAATTTTACACTCTTAGATAAAATTTATGGTAACATTCATTATTATGTAACATTGTCTGTTATTGGTTTATCACATCACTTTTAGATGTAGTATATAAATGTATTATTATAGAACTTGAAAATTTCTACTATCTGAAATTTTATCTAAAAATGGTAGATGAGAAAACTATACATTGTGAAATACTCATTGATTAAGCATACTTTAAGAAAAATTGCTAAAACATAAATGATATATTTTATGTTAACAGAATACTTTTACAGCTTCCTAAAATTAATGATGATAGAAAACTATCAACTTCTTCAATATGTTCTTCCAAGCATCGCATAGATTTTGGTAAAGAAGAAACAATAGGTTACATAACTTAAGACAATCTATCTTAATATGGGGATGAATCTTAACTTTAATTACACCTTTGTTTATAATATTTGTACGGGGGTTGAGTTTTGATGGACAAAATAAAAACATTCTATGTTAAAATCACTTCAGTTTTTCTTAATGATCAAATATAATGTCTATGAATATTTAAATTTGTGCTAATCATAAGAAATAACTTTGCTTCCAGTTCTGAGGCCATATGTCTGTTTCAAAATAGAGATATCCAAAAACAAAGTATCATACGATAATTGTATCTGATGAAGCTAGGAAAGATAGTAAGAGAATAGTAGAGTGCTGCCCAAAACTCATCATTCTAAGTGCAGTTATAGAAAAGATGTTAATTTGTTTGCTTTCCGTGTACGTGTGTCTGTGTGTGTGTCTGTGTGTGTGTTCATTTATCTGAGGGTGTCCATTTGGGCTACTATAACAAAATATTATAGATTTGGTAGCTTGTAAACAACAGAAATTTATTTCCCACAGTTCCGGAAGCTGGGAAGTCTAAGATCAAAGCAAATTTGGTGTCTGGTGAAGGGCCAACTTTCTCACAGAAGGCAACTTTTGCTGTGTCCTCATCTGGTGGAAGGGAGAGGTCTCTGTGAGGCCTCTTTTATAAGGGCACTAATCCCTTACAATCCTCATGACCCAATCATCCCCCAAAGTCCCCACCACCTATTACCGTCATCTTGGGAGTTAAGACTTCAACATATACATTTTGCAGGAAACAAATATTCAGACCATAGCATTCCAAGCTTGCTCCCCCCAGATTCACATCCTTCTCCCACACAAAATACTTCCATTCCATCCCAATAGCCTCAAAAGTTCTACGTAGTTTCAGCATCAACTCAAAAGTCCAAAGTCTCATTTAAATATCATGTAAATAAGATATGAGTGAGACTCAAATAGGATTCACCTTGAGGTAAATTGCTCTCCAGCTGTGAACCTGTGAAACACAATTCCAGCATCCTTCTCTAATTCATAGAAACCTCCAGAAGAATGGGCTCAATGCCCACTTCCATGTTTCCTTCACAAAGTTAGCAAGTTGCACAAATCAAAGTTGATCCAAAAGCATTTGGTTTATTTGTACCATTCACAAACATGCCAGTGGTAGAAAAACAAAATAGGCCAAATATGCCTGTAAGCTTGCAGATTACTGTTTTCTCTTTTACCCCTAATATGCATTCACGATCATGATCGTGGAATTTTGATTACGTCTTCTCCTCAAACACTTCTGACTTGCCTGCCCAGTCCCCTTTCTCATGGCCCCAAGAATTCTCTCTTCTCCTTTCTCATTTTTTGGATCAACTGTCTTTCTCAACAGTGATTTTTCTTCTTATTGACCATGACATGTTTTTCTAAATCTATTGATTTGATGAAGCCTACTTCTACCAGTAAGATATAACATACAAAATATCTTCAAATGAATGATGAAATGCAGAAGCTTTTACTATAAAGGCCATTTCCTATATATGTACATATATATAATATATTTCCAATTTGTTGCATTAGGATATGGAAAACATTAATTACATACATAAATTAAATATATAAATTATATACATAATCACACACATAAATTAACAATTTTTCCATATTTTAATGCAATAAATTCAAGCTAGCTTTATGGCAAGTCCTCTCATGTATAGCCTTTATCTTTTCTTTTGCCTGAGGTGAAGCCTCCCATCCAGAAGCCCTTCCCATTTACAAAACTTCGATGTCACACTTTCCATTGTTTTAGTCTCACATATGAGTACTTAACCAGGTGTATTATTCAGAGCTGCAAAGGTATTCATCTGAAAGAAAAATAAAACTACCTAATACAATTATTATATATATATTATATTTAATAATATAACAATTATTTTAAAAGTAGAGGAAAGGAATTGAAACAGTGTGGGAGGTAGTAAAAGTAAGCTTAATTGCTCATCTTTTATAGTACAATTCAAAGAAAAATTATAAACGTATACATCAAATAATAGAGCTACATATAAGCCTATTTTTTACAAGTATGGTGATAACCACCAAATTAACAAAGATAGTTAAAACAGTGGAAGTTTCAAAATAGGAATGAGCATGAGAGTGGGAATTTGAGATGGGGATATAATTAGTTTACATTTTACACCTTTCTGTACTATTTGGACTCTAAAAAGGAAAAAAAGTACATATAATTATTTTAGGATTCCCCCCAAAATTAAAGAAATGTGTACTCCCTGTAACTAAACTTTGTATTACCTGAAAATAAATGTGCACTTACTCGTCAAGACACACTGACTTCATTACTGATGTAAAGTTTGTCGCTGAATTTGCCTTCACTTTCATGAGTGGAAGGTCACCAAATCTGTCATTTCTGTTACACAGAGGAAAGATGAACCTTTCCACCAGTGTGTCTTGAATATACTTCCCTACCTGGCTTTCAAGGAGAATGAAGAACACACAAGGTTGTATCAGCAGCTGTGGGACAGTGGGAAGACACAAATTACAGATTCAGGTCTTGAACTCAAGCTCTGGCTCTGCTGTGTGATCCTCAGTGGGTCACTTAATGTCTCCTAGCTTCAGTTTCTTCTGTGTAAAGCCAGAATAATATCACTCCAAGTTGTTGAGGGGATTAATGGAGGTAATAAGTAGGAGGGTATTTTCTTATTGTACATAATGAAATGCTGTTAAATATAGTGGTTCACATGTCATTTGTTTTCTTTGTAACCCGCCTCTTGGCAATCACTGCAGCTATTTGTTGGTGCCTCTGACCTCTTCCTTTTCCAGTATCAGCCAAACAAGCAGTTTTCTCAGCTTAACTATAGCACAGTTATTCTTTTTGTTTCCGGCATAGTGTAAGAGAAATGACTGCTTTTCTAACACACCCTGGTTCACCTGGGTACAGAGATAAAATTTCTTTATCATGTTATATTTTCAATCTAAATGATTTACATTTGCCTGGATGAAGCATGGCTATAAGAACATGAAAGGTTAATTCCTTCTCCCTCATAAAGAAAGTCGAACACTGCTTTGAATTATTGACCAAGAATGGCTTTTAAGGGTCATCTAAACAGTAAGTTGTGAATTGTAGCCTCCTTGTCTGAACCCAAAGCCTGGCTGTCTTCTTAAAAGTGGTTAAGTGGAAGTTATTGATGACAGCTCTAGTGAGATTTGGCATTAGGCTTTAATTATACCTTGAAAGGCAAGGAAAATGGAAAATGAAGCCTAATTCAATTGAACAGTTAATCACTAAGCAATAATCACAAAAAAAAATTTCACCCAAGTGCAGCTCACACGGAAGATTGGTATCAGTAATTAGATTTATGCTGCTCTTTTTAAGATTTTTTGGACCAAGAGAGGGATGTTTTATTTAATCTATTTGAAAATCTGTATGCACGGACATATAAACCTGGGACTTCCTTAAAATGCAAGAATGGAACTAAAGATACTCATTATTTTAGGTCTCCTAAGCATGTTAATCTTGAGTTCCTGGTCAGTACCGACCATGTTAGAAATAGTCAAGGTGCAAAGCAGGGAGGTGTTAACAAACAAAGACTCATATTTTGGAAATAACTCATATTAAAACTTTAGAATGTGATTACAATGACTGAATACACTAAAGGTACATTAAAATGTACTTAACACATCAACATTTCTGCAAAATTTTCTGGCGGTTTAGTCTGTGCATTTTACCCATTGGGAAACATAGGGGTGTGCAGCTTGTTTATTTCCAGTCTCTGCCATTATCCAGTCAAATGGAGCTACTTACATCAAATATAGCATTGTTCTAAGACATTCCAAACTTCAAGAAACTCTTTGTAAGACTGCCACAACTTTACCATGTTGAGCCATATGATATTGCTGATGTCCAAACACTTTTTTTTACCTAAAAATACGGTAGTGTAATACGGTTCAACCTATTAGAAACAGACAAATTATGATCAAGTTTCTCTAATTCTGGAATGGAGTTGGATAGAGTTATAGTCATGACCTCCATTGTTTAGGGAAACACTTTCTGGTTGAAAAAACTGAGTGGCACTTATCTTTGCCTATTAAAGTTGAACATTAAAAAGCTTCATTAATTCATGTGACTCTTCTCCTCCTCCTGAAGCAATTTCAAATGAAAAAGCAGTGACACTAAAAGATGTTAACAGAGTTATCTCTGCAAATATAGGTTAATTTTTCCTATTTATAATTTGCCATATTTTCCAAATTTCCATGATGAACAAGTATTTTAAAATCAGAAACATGTTGTTTTTAAAAATTAAAGGAAGTTGAATTTTAAATATCACATTAAAATCTGAAAAGAGCAATTTGTATAATAAATAGGACTATTCCTTCAGAAAAATACCTATGAATAATTCTAAGGAGTGACTTGTTTATTACCATCACCCACACCCCCAATTTCTCTTCCTGTTGACAAGTAGTCAGGGTAGTTGACACTTCTAGTTTCACTTGAGCTGATTTGTGACACTTATTAGTCAACCAATTTAGGAGCCCAATGTGCTTTGGTGGTCTAATGTCACCTCTGGTCACATATTAACCTCATTTTGGCTTAAATGCTCCATTTAAATGGGAAACCCTATCCAGCTGGCAGGGGAATAGCACTTGCTTTAAATTGGATATTATTTTGAATTACAGTCAACTCTGTAATTCAGTGTGATGTGGCTGCTAAAAAGCCAAGGATCTTAGACTGCATTAATAAAAGTGTAATTTCTGGTTTATGGGAAGTAATCGTCTTTCTATATTCTGATCAAACCACATCTGGAGTATTATGTTCAATTACAGGTCAACATTTTAAGTACCATGGCAAATTAGAATATGACCCGAAGTGGAAAATCAGGATGGGAAAGGGTCTGAAAGCCACTGTCATTTTTAAGGAACAGGAAATGGACAGAGGACTAGGTGGTATAGAGGACGTAATAGCTGGCTTCATATATTTAAACTGGTTGAATGTAAATGAAAGATGGAATCCTGCATTGTTCAGAAGCAACTTGAATATGGGTTTTACATGAATGAAAGAGGATATTAAAATGGAGCATCTTTTATCCCTCATTTGACTGAGACCACAAAAGGCTGGGGACAAGCCATTAAGTGGCAAGTGTTTCAACAACCTAACGTGAGGTGCCTGATCATCTGAGCTCCATGTGCAAAAAAGGTGACCAATACAGTTTAATAGGTTACCATTGTAGTATTAGAGAGTGAAAGTTGTCTGAGAGAGTTGTTGGAGAGCAATAGCATTGTCCCTACCCTGAAGGAAGGAGGACCAGGGGTCCCAACCCTTCCCAGAAAGCAGAGTGAGACAGGTGGAAGCACTCAGAGAGCTTGATTTATGCCTCTGGAGTACATGGAGCACAGAGACTAATGCAAGACCCACACCAGCAAAAGCCCAGAGGTGGAGGCTGTGGTTAGCTAGCCACATTGACCTCGGACAATAGAACAAGGAGAGTAATCTCACCAGGAACGACCTGAAGCTGGCCTTCCATGTGTGCTACATAAAGCTGCTCAACTGAGGTGGCAAGTAGAGGCTGAAAGACACCCACTTCTCTGATCCACATGAATGGGGACACATCTACCCACCTGAACAGGATGCATATTCACTGGGCACTCATTTTTTGTCAGGTACTGTGGTAGTTACTGGGGATAAACTCCTGAGCAAAACAGATGTAAACCTTGCTATTACAGAGCTTACAGTACAGCTGACAACACAGACATCAAACAAGGAATCATAAGCATCATGAGGATAACAAGGTTAACTAGGGATTATAATAACACCAGACATCACCTAAAAATTGCTGTGTTCCAACCCTGTAACAATACTGGGTGCAGATATGATAAGCAAGAACCCAAAATGAGAGAGAGATTGATGAGCTGTCCTCCTAGGTACTAGCCTGTTTGGACTAGTTTGGCCAACCTATGAAGAAGCAATATAGCAGTAGTGTTAAAAGTTTATAAAGTGAGGCTCACTCCATTACCATATATATTTTATTTTATCTAGGTAACTGCAGGGAAGCATTGCAACATTTAACAAGAGATCTGAAAAGCATTCTATTCCTTTCCTAGAAACCTTTATTGCTGCAAATGTTCGTCATTCTTATAGAGAGGTGAGTGAAGACAGAGGAACAAAGACCTTTGCTATATCTGGGTTGTATTATATTAGTCAGCTTGGGCTGCTATAACAAAATACCACAGACTGGATGACTTAAAGACATTCGTTTTCTCACAGTTCTGGAAGCTGAAAGTGCAAGATGAAGGGGCCAGCATGGTCAAGTGCTGGTGAGGGCTCTTTTCCTGCCTTACAGATGGCTGCCTTCTTACTGTGTTCTTACAGAGTGGAGAGAGAGAGAGCGAGCTCTCTTTTCTGGTATCTCTTTCTTTTCTTCTAAGGGCACCAGCCCTGTTAGGCTAGGGCCTCACTCATATGACCTCATTTAACTTTTATCACCTCCTCACAGGTCCTGTTTCCAAATACAGTCACACTGGTGGTTAGGGCTTCAATATATAAAATTTGGGGAGACACAGTTCAATTCATAGAATGTATTTTTTAAAAGACCAAAAAGACCTGGCTAGAATTTTCTGACAAAGAGCCCAGATAAGCAAACATTAATCAAAACTAAAGTAAACAAGTGTCCTTGCCTTGCCCTGAGATATAGAGTGGGGCTGGAAAGCTGCTCTAGTAATCTTTTGTGACAGCAAAATAGAAGCCTTTGAGACCAAATTCAAACATTTGAACACATGTTCCAGCTTTCACAATGACTTTTTGATGAGAGTATGAGGTGGAGGGAGAAGTTGGGCATAGTGTCTCCTGATAAACTTTTTCCAGTCCATACCTGTGGAAACTTACCAGATCTCATTGCAAAGGCCTGGTATATACAGTCCACCTGTACCTCCTGCATTACTAGTAGTGAGCTGTGAGTAACAACAGACTTTCTCTTTGAAAATAAGAGCAGAAGCTGAAGATATCCTCTTTTAAGCGTGATCACTGTGTGACAAAGCATTGCATTTCCCCATGAGGTTGGAGTCATTAATGCACGTAGTGAACTGGGTAATAGACACAATTTGTAGTAAGATGTGTTGTCAACCTCTCCATAAATGCTGTAAAGCCACTCTGAGTGTTTTTGTGATTGGCCAAATCTCATGTGTACTAGGTTGGCAATATACAAAGCCATGGAAAGACTAAGAAAGACTCAAAGACTGTGACATTAATCTACATGGGAATGCAGCATTTGAATGTTAAATAAATAATTTGTCAAGCATGCTTTTTAAAAGGTTTCCTTAAAAAATAATTACACATATAATACTACAACAACAATCAAAAGCAAAAAAAAATTGCTTCCAATCTCAATCTCATAATACAACAAAACAATTCAGTCTCTCCTTTTCTCCTTGTCCGTTTGAACAAGGAAATGTCATATACACAGAACAGAAAAAGGAACATGTTTTGGGACCGACAAAGTAAAGAACATCTGTGTACTGTAAAATAATGTAATAAGGAATTATGACATTGGAAACACAGAGCCAAAGCAGTAGTAGAGTGACTATAGACAGCTTAGTGGAACCATGTGGAAGACTGACTTTCACTTCTTTTAAACCTTAAGAAATTACTGCCAGGAAAGTGACTCTGTTCTCAGTCACTACTGTGTTGTGGCAGTGCATAAATACTGACTGGAGTGCCAGCTGGTTAGCCACATGTCCTCGGGTCACCACGATGCTTCTGCTCATTCAAAAGGACTTTACCAGGCTTCAGTTGACACATGTTCCACAGCGACACCAAATGGTAACAAGAGAAACAACAGCAGCATAAACTGTGACCCTCTTCAGATGATTATATTTCTTGGTTTTATTTCCTCCGTGAACTTATCACCAATGAGTATTATTCTCTGAACCAGATAAACATATTTGAAATTTCTGAAAGTAACTTACAGGTTGGGATTAAATACAAGAGAAAGATTTTCCTGGGATAAAAGTAATGGGGGAGAGAAGACGGATATAATGTTAAGTTGATTTGTTTGAATAAAACAGGGGAAGAAAAATATATAAAGAAGAAAAATAAAATGTGCGCAAGATCTCTGCCCACATAAAACTTGTTGACATTTTAACAATTAAGAGTTTTACACATATATGATTGGAAGATTCAAACACTACAGGAAACTAGAATATGAAAATTAAGTGTCTCCTTTACCCTTCTGCTCTGCTAGTGCATTTAACCAAGGAAAGTGGGAAAATTCTGCCACTGTATTTAAACAAGGAAAATGGGAAAATTCTGGGTCCTCCCAGAAGCAGACACTGAGCTAGAACTAGATGTGTGAAAAATTTATTAGGGGAAGTACTTGTGAAAGAAAATAGGAAGAGAGTTGAGAGAAGCTTGAAGAGCAGTCAAAACATGATGCAGTTCTGACCTGAGGAAAGGAGGTGTGGAAGGAAAGAGGCTAAGTCACAGCTTCTTAAACTTGTGTACAGTTTTAGGGAAATTATAGTAAGACAATTTAGGAGTCCTAAGTCCAAGATCACTTGTCCAAGAAGACCTCTATCTCAGGAGCAGGCCTGTCTTAATATCCCTGCTGGGCTCAGTCACTAGCCAGGAGAAACCAGTGAGTGAGAAGCTTGGCCTTTAGCTCAATGCAGCAGTATGTTTTAAACTGCAGTAGTTGGGGTTTCCCGTCAGTTATGCTCTCCGCAGCCAAGATTTGAGGGGGTGCTTTCTCTTGGCTATTCTCTTAAGCATTTTTTGCCATTTCTCCCATAATATTGAAAATAAATATGGTTTCAATCATCAATTTTTATTTACAAAAATGACTCCAGTCTATAAACGGTTGTGCATTTTACTAATAATATAATACATCTTGATATTTCCCTATGGTTTCACATAGAACTACCTACCTATTTTTAATATTTGCCTAGTATTGTGTCCCATAGTTATAAGATAATTTTTATCTAATTCTGGACTGATAACACTTCCTTTTAACACACATTTTGCTACTAAAAACTCCTGTAATAAAAAATCATCAAATTCCACAGTGATCATTTACAATTATATTGATAAGGTATAATGATGGCATCACTGAGTGCCACTGTTGGGTTCCTGCAGACTCTGAGAGAAAAATTCACATGCAGGAGGTTTATTAAGGAAAGCTCTTAGAATTGGCACCCAAGGAAGTTGGGGAAAGGGCGAAGGATCAGGCAGTAGGAGAATGTGGCACAGTCTCAGTGACCCTGGGGGACTCTAAATCTGGATAGTCCTTCAGAGATGTCCCAAGTTAAATCAAGGGGATCTTCATATGCCCCAGTTGACTAATTCTTGGATATGAGTTGCTGTGAAAAGAGGCTATGATCTTGAACTAGGCAACTCTCTTCAGTTGGGGAATTTTCTAAGTGTGCTGACACCTGGGAGCTGTTGTCAGCTCTCCCAGCCCCTAGAGAAACAAGTCTTTCTCCACTGAAGGGAGTTCTGGGCAGCACATCACAGACTCCACCACCCATACACCAGGTTTAAGTGTATATGATTTAAAAAAAAAAAAAAAAAAAAAACCTTGCTAAATTCCCCTTCAGAAAATTCCAATTATAAAGGAATGCTTGCTTATTTCTCCAAATCCTTGGAAAATCAGCATATTATCATACTTTTATTAATAGTTTCACTGGTATAATAGATTAGAACTTGAGTATCATTGCCATCTTCATTTGAAACTTTTCAAAATTTATGAATGATATTGAGCTTCTTCATATTAGACGCTTGCTTTCCCTTTTCTGTAAACTGCCAGTTCAGATCATTTCTATAGGGTTGTGTTAGTCTTTTTCTAATTGATTTGTAAAAATTCTATGTTAAACTAGCAAAACTGATTTTGTCACCGTAAGTTCTGCAAATACGTTTCCTGCTTTATTCATGGTCTTTTTTGCCATCATAAAAATCTTAATTTCTATATGTACCATGTACAACTTTTCTTTATGAATTCTATAATTTTGTGCCTTCCTTTCTGCAAGTTAATATTTACCCAAGCTTTTATCTAGAAATCTCATATGTTTTCTGCTTTTAAAACTTTTGTTATTGTAAAATAATACACATAGAAAAGATATAAAAGGCATAATTGTACAGTTTAATGAATTATCACTAAGGAAACATCTTATGTAACCAGATACAGGTCACTCAGAGCATTGTCAGCACCCCAGAAACCTTCTGTGTTTCTCCTTCCAATCATAGCCTCCTCTGCACCCCCAAACCACTACTTTGACTTTTATGATATTTATCTGCTTGTACCTTTAATAAGTTTCATAAACCAAACATGGTCAAAATGGAACTCTTGTCCCACGTCCTCTTCTTGTTACCACAAGAAGACCCTGCTCCTTATCTGCCTTTTCCCATCTTAGTAAATAACACGCTGTCTAGCATAGCTCAAGTCATCCCTGATGGCTACCCTTCACTCCCACATTTGATCCTTCGCTTACCCTGGTACCACTACCTGAATACCATAGCCTAATCGGTATATTTCCATGGCTAACTCCCTACATCAAGCCCCCACATCTCTTTCCTGGAGAATTTCAAAAGCTTCCTTACTTGTCTCCCAGATTCTTTTGTTTGTCTATCAGCCATCCATTTTCAGTAGTGTGCTGGCAAATGTTTACTAGGGAAGAAAACCTTGACTTTCTAGCATTTGCCCATTTCCACATTATAAATACTCCCAACATGGCTGATTTCAAGGATGCGCTTGTTAAGCAGAGCGCTTGCAAAATTCCCGCAAATTTAACAATAGTTGCTTGGAGCCTATGAGGTCGGCTCCAGCATATTACTGTCCGGCCTTCATATCATACACAGAGGGATCTTTGCAAAATGTGAACTAGATCTCCTTCCATGTCTTTCTACAATACTTAGCATGAGGATTTAGGATAGAGATTTACTGATTTTTATTTCTACTTATAAGCTTTCCTTCCATTTTATAGTCCATATTAAAATAAATAACATCTGGAAGAGAACCAAATTACAATTACAAATTATTTTTTACATATATGTGCTCTCTTCAGATTTATTTTGAAATTAAATCATATTTATAATTTTTGTAATTCTATTTTACTAGATTTTATTCCTCACCAGAAAAAAAAAGTATAGCAATACTTCCAGGTTCCTAAATTCTCCACATTGATTCTTCTCTTAATCAAATATTTTTATCTACATATTATAACTTCATAGATCATTTGTGGGTGATATATGGTATGTACACTATTTGCCTACTCCCCTCTGTTCTCACTTATGTCTAAGAATCTTTCTGTCTCTTCCTTCCATATGGATAGCATGTGTAAAAAAATCTTGGGTTTGGTAGAGAGGTAGATATTGTTGCTAGAGAAGAATGCATTCTAATAATCTTGTAAAATATATTTTCTTTGCAGTAGAAAGATAACCAACAATTTTTCTAGGTTGCATAAATTATAGATCTTGCCTGTTCAATTCCAGAAATAGGCAGTATACAATTGACAAAAGGTCTCCTTATTGTCTTTCAAGATAGAAACTATGCAGCAGGAACCATCAATGTGTCTGTCAGTTCAGTTCCACAGAACTAGTTACAAGTGGATATCCCTACTGCAGTAGGACTGTTGCTCTTAATTACAATAGTGGTGCAAATTTTCTTCTATTTTTCCCCCTGTGTTTTTAGGGGTGTTTTATTTAGAATTTTAGAGACTTTATATCAATGACTGCTAACCTGGTACTATTTTTCAATACAGAGTCTTAACCATCTTTGAATGCTGGTTGTCTAGTGGAATACCTGAAACTTCAGTTCTAACCTCCAAAATTGCAGCGGATGACAAAGCACCTACAGTTCTAGGCCTGAGCAAACTGGGTAAAGTGTCAAAGTACTAGATAAAAGGCTAAAATTAGATGTGTTGATTGTTGGTCAGTTCGAACCAGAATCTTTGAGTTAGAGTCAAAAGTTAGGAGTTAGAAGGAGTAAAAAACTTTTAAGATCACAGGGGCTTTTGAAAACTGGAAAGGAAACTGGATTTAAGAAAGACCAGGTTAGAAACAAGCAAGTTCTGGGCAGTCTAGAATTATCATCATAAAAGTAATTAGAACTTCCTCATCTTAACTTCACTATTCAGTGGATGTCTGGTAAGAAGTATTTTCAGGTAGAGAGTTGGAGAGAAATTCCTGGCCTATGGCAATGTTTCAGTATTTTAGCTCAAGTTTTAAAATAGCTGTGATGAATGTGCAAGTGGTTTATTAAGCAAGTCACCCCAAGAAGTATCAGTGAGGATATGGAACAACATTATAGATAGAGAAGCCAAGAAATAATAACTTTGGGTTATTTCCAGACCCAGCCTGATTCCACAAGAGATATGAACATTCATGACATAACAGAGTTTGTCCTGTCTCAAAGCAAACTGATGGAATTTCAAAGCTGCCCCTAGTTAGTCATTGACTGAAGGCTGCCCCTGTAGGGTTATAAACTCCCCAACATTTTCACCTCTGTCTGGGGGAAGCTGTCCCTGGGGTTCACAGATAACTTTGGAACAAAGTTGCAGGTACAAGTACTGATAAGTAATATGCAGTCAAGGACTGGGGGACAAGCATAGAGAACTGCAGGCATCTACTACCTCTTAAATGTTGGTAATTGTTGAATGGATGATGGATGACCAATCAGATAACCTCAGGACTTCAAGCAACATGCAGTGTGGTTAGGAGGGAGCAGGCAAGGTTTGGACAGATAATAAAATAAAAAATGAAAAAAAGGAGGTACAGAGATAAACCTTATCTTTCTCAAAATTATGCCATATCATGTACAAATTTACTTATAATTTACTTATACCTTCAATAGAAACATCCAATATGCTGGTTTCTTTCCTAACTCAAAAACCTGTCCTTGGTTCTTAGAATTCCTTTAAAACATTGTTAATATTGTTATAAAGGGTTTCCTCAGGTGAAATCCATTTCCTGTGTGATTTTTCTCTTCCTTTTTTTTTTTTTTTTTTTTTTTGTCTTTTCTTGCAAGCTACCCAATCAGAGTCCTTCCTACATAGACTTTTTTTTCCTCTGTTAGGGCCTTGCATCAGCAAATCCATGTAGAGCAGAATATAGAAAATAATTTTCATTCAATTATTCATTTGCTTACTTACTCATTCAATGGTAAATATGTATTGGGTCCCTACCATAAGACAAGAACTAGGAATGGAACGGTGAATGAGGCAATTCTTTTTCTCTAGCTTCCAGGGACATACTTGTTTGTCACGACTTTCTTGGTGATGGGCAGAACTTCACAACCTCCTCAACAAGGTAATTTTGTGAATGTTTTCAAAACAGTTTATTGAGCATGCACTAGGTGAAGACTACGATACATATTATGATGAATAAAAAAATCAATCCTTTGTGGACATGGCTCTTCAGGTGGTTATAGCCACTCTCCTTGTTGTCTTTCAAGATAAAGACTATGCAGCAGGAGCCATGAATGTGTCTGTCAGTTCAGTTCCATAGACACGATTACAAGTGGACATCCCTACTGTAGTAAGTCGACTCTCATTCTTAATTAGACTAGTTGGAAGTCTGGGAGTGGTGGGTAAGAAGATTATTAGGCAGGCCGGGCGCGGTGGCTCAAGCCTGTAATCCCAGCACTGTGGGAGGCCGAGACGGGCGGATCACGAGGTCAGGAGATCGAGACCATCCTGGCTAACACGGTGAAACCCCGTCTCTACTAAAAACACAAAAAACTAGCCGGGCGAGGTGGCGGGCGCCTGTAGTCCCAGCTACTCCGGAGGCTGAGGCAGGAGAATGGCGTAAACCCGGGAGGCGGAGCTTGCAGTGAGCTGAGATCTGGCCACTGCACTCCAGCCTGGGCGACAGAGCGAGACTCCGTCTCAAAAAAAAAAAAAAAAAAAAAAAAAAAAAAAAAAAAAAGATTATTAGGCAGCCTCCGCTTAGTCTCTTAACTAATAGATCAATTGAAAATAAAAGGAAATGGGGTGGCGGAATTAGTATATCTTGACTATTTATTGTATGTCAGGTTATGTTAAAAAAAAAAAAAAAAAAAAACCTGTGTGTGTTGTCGTTTAATATTAAGAAAGTGAATTACATTATTTTTATCCACATGTAGTAAATAAGAGAACAAAAACTGAAAAGTTTTTTTTTTTGTCCAACTTTACAATGTAAGTGGCTAAAATTGTCTTCAAACTAGGATATTTGACCATAAGCTCATGTTCTTCTAATACATCATGCTATAGGTATGAGCTGAGTGGAGTATTAAAAAAAAAAAAAGTAAAAAAAAAAAGAAAAATAATACATCATGCTGGACCCTGGAGAGTATTTGAAATAATATTTCTTACCCTCCCACACTAAGACAAAAAATCTATTTAAGAACTCTCTAGAACTCATTAGGCTGAAACGTCATAGAAGGGAATTTATAAATAAGCTAATTATGAGATTGTAGCTGGACAGAAGGGCTGGGAGAAAGGAAAACACATATCACGAAGAAAATAATTGAGGTATAAGGAAAAGGTCTTCATTGCTTTTGCTAGTGAATGAACACTCTGAATGAGCATCTGGACTTCTGAACACTTGGAACACAACCAAAGCCCTGAACTTTCCAAAGCTCAAGCACGACTAATGATTAGTCGGCCTAATAAATATAAGGTTGGATTATCATGCCCCCACTATATGTGGAAGAAAAATCAATAATATCAGCTTCATATTAAATAAAAGCCTTTTGGTTCTTGAACACAGCCTAAGGGCAGATACATTTATGAACCGAAAGTATGATGAACTCAGTGCTGGTCAAGGGGTCATCGGACTCAAGATATTCCTGAAACACCACATTGTCTATCATTTCTTACTAAGTATACTCTAGGTCATAGGTCATTTAAAAAGTATATCAGCAACAAACAATTTAGCAACTCTTCATGTAGAAATAGGTTAGAACCATGTGTCCTTTAAGTTTTCTGCTTAGCTGCTGAATTTCACATAGGCACATTTGAGTTTATCAAACAGCATTATTGAGTGTCTAATATATGCTCATCTCTGTACTAAGTACTATGAGAGATAGAATGATGCATTATCATTAGAAGATTATACTATAATTGAGGAGATCAGTGTAAATATCAAATATCCTATATTTTTCCAAATTAGATCCAATTTCAAGCATTTATAACACCATTGGTAAAAATGTGTCTTCCTTTTTGGTTCAGAATATATGGGCAACATAAGAATTATTTCTAGATACATGAATAAAATTCTGAGCAATAGATGTTAAGTGACAAGTGGTCCTACCTGTTAAATACCTTTTGAATCCATCTATTTCTCTCCATCTTGATTGTCAGAATTCAGCCCTGGTCATCATCAATTGTTTCACCTGGATTGCAGTAATAGACATTTTTCTTATCTCCCCGCTCTTAAAAGACCTCAAAACCATTTTTTTCTTCACCCTGCAGAAAGATTTTCTATGAATAATAAATCTTTGCTGAAAAGACTTCCCTTTGCCTTTAGGATGAAGTTTGAACTTCACAGCATATTTTACAAATTATTCAAGAGCCCTGTTGCTTGTTACCCTCTTTAGCCTTACCTAGTAGCAATCTACCTTGCTCAGTGTACTCTCTAGCCTTTCTGGGCTCTTTCAGCTCTTTCATTACTGTCCTTTATGCCATATCTTAGTACTTTCTGTTACCTCTGACACTGTCACCCTCTCTCCTCTTGCCCCAACACACATTTTTCAGGTAACTAGACATTTTCTAGATCATTTCTACTCATCCTTCTAATCTCATCTTAAATGTTGTTTATTCAGGAAGGCCTTCCCTGTTTTCTATACTACATTAAACTACCATCAGTGTGCTTCCATAATACCTCCCTGCTGTCTCCCTGCCCTGCAATCATCATAGTTTATTTTTGTTATTTGTTAATACACTGTTTTCTCCCCACAGCGGTAAGAATCATAGCTATCTCATTCAACATAATAATAACAACACGGTTCATGAAACATTTTAGGAACTAATTCATTAGAGTGTTGATAAGGGTAGAAGATATTCAAAATACTGAATGACTAGTATGGTATATTAGTCCATTCTCACATTGCTATAAAGAAATACCTGAGACTGAGGAATTTACAAAGAAAAGAGATTTAATTGATTCACATTTCGGTACAGCTACAGAGGTGTCAAGAAACTTACAATCATGGCAGAAGGGGAAGCAAACATGTCCTTCTTCATAAGGCAGCGAGAGAGAAGTGCAGAATCAAGGGGGAAAAGGCCCTTATAAAACTATCAGATCTCATGAGGAGTCACTAACACAAGAACAGCAAGAGGGAACCACTCCATGATTTAATCACCTCCCATGAGGTCCCTCCCCCAACACATGGGGATTACAATTCAAGATGAGATTTGGGTGGGGACACACAGCCAGAACATGTCATTCTGCCCCTGGTTCCTCCCAAATCTCATCTTTCTCACATTTCAAAAGACAATCATGCCTTCCCAACAGTCCCTCAAAGTCTTAACTCATTCCAGCATTAATTCAGAAGTCCATGTGCAAAGTTTCATCTGAGACAGAGCAAGTTCCTTCCATTTAGGAGCCTATAAAATCAAAAGCAAGTTAGTCACTTCCTAAATACAATGGGGATACAGGCATTGGATAAATGCTCCCATTCCAAATGGGAGAATTTGGCCAAAACAAAGGAGCTACAGGCTCCATGCCAGTCTGAAATCCAGTGGGGCAGTTGTTAAGTCTTAAAGCTCCAAAATGATCTCCTTTGACTTCATGTTTCACCCACATCATACTGATATAAGAGGTGGGCTCCCATGGTCTTGGGCAGCTCTGCCCATGTGGCTCTGTAGGGCACAGACCCTGTGGCTGCTTTCATGAACTAGCATTGAATGTCTGTGATTTTTCCAGGTGCACAGTGCAAGCCGTCAGTGGATCCACCATTCTGGGGTCTGGAGAATGGTGGCCCCCTTCTCATAGCTACACTAGGGAGTGCTCCAGTGGAGACTCTGTGTGTGGGCTCCAACCCCACATTTCCCTTCTGAACTCTCCCAGCAGAGGTTCTCCATGAGGGCTCCATCCCTGCAGCAAACTTCTGCCTGGATAACCAGGTGTTTCCGTACATCATCTGAAATCTAGGCAGAGGTTCCCAAACCTCAATTCTTGATGTCTGTGTACCTGAAGGCCCAATAGCATGTGGAAGCCACCAAGGCTTGGGGCTTGCACCTTCTGAAGTGATGGCCTGAACTATACATTGGCCCCTTTTAGCCACAGCTGGGATGCAGGGCACCAAGTCCTGAGACTGTACAAAGCAGCAAGGTACTAGGCCTGGCCCATGAAACCATTTTCCCCTGCTAGGCCTCTGGGCCTGTGATGGAAGGGGCTGCTGTAAAGCCCTCTGACATGCCCTGGAGACATTTTCCCCATTGTCTTGGTGACTAACATTTAGCTCTTCGTTTTGTACGCAAATTTCTGCAGCTGGCTTTAATTTCTCCCTGGAAAATGGATTTTTCTTTTCTACCACATTGTCAGGCTGTGAAATTTTTAAACTTTTATGCTCTGCTTCCCTTTTAAACATAAGTTCCAATTTCAGATCATCTCTCTCAAGTTTACAGTTCCACAGATCTGTAGCGCCAGGGCAAAATGCCACCAGTCTCTTTGCTAAAGCATAGCAAGAGTGACCTTTGCTCCAATTCCCAATAAGTTTCTCATCTCCATCTGAGACCACCTCAGCCTGGACCTCATTGTCCAGATCACTATCAGCATTTTTGTCAAAACCATTCAAGTCTCTAGAAGGTTCCACACTTTCTCACGTCTTCCTGTTGTCTTCTGAGCCCTCCAAACTCTTCCAACTTCTGCCCACTACTCAGTTTCAAAGTGAATTCCACATTTTCAGGTATCTTTATAGCACTGCCCCCCTCCTGGTACCAATTTACTATATTAGTCTGTTTCCACACTGCTATAAAAATTATACCTGAGACTGGGCAATATATAAATATTGTATATTGTGAAGTCCAATTAACTCACATTTCTGCATGGCTGGGGAGGCCTCAGGAAACATACAATAATGGTGAAAGGGGAAGCAAATACATCCGTCTTCATAAGGTGGGAGGAGAGAGAAGTGCAGAGCCAAGGGGGAAGATCCCCTTATAAAACCATCAGATCTCATGAGAACTCACTCACTATCATGAGAACAGGATGGGGGAAACCAGTCCCATGATTTCATCACCTCTCACCAGGTCCCACTCTCAACACATGGGGATTATGGGGGATTACAATTCAAGATGAGATTTAGGTGAGGACCCAGAGCCTAACCATATCATTCTGTCCCTGGTCCCTCCCAAATCTCATGTCCTCATATTTCAAAACCCATTATGCCTTCCCACAGTCCCCCAAAGTCTTATTTCAAAGTTCAGAGTCTCATCTGAGACAAGTCAAGTCCCTTCTGCCTAGTAGCCTGTAAAACGAAAGGCAAGTTAGTTGCTTCCAAGATAAAATGGGGGTACAGGCATTGGATAAATGTTACCATTCCAAATGGGAGAAACTGGCCAAAACAAAAGGGCTGCTGGTCCCATGCAAGTCCAAAATCCAATGGGGTAGTTATTAAATCTTAAAGCTCCAAAATAATTTCCTCTGACTCCATGTCTCACATCCAGGTCATGTTGATGTAAGAGGTGGGCTCCCACAGCCTTAGGCAGCTCTGCCCCTGTAGCTTTGCAGGGTACAGTGCCCCCACCTCAGCTGCTTTCATGGGCTGGTATGGTGTGTCTGTGATTTTTCCAGGTGCACAGTGCAAGCTGTCAGTTGATCTATCTGGAGTCTGGAGGATGGTAGCCCTCTTCTCACAGCTCCACTAGGCAGTGCTGCAGTGGGGACTCTGTGTAGGGGCTCCAACTCCACATTTCCCTTCTGCACTGCCCTTGCAGGGGTTCTTCATGAGAGCCTTGCCCCTGCAGCAAACCTCTGCCTGGACATCCAGGTGTTTCTATACATCCTCTGAAATCTAGGCAGAGGTTCCCAAACTTCAATTCTTGACTTCTGCTTGCCCACAGGACCAACACCATGTGAAGGCCACCAAGGCTTGGAGCTTGCATTCTCTGAAGCAATGGCCCAAGATGTCCATTGGCCCCTTTTAGTCATAGCTGGAGTGGCTGGGGTGCAGGGCACCAAGTCCCGAGGCTGCATACAGGAGGTGGGCCCTGGAGCTGGCCCACGAAACCATTTTTCCCTCCTAGGCCTCCAGACCTATGATAAGAGGGGCTGCTGAGAAGGTCTCTGAAAAGGTCAGAGACATTTTCCCCATTGTGTTGGTATATTAGTCTGTTTTGAGGCTGCTGACAAAGACATACCTGAGACTGGGAAGAAAAAGAGGTTTAATTTGACTTACAGTTCCACAAGGCTGGGGAGGCCTCCAAATCATGGCAGGAGGCAAAAGCACTTCTCATATGGTGGCAGCAAGAGAAAGTGAAGAAGAAGCGAAAGCAGAAACTCCTGAAAAACCCATCAGATCTCACAAGACTTATTCACTATCAGAAGAATAGCACAGAAAAGACTGGCCCCCATGATTTAATTACCTCCCTCTGGGTCCCTCCCACAACATGTGGGAATTCTGGAAGACACAATTCAAGTTGAGATTTTGCTGGTGACACAGACAAACCATATCACTCAGTGATCAATATTTGGATCCTTGTTACTTATGGAAATTTCTGCAGCTGGCCTGAATTTCTCCCCAGAAAACGGGATTTTCTTTTCTACCACTTTTTCAGGCTGCAAATTTTCCAAACTTTTATGCTTTGTCACCTCTTGAATGCTTTGCTGGTTAGAAATTTCTTCTACCAGATACCCTAAATTATCTCTCTCAAGTTCAAAGTTCCACAGATCTCCAGGGTGGGGACAAAACACCACCAGTCTCTTTGCTAAAGCATAGCAAGAATCACCTTTATTCCAATTCCCAAGAAGTTATGTCAGAGGAGTTTGAACCAGAGCAACTTCATCTTGAATAGGAGCTGGGTAAAATAAGGCTGAAACCTACTGGGCTGCAATCCCAGATAGTTAGGCATTCTAACTCACAGGATGAAATAGGATGTCGGCACAAGATACAGGTCATGAAGACCTTGCTGATAAAAATAGGTTGCAGTAAAGAAGCTGGCTAAAACCTACCACATTCAAGATGGTGATGAGAGTGACTTCTGTTGTCCTCACTGGTACACTCACACAAGCATAGGAGGAGAGAACCCTATGGAATGACTCTGGGTCACCAAAATTAACTGTAGTATACTCAGAAAACCAAGTATTTTTAATAAGTTTATCCATTAAAGTAATTTAACAGTTTACAAATGCCATGGCAACATTAGGAAGTTACCCTATATGGTGAAAAGGGGAGGCATGAATAATCCACCCTTTGTTCAGCATGTAATCATTAAATAACCATAAAAATGGGCAACTATCAGCCCTTGGACTGCTCTGCCTGTAGAGTAGCAATTCTTTATTCTTTTACTTTCTTAATAAACTTGCTTTCACTTTATGGATTCACCTCAAATTTTTTCTTATGTGAGATCCAAGAAACCTCTCTTGGGGTCTGGATCAGGACCCCTTTCTGGTAACAGTTTCTCATCTCCATCTGAGATCACTTCCATCTGGTCCTCATCTGGACTTCATTGTCCATATCACTATCAGCATTTTGGTCAAAGTCATTCAACAAGTCTCTAGGAAGTTCCAAACTTTCTCATGTCTTCCTGTCTTTTTCTGAGCCCTGCAAACTGTTCCATCATCTGCCCATTACCCAGTTCCAAAGTTGCTTCCACTTCTCAGGTATCTTATAACTATGCCCCACTACCTCAGTACCAATTTACTGTATTAGTTTGTTCGCACATTGCTATAATGAAATACCTGAGACTAGGTAATTTATAAAGGATAGTGGTTTAATTGACTCACAGTTCTGCATGGTGGGGAAGGCCTTAGGAAACTTACAATCATGGCAGAAGAGGAAGAGGCATGTTTTACATGGCAGCACGTGAGAGAATGCACAGTAGGAGGAATTGTCAAGCATTTATAAAACCATCAGATCTCGTGAGAGCTACTCAGTATCATAAGAACAGCATGGGAGAAACTACCCCTAAGATTCAATTACCTCTCACCAGGTCCTGCCCTCAACATGTAGAGATTATGAAGATCAAAATTCAAGATGAGATTTGGGTGGGGACACATTGCTTAACCATATCATATGGTGTGGGTACCACCTGTTTGGTGCATGAGTGCATTGCAGTTGAAAGCCTGCCCTGAACACATGACCATAAAGAGTGATGACTACATCACTGCAGTTTAGGGTGGCTCAGCAAGATTTTATGTATAACAAAGAGTGTTTCTACTGCAAAAAATAAAACTGCATGAAAACATGAAAAGTGTGGGCCTTTTTTCCAGGTTATTAGTGCCGAATAAATTGTTTGAATAAGTAAATGATTAAATGCATGGGCTCTGGATACAGAAATATTGCCTGGAGAATAGCAAGGAGTCCATGGACACGGTGAAATATTCAGAGGAGAAACAGACACTTCCAGGAAAGAGGTCTAAGCAACTTTGCCCTGTTGCCTTTTCATCAGCACCTTATCAACTGGTACATACCTCTATCCCACATCCAATAATTTCCTCATCGTCCACCAGTAAGCACAGAATATCTAGCCAAACTCATGACTACTCAGCTTTAAGAATTTGAAAATGTGGTTTGTATCTAACTTGTGCTGGTATTGAACCAGCTGGTATACTTTACTGAAGACTTGTAAAAACAGGTTTTTCTCTGAGAGTCCCATTGACAGGTCTGGCTGTGATATCACCATCGCTGAGGTGGAAGAGAAATGGAATGTGTGTCTTCAGGGAACTGAGAATGGGCAGACACCAACATTCAAAATAAAAGGTTCCTCCTAAATATTTAGTTATGTCTTGATAGAGTGAATTATGTGTGAATTTTTTTGAATTTGAAACAGGAATTGACCCAAGACATCAAGTGTTTAAGGGTTAAATAAAGGGCTTGTTATCGAATTATAAAGCTTACTTGATTATAAAAATCTATACAACATTAGGCCTTTAAGTGCAAACACAGAAAACAGTGCTTCTCTCAGTATTCATACAGTATGTCTATTTGCAGATGTTAAAGTGAATTTGACATAATGGTAAGTAGTTCAAACAATCTATATTGCTGGGAGCTTTTTCCTCACAAGAGATTGATTTTCCAGCACCATCAGCAGCAAGTCCAGAAATACCTTCAACTTTTGTTTACCATCCTGTAGGCCCGGGATTTTGTGTTTCACACTGTCTGCAGATATTAAGCAAACTTTTAAACATTTAACTGAAAAAGTTAATGAATTATTTGACTCTTAATTCTGAAATAACTTAAGACTCATTTTCCTAAATAACTGCTTATTAAGAAAAGTTTGTTTTGAGTAACCAGGAGAAGGAGAATAATGGAGATAACTATATTAAATTATCAATAAAAGTCTACTCAGAAAGATAATATATCCCAACAAGAATTTGAGGAGAGGGATTTTACTACTGGGGACTAGTTGCTAAAAAGCTGGAAGGCCCAGAGAGAAGGCCTTATGATGAGACAAGTGACAGGATAGCAACAGTAGAAGTCTCCTGCCACCCCTAGGGCTGGAGAGACAACATGAGGAAATGTGGCTACCAGAGTTGATGATTTGAGGCCATCCAGTGGGCACAGGAACCATAGAAGAAAGTACCCAGTGGGAGCTTTGATCTCAAAAAGATGGCAGCCACCTGCAACAGAGAAAGAGAAGTACATATACCCATTCATCCCTTCCTTCAATGTCCTACCTCCTTCTCACATTAATGGATCCCAGATGGAAGCTGTTGACCATGAAGTCTGGCAAATGAAGTGGGCATAGCCCAGTTGTTTGCAATACAAAGTAGAGTGGGGAGATGTTGAGGAATGGATCTGACAGCAAACAAGCAGATGGTCTGTACACCACATGAGAAGAGAAAATGAGAAGACAGTTTCATGCTGGGAATTCAAAGCAGGTCCAAGGTAGTATGGGTCCATCGCTAAGGGGGGCGGTCCGTTAGTCCAGGTGGAACTTGAAGTTAGGCCACTGGTTGCATGCCATTTTGGGTTTGTTACTGAGATTGGAGCAGGGTTCTAGACAACAGCTGTGGATAAAGTTCTTAATGAAAAACAGAAGAAAAGACATAAACTGGCTGAGAGTAAGAAGACAGATCCCTACGGAACGACTCAAGGTCTCCAAAATTAGCCGTAGTATATACAGGAAACCAGGTATTTTTAAGAAGTTTATCCATTAAAGTACTTTAACTGGAGAAGGGACATGAACATAGCTGTGTTTTGGAAGGACAGTCTGCTGGCATCAATCTTTAGAAGGAAGGGGCCAGGGATTTTCCCAGTAAGAGCAGCTTCAGTATTTCTTCTTTTGAGAGCATATCTTGCTCCAGGTGCTCAGAGAAGAAAACCAGATCTGTTGTTAGTAGTGACAATGGAAACTCCCATCTTTGATATAATTCCCTTTTTCCCTATAACTGACTCCAAAGTAAGCCCACTTCTAGAACTATCAGACTGGATCCAACAGGCCCTTGTCAGTCAATCTCAGAACCTTCACACATTCTGAGGGTGATTCCATGTAGCAAGGAGGCATTTATCTGCACACCAGGCTCTGACATCTCTGTCTCATTAGAGAGCTTGTAGATTTAGGTCTTACACTGCATGTCATCCTAGCAAAAGGGCAAAAGAAAGAGCACCTCCAACTTCTACCATTAGACCTTAGAAAATAACTTGGATTTTTACTCAGAGGCACACTGTCTCAGAGTTCAGCCCCTAACTCTGGTCTTGGGACTGGATGATGTTTATCTTGTTTATGTTAGTACGAATTTAAGAAAATGTGTTTTTCTCTCTATGGTGTCTGTTTAATAAGCTTTATATCCAATTATGGTGTGATGAATTTTATTTTCTGAGGAATTTTAGGGGTAGAAAGAAGAGACATTTTTGGAGGCAAAAGCTCTCAACGTTTAAGATGAGCTTCCTTCACATTTCCTGGGATGAAACTGCAGAGAACATTTACTGACATAATTTGTGTATTCTCAACTGACATTGTAACGATAATATTATATTAATCCACTCTTCTCTAACTTTATATGAAATATAAATAAAAATGTAATATAATTAAAATTTTCAAGAAAAATAAAAATGCATATTCAAAGGAAAGCTTTTTTTCTTACTTTTTTTTTATAACCTTGGAAACTTCAAACTATTTGCTGTCAGGATATGAAGACCTTTGGTGGAAGTAACTGATTTGCTGAATGCTGTTGCAGGCTTTTGTAATGGCTCTGAATTCATTTCAGAAAATATAAAAGTAAAAGAAAACCAAAAAAAGGGAAAGAATTTAAATAATAAGTTTGATCTTTTATAGTATTCCCAGGTTTGGGGTAATCACTCAATCTTCCATTGAATGATTCCTTCCAATAACAATACAGTCAAAATGTCCTGTAGACATTTCCAGGAGTGAACACTGGGTAAAGGAGCTCACATATATACAGATACAGGTACTACTCATTGTTAATAGTACCCTGCACTATAGAGAAATATAATTTATTCACTTTGCTCCTAAGACATTTGGCCATATGGGACTCTACATTTGGACTAATTTCAAGATACTTAAAAGCTTTTCCTCTCCTTCATCTATCTTTCCTCTTTATTTCTCCCCCACCCCATTTCCTTCTTCAACCTTTTTCTTTTATACTTGTCTTCATTCTGAAACATATGTAAAGTGGATTTATAAATACATAATAATACATTCAGTTATATTGTATATTATTTCAATATTAATACCTTTTAAAACATGAATAATGTAGCAAAACAAAAGGGAAATGGGAGTAAGGAACAAGTAATAGTAACAAATATATGAACTACATATTGAAAAATATTGTTCTTCTGCTAGAAGATGGCCATGAATTTGACTCTAGATTTTCTAGCCATCCATAAAAATGAGAAATCAAAACCACTTCTGAATAAACAGAAACACACAAAATCACAAGGAAATTTCTCTCACTGATTTTATAGGAAGGATGTGAATTTAGGTAATGAAGACAACATTCTTACAACAACCAGAGAAAAAAGAATCATTGAATTATTAGTAATGATATTCCTCAACCTAGGTACAATAGCAAAGACTTATTCTGAAAAGAGCAAATCTATATGAATAGTAAACTCATTAAAAGTATTCACTTTAACTTGAATTAAGCAGAACAAACTTTCCCAGACCTAGATCAGTACATAGTCCTAGAAATTGTTCTATAAAATGAATACTAAATGGTAAGAAAGTAAAAAGATGAATGATTGGAGATCAGCTCTTTCTTCACTTGTCAAATGTATTCAAGTAAGTCCTCAAAATTGAATGTCTCATAATTGCATACCAAAGATTTCAATGCTTTTGTAGACTGTTTATTTTCAAGGAAACATAATCTCATACTTTGCAACTAAAATCTATATACTTTCATTGGTTTTAAGTGAATTTACATGGTTCTCTTCAGTTTTAGAGGGTCATTTTTACATATTGAAGATAAATATGTACTTATTCCAGTAGAATTGTCAGGCATATGCTGGATATATTATCTGTTTCACTTCTTTAAAAATGAATATTGCAAACACAAATGAGATCCAAAATAATTAGGCAAATATCAACATCTGAGTAAAGATCCACTCATTCATTTTAACTCTGTTGCAATGAAATTGCTCCGTTTCCAAGTACTATCACTATATTATATTGAATTTCCACATAAAATGTGATCTCAGTTGAAAAAGAAAATAATATTAATTATATAAAAATAATACTTGCAAACTATTATGTAGCATCTACTGTATGCTAGACACTGTCCTAAAAGATTTACATATATTAACTGCTTTAGTTCTCATGAGAGCCTACGAGGCAGGTATTATTATAATGCCAATTTACAGCTGAAGAAACAAAACCATAAGGCAGTTAAGTAAATTGCCCGGTATCACATAGTTGGTAAGGACAAAACTGGAATACACGGAAGAATGTTTGATTCCACAGTACACTCATGACTATTGTTATTTACTTACAAAGCAAAATTTGCTAAACTGTTTCTGTCTAATGGCAGTACTAATATTTATGACAAAAACAATACAGGTAACTATAAAATATTCAAAGTGATTTTTATAAATATTTTAAATAACACAACCAAATTAGCATTATCCTTATTACAACAATGTTATTGTTGAGAGATTTTTCAGAAGTAATTAATCCACAGCTAATTTATTCTGTAAAACCTAGTTACTTTTAGCCACATATGATTTTATTTTACCAAAAATTATTTGACACACTTTATCACCAATGCCATGTGTTAACATTTTTATTTTTCGAATAATTTATAGCTGTTTCCAGAAACATAAACTACTACCTTTAAAAAAGCAAAGGTTGGCAATTATCAATATCATCCAAAATGATAGTTTCATGTTTCACTCATGAGATATTTACTTAGCTCTTGAGATGTGGCAAGACCACGAGGGTGCTGGGGATACTAATATATATAATGAATAATGACTTTCCCAAGTCATTATGTGATTACCACCTCCCTGCCTCCAAAGAGGTCACAGTTTATTGGTCTCAATAGGCCTACATGATTACCGTATATAGTGGAAGTGATATTTAAAAAAAGATAACAGCATGGAGTTATTAACTTAAATTGTGGAACAGAACAAGAACATGAGGAAAGGCTTCCCAGACAAGATACTACCAGAGCTGAATTTTGAATGACACAAGGAAAACAGCTCACTTATCAGGATGCCACATGTACAACAAGCATGGAGGTTAAAGACAGCTCGATTCTCTCAGGGACTCCTAAAGGGTTAAGGCACAAGACAGAGAGTAATGAGATGAGATGATGATAGGGAAGTGGAGACTGGCCAGATCACAGAAGGCCTCTCTGAGAAAAGTTTCCGCTTCCGAACACTGGAGAGGGTGAGACAGTACGTGAAAGTTGTAGGCAGAGGAATGAGATAAAGAGGCTTGCATTCTATAGAGGTAATTCTGCCAGGAGGATGAAAAAGAGAAAAAGATGGTAGGGAAACAAGACTGGAAAATGGAAGATGTGTTTGGAGGCTATTAAGGCAATCCAGCAAGAAATGATGAGAGTGATTCTGAAGGCACTTCAAAAAGAGCTACAAAGAATGCTTTGAGAAATGGCAGGTCCTGTTGATGCAAGTGTAGAGGCTCCCTGATGAGTACTTTTGAGAATCTGGAACTCATTTAGAAGTGTGTTCAGGCATTTTTGCATGTGTGACAAGGACAGTTATCCAAACAATAGTCCTTGAATAGAAAATTTACTCCTTGGAATGTGCATGATGCTCATCACCATAGAGATTGCTTTCGCTAAACCCTTGAAGAAACAAGCTGCTTCTCCCTGAAAATCCCTTTATAAGCTCTTCTGTCTCTTAACAAGACATGTAGAGCCCCAAAGGTTGGCAGAGAGGAATGTTCTCTTTTATCTCCATCCAGAATTCTATCGTGTGGCACCTGAGATCGACCCTAGCGCAATGGCAAGAATCGAATTAAATTGACTTCCGCCCCACCCCACAGGACCATTCCAGTCAACCTGCAGCAGAAATTGACACTGCAAATTTACTCAGTTACTGAGATCCCTTGCTTCCAAGAGCTGGAGCTCCTCCAGCAGCTTGGGAGACTCATTAACATTCACATCTTTCCCAGCCTCATTATCTCGCCCAGATGTTTCTGTGACTGCCCCTTTAAAGCATCTCTGTCTATATTTTATTTACATTTGTTCAGCAATATTGATGCTTAATGAATAAATGCACTAAACTGTCAGTACTGGAGACTAATTAAATCTATGTATGAGCCTGAGAAGCTGATTGAAAAATTTGCAAGTAACTAAACTGGGTTTAAATAAACACTTTAGTGTAGTGCTTTAATTACACTTTAGTTTGTAAAGTAATTTTTGGCTGTTTAAACTATGATTTAGGCTGAGCTAATTACAAATGATTTTCTACTCTGTAATTAATAATAACAAAATTGTAATTAGACAGCTGCTCTGGATCAGGACGACAGTTTGTATGTGCTGGCTCAGGGTGATGGGTCTGGCAGAGGCACAAAAAGAGCACTTGAGGATTGGGGCAGCCAGCCCCTCTCCAAGGTTCATTATTAAAGAACAAGGCCCGAGCATCTAGGTGAGTTTTATAATCCCCGCTGATGCTAGGGAAAAGGGTTTTTTATTTGTTATACACTAATTGTCCCCAGACGTTCTCAGTCCTCTGGAAAAGCAATGATGATAACAAATTTCCTTTTATTCCTAACTGTAGCTTCCAACCCACTCACTTTTCCTTTCTGTCAGAGATTAAATCAACTGGTATTAATGTGTCCATCAATAAGTCAATTCATCATCATCATCATAGTAATGATTATCATACCTTAGAATGTTTTTTCTGGTTATGTTTGCTGCATAACACATCATCCCAAATTGTAGGTCATAAAACAGCTATTCCATTATGGTGTAAGATTCTATGGGTCAAGAACTTGGACTGGGTGCAGTGGGTGTGCTTTGTCTTTGCTCCATGAAGTTTGGAGCCTCAGCTGAAAAGACAAGAATGACTGATGAAACTGGAATCATCTAGAAGCATTTTTTAGTCAGCGCTTCCACCCCGACTCTCCATGTGGCCAGTGCTTCCTCGAAGTGTGGCAACCTAGGGGTAGTTGAACTTAGTACATGGGAGCTCAGGGACCTCATGAGTGAATTCTGGAAAACAAGGTGGAATCTGTATTGCCTTTCATGACCTAGCCTTGAAAGTCACATAGCATCACATTCACCATACTTTGTTGTTTGTATCAACAAGCGCATCCAGATTCTAGGGGTGATATAGCAAGACGGGTGACTAGCAAGGTGCTATAGAGTGAATGCTTGTGTCCCCCTCAGAATTCCTATGTTAAATGCTAATGCCCAACAGGATGGCGTTATGAGATGGGGCTTTGGGAGGTGATCAGGTCATGAGGGTGGAACCCTCATGAGTGGAATTGGTACTGTTAGAGACTTAAGAGAGCTTCCTTGACTCTTCCATTATGTGAGGGCACAGGAAGAAGATGGTTATCTACAAACCAGGAAGTGAACCCTCACCAGACACCTAATGTGTCAATACCTTGGTCTTGTGCTTCTCAGCCTCCAGAACTGTGAGAAATAAATACAGGTTGTTTATAAGCCCCCCTCCTCCCAGTCCCAGTTTATGATAGTTTGTTATAGCAGCCTGAACAGAGTAAGACACAAGGTCACATTGCCAAAGGGCATGTGGGATGAAGATGCTGCAGCCATCTTTGGAAAATGCCACCTGCTACAGATTTGCAGATTTTATAGTTTTTGAAGTGCATTTGTTACATAATTGGATATTTAAAACCACACTGATGTAGGCAGGACAGTAAATGCTACCTTCATGTCACAAATTGTGTTCTGTGAAAGATAAATAATTACTCCTTTGGTATGTGGCAAAGGTGGATAAAACCTAAGATTCAAACACTTTATACGTCCAATTGCCAACCAGAATCATGTAAAAAGAAAGACCTGGTTCTTTGTCTCTTATCATAGACTTAATTCTGAACACGCTTACTTCAGCCCATTTGTCTCATTTGAAGCATTTCTGCTTCCAGATCGTCACCTTGTTTCTTTATTGTTCACTGCTCCATTTTTGTCCTCTGTCACCCTTTCTACTTGTAACCCATGACATTTTAAAAAGAACATCATGTTTGTCATTCACATAATGTTCTTGTTCAAATGTCAGTTGAGGTGACCAACTGTTAATTTAACAAGTAATCTTTGGAAACTTCATTCTAGGAATTGGGTGCAGTGATAGTCTTACCTACAGAAGAAACCAGAACAAAATTTCTACACCTCTCTGCCTAGCCCCCTTTCTCTCCCAACTCTCTCTGACACACATACACTCTGACACTCACACACACAAAGAACTTCCATAGGGGACACCTGAAGTTCTCCAAACAGGGAATGAAGCTCGTCATGATGTTATGTTGTAGACCAAAATGGAGGTCCTGTAAGAAACCTAGCTCTTGTTTAGTAAATCTCACCAGCAACATCAGAAAATTTTAAATAATTGAAGGCCATATATAACTAAGCATCAAAATATGCAGGGAAAAATGGCTATGTAAATTCAGGTAGACAGATGTCAATAGGAGAGGAAAATGGACAGGTGTCACGAAGGAGTTAGTTCAGATTTGCATCTTATTCCGCTTTAATCGAATATGGGAGTCGAGGAAAATACTTTTTATGGGTAAGAGATCAGCATCAGTAAGAACACAAAGGAGACAGTAAGCATGGCACATGGAGATGAATGTTTTAACAATGTTTATAATGGAAAAAAAACCCCAAAAAACTGGGAAAAAAAGCCCAAATGTTCAACCATGAGGAATTGTTTAAACAAATTAATGTATACCTATTTAATACAATATTTTCTAAATATCTCCTGGATAGAAAGAGGTGAGGTTATGTCATTTAATGAATCAAAAAGGGATGGAATTGAGTGTATACGTGGAAGTGTAGACTTTGGGGAGAATAAAATGTTCAGTTTCCCGAACTGAAAAGGATGGGTGAAGGAATGGGTATAGAGAGTTTAGGGACAAAGATAAATATGAAAGAATGCTCCAATGGTTAACTTACCACTGAAATAAGATGAGAGGCCCTCTGCTTACAGAAGAAGGTCTAGAGATGCATTAGCTTTTTGAGAACACCTTTCTCTAAGTTACCTGTACTCATTGGTATACAAGTTTGACTGCCGTACCAAAGCCCTAAATACAAGATATAAATGTATTTCTCTTCCATTAAAGAGTGTGAGTGTGTGAATAATTTGCAACTCAAGAATGTTGGGGAACCAGGTTCATACCCTCTTATTGCTTTGCTCTCCCACCATGACACTGTCGTCTTCCATTTAGTCCAAGATGGTTTACCACCAGGTTCTTGTCTCAATCAGTAGATATAGAAAGAAATTGTAATGGGAGAGCACAACTGTATTTTTCTTTAAAGACATTTTTAAAACCACTTTTACTTAGTTGTAGGACCATGCCTAGGCCTGAAGGAAGCTGGGGAAAGTAGTTTCTAAGTGAACATTCATGTAATAAAAATATAATGCTATGGGAAAAGAAGGGAATATATACTGAGAGACAATGAGGAGTTTCTAACACAGTACTATTACCAGATAATTCAGTACAAGGAATAAAAAAAAATTCTATAAGATCCAGCCTCTGTCTAACATCCAAACACTCATTGGAGTCACTACATAATCAGAATCCTCTCAGAATTAAATGTGAGTAGGACATATTTAATTTTAAAAGAAATATATATCACACACACACAAACACACACACACACACACACACACACCCCTCTAAGAATCACCAAAGTGCTGGTCCTAGTTACAGCAGTAAACTGAGTCATGAGAATAGTAAATGCAGAAGCATGTTGAATTATAATTATATAAGTAGCATGAATGACACACTCTAGCTAACGTTTTATGAGTAAGACCTCAGTTGAATATTGTTTACCTTCTACCCTGCAATGTTTACATGTTGCTTTAGAAGTTTCATATCATTTTCTGAAAGTTCTCATTTTCATTTCTTTATTCTTTCACTCTGCAGCTCATGCAACCCTTTCAAAAATTTAACATTTAATTTTTTTCCTCAAACTTCTCACCTTGTTTTAGTATGCCTATATTTATTGTCTCTCAGCCAAACGCTGGATTTTCCTTTATTTTCTTTCAATATTATTAGTGATATTAGCATATCTCTAGATGTAATATGCCAGCATTTTCATTCAAGTATCATTTTTCACCATTCATCAACTCTGTTCACTTACCAATTTTGTAACAGAAATATCTTTCGCTTCATCTTGTGTTACAACTTTGGAATTTTTTATTGACTATCTCCTTTGCTTCAAATATATTTTATATGTCTCCAAATCCTATCAAGTCTTAAATTTCTCAGAAAATCATCCCTGCCTTCCTGATGCTTTTGCTGCCTATTTTATGATTATTCCTAAAATTATAATTTATTTCATGGCAGTTCATCTAAATCCATCGATAACTGCTCCACTGTCTACATTTACAAATCAAACTCTTTGATCTGATCCTCAGTATCCTCCATAATTTGCTCTAACCTTATGTCACTCTAATTCACCATGTTAAGCGTTTAGCCCCTCACTACTCAAGGTCTGTATTCTGATCAGAACAGATCCACCTCATCTTGAAGACTCACTGAATCAGAATTTGCCTTTGAACAAAACTCCTCCCTTTTCAGGTGGCAGATTAGCATTGGTTTTAGCATACAATTCTTGGCACAAATTAAGACCTTACTCAATGTTATTACTACAACCTTGTGTTCATTCTCCTGTTCTTTTGTTTTGTTCATTTGCCCTGGGTAGACTATAATCCAACTTTGTCACAGGCCCCAGTTTGCTTTTCCTAAAAGCTAATTCAAGTTTTACCTCTAAGACTTTTTAATTTGGTAAATATCTGATTCCTGATGTGACAGTTTTCCAGTGCAATATTTGAGAAAAATGGCAAGCCGGGGTCTCTGGGCTCTCATGAATTTGCAGGTTCCTCCCTCCACACTGGCTCATGAGACCTTCAGGAATTGGACTTGCCTCTGTGAAAACATTAGCTAGAGTGTGTCATTCTAGAGCTGCATCCATTGACTTATAACCTTGAACTCTTGCCTGTCCTTTGCTTTGCTTATTTGAAGATTTGGCTGTAATTCAAAATAAAAACAACATTAATTTCATCCAATTTTTAATTCTATTGTTAGCTACTCATCATTACTCTCATCCTTGTAATTATTGTTATGATGATTATGATTTAAGACCAAGATGTCATCATCTTGAACAAAAGGGTGAAAGTTGACTTTACATCTGATAATTGATGTATCATGGCCAAGGCTGATGATCTGTTGACAATAAGGATCTGGTTTCCATAGTGAATAAGCTTCTTAGAGAGAGCCACTGACTCATTTTACTTGTATTATTTCTACAAAAAACATGGTATATCGTCTCATTATAGCTAGATAATGGTGGCTAACCGTCTACCTATAGGAACAATACAGCCACAGAAGAGATGTCCTGCCTTTTTAGAAAAAACACAAATTAGAATTATACAAGATTTTACCAAGAAGGCTTTGAACTCACAACTGTACAATATACTTAAGTATTCCTAAGTTTTTTTAAATTAAATGTTACCACCTTTTATGAGTTTGCATGGTAACTTCAGTCCTCAGACTATACTCTCTGGGTCCACTTATCCTCTCTCCATGAGCTCCCACACTCACGCCAGTCATGCTTTCATTCCCAAAACTGCATGGAAACTACCATCACAAGAGTCTGCATATCTTGGATGTGAACACATCCAAGATATGCAGACTCTTGTGAAAATTAATCATTAATTCTCATCTACTTGAAATTTGAATGGCAATTGATATCCTTAATCACTCCTTCCTTCCTGAGACTTTTTGCTCTCTTGGCTTTGTAAGATCAGGTTATCCTGATTTTCCTTCTACCCCACTGGCTTCTCCTTTTCAGACTTCTTTGTCAACTCTTTCTACTTTTTCGAACTTCTAAATGTTGATGTTCCTTGGGATTAGTGCTCAATTTATTTCTTCTCTATCAGATAAATTCAGCCAGTCCTATAATTTTCAATACCATTAAAACAAACATCGATAATCATCAATATTTACATTTTTAGCACAGGTATTTCCCATAGACTCTAAATTTTTGTAGCCAATAGCCTATCTGACTTTTACTTGAGTTTCTAACAAACATATTAAACTTCACACATCCAAAACAACTCTTAATTTCCTCCTGCTATGGTTTGAGTGTTTGTTCCCTCAAAAACTCATGTTGAAATGTAACTGTCATGGTATTGGGAGATGAGAACTTTATGCATGATTAGGTCATGAGAGTTCCACCTTCATGAAAGGATTAATGCTTTTATTGTGGGAGTGGGTTCATTATCATAGGAGTGGGCTTGTTACAAAAGGATGAGTTTGGCCCCTTCCTCTCTCTCTCACTCTCTTTTTGCCCTTCTGCCTTCCACCATGCTAAAAGGCAGTCACCAGGTGCCAGCTCCTTGATCTTAGAATTTCCAGCCTCCAGAACTGTGAGTCAATACATTCTGGTCATTATAAATTACCTAGTCTGGTATTCTGTTACAGCAGTACAATAAAGACTAAGACACCCTCATCAGCTCTTTTAACATTTGCCTACTAAGCAAAAGGCCATATCAATTATCCGACTATTCAGAGCAACAACCTTGTAATGATCCTTGGCTCTTCTCTTTTTCACGCACCTTGCTTCCCATCCATATGCAAATCCTGTTGGTTCTATATACAAAATTTATTTCAATCCAATTACTTCTCAGCAAATCCACCACACTACTGTGCAATACCCTCTGCTGAACTTCCACAATTTCTTTTAAATGGTCTTCTCATTTCCACTCTTGCCCTAATATAATCCATCCTCTTCCCGCAGGCAGAGGGATTCTATTAACGTGAGTCAGATCCTGTCGCACATAGCCTAATACTCTCCAGTGGCTTCTCTTTACACTTACAATAAAATCGAATCTCCTGTCTTTACTACCAAGGTGCATTCCCTAAGCTATTTCTGTGGTGTATTTCCTGCCTTGCATTGCAATGATGTGCCTAGGTGAGATGGGAGAAATTGTTTAGTGTATCTTATGCTGGATTTCAGAGCTGGGGTGCTCTTTCTGGGGCAGCCATTAGAAACAATGTATCAGGGTGATCAACTTTTCCTAAGTTGACTGGGAAAATCCTGGTTTTAACATTAAAACCTTTGTATTCTTGGAAAATCCCCTCGGTTCCGGAGAAATTCAGATCATTGGTCACACCACAATGTGTTCACACCTGTGACTATTGAGTCCTTTCTCACAGTCGCTCAATAGAATCACTTTCTGTTATTAATCATGTATTTAAATAGGCTTTTATGGGATCTAATCATAAATTTGCTGTACATTATACACAACTACTCTAGATTGCACACAACCAGTTTTTAAGTTAAGAGAGAGGCTACAAATTGTTTAGAAATTTGTGTGTCTCCTGAATATGCATGAACACATAAAATCAAAAGATATTTTTTGTATAAATTTATGGGATACGAGTATAATTGTCTCACACGGATATATTGCATAGTGGTGAAGTCAGGGCTTTTAGTGTATCCATCACTGGGGTAATGTACATTGTATCCCTTAAGTAATTCCCCCCTCCCACCCCACCCTTCTGAATATCTCTTGTCTATCATTCCGCACTCTACATCCACAGTATATATGTTATTTAGCTCTCACTTAGAAGTGAGAACACGTGATATTTGTCTTTCAGTATCTGGTTTGTGTCACTTAAGATAATGGCCTCCAGCTCCATCCATGCTGCTATAAAAGACATAATTTTACCCTTTTTTTATGGCTGAATAGTATTCAATCATGTATATATATATTCTACATTTTCTTTATCCAGTCATCCATTGATAGACACAGGTTGGTTCCATATCTTTGCTATTTTTAATAGTGCTATGATCAACATACAAGTGCAGATATATCTTTGATATAATGATTTCTTTTCCTGTGGGTAGATATCTAGTAGTGGATTATTCCATAGGCGTATCTTGCAGGAATCACATTTACTCACTAGGACCCACAAATAAGGAAAGCATACCTTTTAACAATGAGATGAGAAAACACTTTTCCGATTAGTGCAATATTTAATATTGTTCTGTCAGTAGGAAGCTAGATATAGACTAAGTACAATAATATACTTTTAATAAATCTCCAAATAAAATAAATATAAAAATACACAAGAATAGAACTGCTATTTTAATTGTTTTCTACCCATAAGAAGTACTTTTGTGTTGAAGAAAGCCAAGAAAGAAAAAGAACAGATCCCTTGGAACAGGGTCACCAACCCACAGGCCACTAACCCTTTCCGGGCCACACAGCAGGAGGTGAGTGGCAGGTAAGCAAGTGAAGCTTCATTCATATTTACAGCTGCTCCCCATTGCTTGCATTACTGCCCAAGCTCCATCTGCTGGCAGATCAGGTGCAGCATTAGATTCTCACAGAAGCACTAACTCTATTGTGAACTGTGCATGCGAGGGATCTAGGCTGTGAGCTCCTTATGACAATCTAATGCCAGATGATCTGTCACTGTCTCCTATCATCTCCAGATGAAACAGGAAAACAAGCTCAGGGATACCACTGATTCTACATTATGGTGAGTTGTATAATTATTTCATTATATATTACAATGTAATAATAGAAATAAAGTGCACAATAAATGTAATGCACTTGAATCATCCGGAAACCATCTCCCCACCGATAGTCAGTGGAAAAATTATCTTCCATGAAACCAGTTCCTGGTGCCAAAAAGTTTGGGGACCGCTGCCTTAGAGGGTTGCAATTAAAAGTTTTATTATTTTATTTTTGGCAGCTAAACAACTGAACTGCAAAAACACATTGATCCCCTATTTTCAGATTTGTAACAAAATAAAAACAATGCAAATTACATGATAATAGATATCTGTTTCTAATGAAAAGTGTTTCTATATTATTTATATTAAGTATCTACTTATAAAACATTTACTTTATTACCATTACATGTATAAAAATCATTGTTCATGATCGTGTTCCATTATGCCAAATCATTTTAAAATTATTCATTTTAAAATACTTTTATTTTAAAAATTTATTAAAAGTAGACTAATGCCTTCATAGCCATGATTAGACAGTATTTTTATAAATAACATTCTGTTTTCTTTCTAAATATACATAGTATTTTTTCCTTAACTATTTACTGGTTCACAATAATTAAAATTTTTTCATCTTCACTTTTTTGAGGGATGCAACAAACACTTTTGGTTAAAAGTGCCACCTTGAAATATTTATTAAACAAATAATAAATGTCTAATTCCTTCTTCCATTTAAATAAGCAGGAGAAAGAATTAAATAATTCTGATGACACGATCTGTGGTTTTTGCTGATTTTTGCCTTGCCTTAGTGGCTTATCATCTTTAGCCAGTGAATTATTCTTTCATTTTGAGCTCATCTTGTCCCTGATGGCCCAATTATTGCTTCTGGGTAATGACCCAGTCAGATCTTATTTAGAAAGAAACTTACTCTTAAACAGCACACAGTGATGCCTTTTTGACCTCAAAGAAGCCACAAAAGACATCTGCATTATCATACAGAGTAAAATGGGTCCAGTAAAATTAGGTTCCAGCTGAGAAGAAAGCTTCCTGAAGGCATTTGGTGCCTCAGAGTCATGGACTAGATCAAATTTTCCATTAGAAATAGTAATTGGTTTCATTCTTCATTCTCCCAGATGTCATTCATAAAAAATTATTAGGCAGTCATGTTTGACCACAAGGTAGACCCTCTTATGCAATCTTGAATCTGCTGTTACTTAGCTAAACAATCCAGTTCTTTAAACAGTCCTCTTAAGATTTGTTTTCACCCTTTCATCATTACTGCGCATGGTATTTTTAGTCTGTTCTGTTTTTCATGTTTTAAAAAGCAAAGACCAAAACTGGTTATTGCAAAAACTGATTTCTCAGCGCACTAGGGAGAAATGCCCTCTAGTGTAGATGCACAAAGAAGGAAGTGCTTGATTCTTCTTTTTATAGTGAGAAAATCTTAACTGAGAAAGACAGATTACATGGAAACACGTAATTGTTCAGTTTATGTTGAGATTTATCCTCTGTTTTTTGAAAATTCAGACAATTCAAAAAAAAATTCAAGATAAAGTTGAAAGCAGGAAGCACCTGGTTTTTGGGGACAGCTGATACACTTAGGCTGTGAGGAGCATAGGATGGTAGGAGAGAATGAAGCAGTAACATTGATGGCAGTGGGAAGAAGCAGGGTGTCACACCAAGGCCAGCCAAGATCCATGCAGCATTAAGGCCATGGGCTTCCAAATGGGGACTTCCCTGCCAATCTTTTATTAATGTCACTTGAGTAGTTTTGTGTGTTCCTTGCCCCCTTGGCAAAAACTGAATCTATATCCTCCCCTGTCTTTTAGCTTTCTGCATCACTATTTCCACTCAAATGACAGTGGGATATTCTAAGGAAGTAATCAGTTAATAGCCAGATGTTATCACCAAATTATGAATCTTTCTCTGATGAAAGGTGATCGTAACTAATTTAATGCCAATAATTTTCTCTTCATCTTTTTGGTGCAGTAAGAGGTTGTCTTTTCATCCCTACATCATGAATGAGTAAGTACAAAGTCCCCTAGTTCTTTTTACTGAAGTATGGCTAATTACCCTGAAAGGACGAAACAAATCATAGTTACGAGCAAAGTGAAGACATTTCCCTCCAACTCTGATCAAATTCATTTCTCTTCCTCCTGTAACCTTATAACTCCAACTCAAGGTGTATGTTTCCAAGGAAGGTCATGTTTTAAAATATGACTTTAAGCCCATAGATTTTACGCAACGGTCTCATCCTGAGCAAGCATACTACATAAATCCAGGTATTATTGCTGTTGTCATTAAATCATGTTAGTGGCTTAAAGCAACATTTCTCAAAATGTTGTCACCTGACCAGTGCATTAGCATCATCTGGGAACTTGTTAGAAATGCAAATCCTTGGCCCTACTCAAAACCTGCTGAATTATAAACTCTAGGGGTGAGGCCCAGCAATCTGTTTTCACAAGCCTTCCAGGTGATTCTGATATACAGTAATGTTTTGGCAATCACTGTCTTAAGAAATAACACAAAATATTTGAGTCAGGTAACATAGATCATTGCTAAGAGCTGAAGAATTAACAAAGACCACCCCAATGTGAACAAACAGATGACACATATCAGAGCTTTCTAGGGCAAGGGAGTCACCTACCACCAGTTGCATTTGGCAGAAACTCAAGGCAGGCAGGGGAGTGGAAAAGCTTTATAGTTTAGTTTTTTAAAAAGGCAGGGGGAGGGCTTCAGATATGCTTGGAGAAGTTGAAGTTGGGCTAACTAGTAGTGGAACATCTTTTGTGATAGATTTCAGAACATATGTGACTTTACTTGATTTCGAGTTGGAAGCAGGGTCAAAAATAGAGAAGCTGGCAATCATTGACTAAGTTCTGACCATTCTGGGCCAACTGTGGCAAAGGTATAGTCTGGCTTACTAGATTGGATGCTATAGGGGTTTGCGGGTGAGGATCCTAGTTTACATATGGAGGTCTGGCCATCGTCTATTGGTATGTTCAGTCTCACAGCCCCTCTTTTGGTCATTCTATCAGTTGAGTGAGGTTGACAAATTCAGAGAAAGCTAATCCAGATCTTCATTGCTTAAACATTGTCTGCTTGTCTCCATAGTTAATTGTATCATGAGGTCCTCTTGACCATTTTGTTGTTGCATCATTGTGGCAAGCAATTGCCAAGAAAGTTACTCCTCAGAATCACTTAAGACTCTGACTATAATGTAACAAGCCAGCATCACAACCACTATGACCAAAACAAAAACAAGTAAAAGTCCCTGTAAGATCTTTGGAGAAAAGAACCCCAATTGCTCAACTCAGGCCAAGAGAAGTAATCTTATAAGTCATGAGGACCAACCTTAGAAAGTCATGTAGCTCTATTCATAAGGCAATATATAAATAGCTGTTCTATCTTGGCAGTTTCATTGATCCAAGTTCAGCAAGAAATATCAGCAATGGCAGAAACACCAAAATGATTAGCCAACAAGAAATCTAAAGCAATGCAATTGTCTATCACTCCTCATGCCCACAAGACTAATCTGCATTTAGGGCAAGGGGAGTAACATCAATGAAATCTGTTAGTTAGTGATACATTTCTTACTGTCTTTTCTCTTAGTACGATTGCTACCATTGGTAGCACTACTCTGATTGCTTGCATATACAGTGAGTCAGTCATTCTCCCAGGAGAACCACCTCACTAATTGAAGATAATCTCTTTTTGAAGCTCACACATAGTATAGAACTAGGTTCTCTGTGCACAGACAAACCTCAGCATATTATTCCTAAGATGCATGAGGTGCTGGTATGAAGCAAGGAGTACCAGACATCCAGGCCCTCAAGGAAGTAGTATCCAGCAGGAGTACGTGAAGATTTTTTTTTTTAAGGAGTTGTTTGTAACACAAGGTAAGAACCAAGACCTTACAGTAGCTGGATTTGGAGTGCTATTAATATTTTTCAGGTGTCAGGTATTTAGCTTATTGCCTTATAAAGGTTGTTGAATTCAAATTTGGACTTACCTAGGGTCCAATCAATAGATTTAAATAATTTGATCTTTTTCTGAAAGGGAGAAACACTAGCAAAGTAACAGTTTTATTTACTCAAGGTCATTTTGCTTAAGGTTGCTTGCTTAAGGTCATTTTCCATGTAGGTTCAAGTGGAAACACTGTCAGGTGTTATTTCCCATAGTTTCATTTTATGAGACCAGAATTTCCCAGAGATTTTTATCATGGTGATCCAGTGATGGATGGCATGTGCAGCAGTTGGTGAGACTGAAGGCAATGAAAACAGTTTGGAAACCTAAGAAGGGCATTAGAATGAGTATGTTCTGAACTAATAATTATAATAAAAAGGAAAGAAAAGAGAAAAAGATTAGAGTGAACAACAAGAAAGGAAAATGAAAAGAGATATTACTATAAGCAAGCAGATGAAAACAAAACAGGAATTAGACAGGAATCTTGGTCTGATGTCTTGGGCAGAAGCTGCCTGCTTTCTAAAGTCATTGCCTTCCTCCACTGTTCTTAAGTCAGCTCTCCTTCTGAAGATCTGAAGATCCTTCATTGGATTCCATTATTAGAGTAGACTCCTGATTGGGAGGAAATCTGTAGTGTTTTTTTCAGTTGTGAAACATGTACCTAGGGATTGACCTTCTAGAGTTTCACTTCTATATTTGTTATTAATAGCACTTAATAAGTTTATTTCCTATGAATGTTCAAGAGCAGTTTTTCCATGATAGTTTCTCCAATAGACAAAAATCTCCTGGTTGAAAATTGTTAAGCAGTAAAATTCATAAAGATGTTGTGGGGAGGCAGCCTTAACCTGTTGATAATAAGATTGGGTATAGTGCCTGAGCCCCTTGAAATATTTTGCTATGTCTGTGTGCAGCAGAGTCTAGTATCAGAAGTGAAATCACTAAATGCAAAGGCCTTTCAATGACCAGTTCATAGGCAGACAACTGATGTGTTCCCAAGGGAGTGAACCATGTGGATATAAGGGGTAATGGGAGTACATTTGGCCAAAGAAACTCAAGGGTTCTGGAAAGATTTTCTAAGTGTACTTGACAGATGACATTAGTTCTTTTCATCTTTTCAGAAGATTGTGAGTAGTAAGAGTAGTGTAGTTGTTGAGTAAGGAGTAACACCTTACAGAGTTCTTTTATAATGTTTCCCATAAATTGATGTCTCAGTCATTGAATATAGAAATTGATAAATCTAGGTTGGACACACAAGATCAAACAGCATTTTAGAGAATGTAAAATGTGTACCTTTTGAGCAAAGAAAGGGTTTAACACATCCTGAAAATTGACATTTGATAATGAGAACATATTCAGATCTCATGGAGAATGAAAGCTGGGGGGAAAAAAGCCATCTGAGGTGGCCAAATGACCCTTTAGGCTTTGATTCATGTCCATGCTTTATCTTCAGTTTTTCTAGCATGATATTTTTGACATGACATGATCGGAAAGCAAGCTCTCCTGTTTTTTAAGTTTTCCAACTAATACTGATTTAAGATAATAAGCCATTTGTCTACAGCATGATTAGTAGTTTTATAAGAAAATAGCTAATATCTATTTGAAATAATCTGATGCTACCAACTAGTGACCTTGTGATCATCAGAGACTATTTGAATGAAGGGTAGAACCAGATTTTTTCCACTCTTGCTTTACAAAATAAGGAGCTACACAAAGATATTGCTTACTAGTCTCTTTGAACCCTTCCAGAGGCTTATGCTTTAAGACTGTATATAGGACTACAGTCTTGATTAAAGTTGCTGTTTGGCATAACCAACTTCCAGAGACTTTTCTTTTACCATCCATATTTTAATAGGCAGCTCCCTAGGAAGTAAGAGTTCATTTAAAAGTTCCCCAACTTGTCAATTTTGGTAGGTGTTTCAGTGGATGTAAAGATCCTCCTTTGTTTCCAAAACATCAGAAAGTCATGTATTACTCCAAAAACATGCTTGCTATCTGTATAAATGTTTATGTGCTTTGGCATAGTAAGTTTTAGTAAGTGCAATAAGTTTAGCAATCTAGGTTGATTTTACCCTAGGTAGAGCACAATTTCAATAAGATGAGCTTAATTTAATGAGACCATATCCTGATTGATAACCTCCATTTTCAGCTTTGAGATATGATTCATAAACAAATAATAGGTCTCAGTCATTAATGAGAGATTCTAATAAGTGTAAGCAAGGTAGAGAAGTTTTCTTTCTGAGATGATACAATCACGAGGATCTCGTGATTGGTAGGGACACAAGAGTAGTGTCAGGATTCAGGGTGTTGCATCAGTGAATAGTAATGCAAGAAGTAGAGAGTGACAGAATTTCAAGAGGCTAATTGGATGACTGAGGGTGTGTGTTCTTAATCAATAGTGATGCTTTACTGTGTGAGAAACTATGAGGTCAAATGGGTTGCTAGAACTAGTTCAGCAAAGCATTAACAAGTTTGAAGTGACAGCTATTGCTCCAAGGCAAGGGAGGTAAGACTTTGCAACCAGGTCAAGGGTGAAACTATTCTAAATGATGGGTTTTTTTTAATGATTCCCACAATGTTGAGTTAAGATCCCAAAGACTTGTCCAGATTGCATGTATATAAACAGAGGGCTTTTTGCAGGTAGGGAAGACTTGTTCATGTTTGAGCTCCTGGAGAAAGGAATTTCTTTCATTGACAGTTTAGTCAATTTATAAAGAAGTGTTGCAATCTCAGAAAAATTTGACACCCATTTCCTGCAGTATCCAAATAAGCTCAGAAATCTGCTCAACTGTCATTTTATTAAGAGTCTATGATAAGTTTGGATGCTCTTTAGTCCATTTGAAGAGAAGTTCTCCCTCTTTAAATAGGTCACACCATAAATAATGGACTGTGCTTTGGCAGATTGGTAGTTCTATGTCCATTTTCTGCTAAGACCAGATCAAGTAAATAGAATCTTTTTTTACACACTTCCTTGTTCTCTGAACAAAGTATTTTTTCTTTAAATAAATCATCTATGTATTGTTTGAGAACTGAGTCACACAGAAAATTTATGTCTTTTCAGTTTTGAATAAAGACCTAGGATAAATAGAAGAGAGCTTCAGTAAACACCTGGAGCATAACTTTCCACAAATATCATTGTCTTCCATAAGTTTAGGCAAAATGGTATTGATTGTCCTGAGCTAGGGGAATACTGAAATGGACAGAAAAGAAGACCATTATGGTGAAAGAGGGTGCTTTAGGAATTGATGCCAGGATTGTATGTGGGTTAGGTACCACTGGGAAGAAAGAAAGAATTTTGTGAAATAGCTTGATTTCATGAATGAATTGATATCATTGTTCATTTGGTTTATTTACTGATGGAAGAGTTATAAGGACTACTGCAGACTATGAAATGGCTTTTAGATAGAACATCTTCAACTCTAGCTTTGCGTCTACTTTAACCGGCTTCAAGGGGTATTGTGGAAGTAGACAGTTTGGTAGGACCTTTCTGAACTTTAATAGGTTCTTCACTAATTATTTTTTCGTACTTCAATAGAAATTTTCGTCCATAAAGCGTCAAGTATGGTGTCAAGATCTTTAACTGGGGTATACAACAAATATAATGGAGACAGCAAAGGTATATCCAGAGCAGACACACTATGATTCTGAATATTGGAGTTCTCTGGGATCTCAAGAAATAGTCCCTCTGTACACTTAATATTATAATTCCATTTGCAAAGTATATATCTTTCTTTTAAATTTTCAGGGTGGTGT